>NW_020190084.1:0-459 GCF_900000015.1 Plasmopara halstedii | reverse complement strand
TTTTTTTTTCTATCATTTTATATTGTATATAGATAAAATCTATTATGTTATATATTTTTAATAAAACAATTCCAGATTCAAAAAGTATTTTATACTCATTAACTGTATTATATGGTATTAATGAGTTTCAATCTAAAAAAATTTGTAAAAATATAGGAATTAATCCTCAAATCACCCCTAATAAACTTAAAAACAACCACGTAAACCGACTTGTTAATTATATTAATAAAAATATAAAAGTTGAACAATTGTTAAGAAAGATAAAAACTCAAAGATTAAATGAATTAGTGGATATAAAAAGTAATCGAGGAATTAGACAAAATCAAGGATTACCAGTTCGAGGCCAACGTACACGTACTAATGCAAGAACATCTAAAAAAATGAAAAAAATTTTTATTCAAAAACGTTTTTCACGTAATAAGCGTCCTTTTAAAGCTAAAATTCTAAAAAAAAAAAAAA
>NW_020190083.1:0-1309 GCF_900000015.1 Plasmopara halstedii | reverse complement strand
TTTTTTTTATTAATATGATCAACAGCACAAATTTCAGATAATATTTTAAATTGACTATTTGTATGATTTTTAAGAAAAAATAAAATAGGAATTAATTTATTTGAAGAAATATTAATACATAATTCATTTTTATATAAAGTATAATTTATGATAGGTAAAATTTTTAATAAATATTGACTAAATTTTTGTAGTATTTTCATAAAAAAAAATATAATTTTTTAAATATTTATTTTTATATTTATAAATATTTCTTATATTATAAAAATAAAATAAATTTTTTTTTTAATAATTCATAAATTTAATACAAGTATATATATAACAAAAATAAAATATAATAAAATATTTATTTTTTCATTATATTTTATAGCAAATTTATTTTTATATTTTACTTAAAAAGCAAATAAAATTAAAAAAGCCATCATTAAACAGAATAAAGCAATTGCTTCAGTTAATGCAAAACCTAGAATTGCAGTTCTCATTAATTCTTGTTGTAAAGAAGGATTTCTAGAAATACCTATAATTAAAGAACCGAAAACATTACCAATACCAATACCTGCACCAATTAAACCTAATGTAGCTAATCCTGCACCTAAAAATTTAGAAGCTTGTAATAACATAAAATTTATATACTAATTTTTTTATTATCTAAAATATCTTAAATAATAGATTTTTTAAATCTTTGTACTTTTAATTTATTAATTATAATTATATTATAATTAATAAATAATTTTAATTATCTGTAAAATAAATTTTAATAAAAATAACAATAAATTTTATTTAAATTTTTATGTAATTTTTTACCATTCTAAAGCATCACTACACCAAATATAAATAAAACCTATAACTAATTCAACTAAGAATTCAATCATTGTCCAAAAACCCCATGAAAAATTTGAACTTAAAGTTAAAACCCAAGGAAAAATAAAAACCGCTTCTAAATCAAAAATAATAAAAAGAATAGCTATTAAATAAAATTTTACATCAAAAATTTTTCTAGCATCTCCATAAGGATTAAATCCACATTCATAAGCTGTTAATTTTTCTAAATCATCTTTTTGTTTAATTAAACCAAAAGATAAGAAGAAAATTAAAATTGATAAAAATAAACTTAATATTAAAAATATAAAAATATTGGAATAATTTAGTAACATAATATAATTGATATATTTTTTGTATTATAATAAATTATAATACAAATTCAATTAAACGGAAAAAACGGGACTTGAACCCGCGACCTATAACGTGACAAGCTATTGCTCTAACCAACTGAGCTATTTTTCCATTAAAAATGTAATAATATATATATATA
>NW_020190082.1:0-929 GCF_900000015.1 Plasmopara halstedii | reverse complement strand
AAAAAAATACCATTACAAAAGCATGTGCTGTAACAACAACATTGTATAATTGATGATTTCCCATAAAAATTTGATTACCGGGTTGTGCTAATTCTATTCTTATTAAAAGAGATAAAGTAGTACCAACAACACCGGCAAAAGCACTAAAAATTAAATATAAAGTTCCAATATCTTTATGATTTGTTGAAAAAAGCCATCTAGTTGACCATTGTTTTATATTATTTTGAAAATTCATTTTTGGAATATATATTTATATGTATTTTATATGCAAAATTATAAAATAATAGTAATTTATTTAAAATTAAAAAACATTGGTTTTTAATTTTATTTATTAAAAAATTGTTTAATTTTATTTATTATATTTTTAATATCAGTAAATATCAATAATATTAAAAATATTATACTTATAATTTTAAATATCATAAAAATTATTTAATTTTATAAATCAAAATCAAAATTAATTTTATTTTTTAACCATGCTAAATAATCTTCTAACGAAACAGCTTCTACAACAATAGGCATAAATCCGTGATTTACACCACAAATTTCGCTACATTGTCCATAAAAAACACCTGTTCGTTTTATAAACATTGAAGTTTGATTTAAACGGCCTGGACACGCATCTAATTTTATACCTAATGAAGGTATTGCCCAAGAATGTAAAACATCGGATGCGGTAATTAATACACGAATATGACTGTTAACTGGAACTACCACACGATTATCAACTTCTAAAAGTCTAAATTGTCCTATTTCTAAATCATTTTCTTGTACCATATAACTATCAAAAATTAAAGGTTCATCTGAAAATTCTAAATTATCTGAGTATTCATAACTCCAATACCATTGGCTACCAATTACTTTTAATGTAATAATCGGGTCAATTATTTCATCCATAGAATATAATAATGCGAATGAAGGTATTGCGA
>NW_020190081.1:0-1063 GCF_900000015.1 Plasmopara halstedii | reverse complement strand
GATTTCCCTTAGTAACGGCGAGTGAAGCGGGATGAGCTCAAGCTTAAAATCTCCATACAATTTTTGTATGGCGAATTGTAGTCTATAGAAGCGTGGTCAGTGTAGGCACTTGGGGTAAGTTCCTTGGAAAAGGACAGCATGGAGGGTGATACTCTCGTTTATCTCTAAGTTGCTTATACGTACGACCCGTTTTCTTTGAGTCGCGTTGTTTGAGAATGCAGCGCAAAGTAGGTGGTAAATTCCATCTAAAGCTAAATATTGGTGCGAGACCGATAGCAAACAAGTACCGTGAGGGAAAGATGAAAAGAACTTTGAAAATAGAGTTAAAGAGTACCTGAAACTGCTGAAAGGGAACCAAATCGTTTCCAGTGTCTATAATCCGTGGTATATCACATCGGCGAGCGTGTGTGTGTGTGTGCTGTTGTAGTGGCCTTTTGGTTACGCTCGGCGTATGTGCTGTATATGCTTGCTGGTGCCCTGTACTGCGGTGGGACGTCAAGGTCAGTTCGTATGCTGCGGGAAATGACTACCAAGGAGGTAGGGCTTACGCTTGCGTTTGTCTGTTATATCTTGGTAGACGAGTAGTCGCGGTTGGGACTGAGGTGCCTACAACGTGCTTTTGAGTGGGCTTGGGTCTTCGTGTGCGCCGTGTGCGGATAGCTTGCTATGCGTGTGTGGTTGTGTATGGATTGATGCGAGCCTTAACTTGTAGTCGTTCGGGACGTTGACGAAATGGAACGATTTGACCCGTCTTGAAACACGGACCAAGGAGTCTAACATATGTGCAAGTGTTAGGGTGTGGAAACCCCAGCGCGTAATGAAAGTAAAGGACAGCGTAAGTTGTCTTAGGTAGGAAATGCTGCGGGCTTCGGCTTGTGGTGTGGCACTATCGACCGATCATGAACCCTTGTGGTGAAAGATTTGAGTTTGAGCACATATGTTGGTATCCGAAAGATGGTGAACTATGCCTGAGTAGGGTGAAGCCAGGGGAATTTCTGGTGGAAGCTCGTAGCGATTCTGACGTGCAAATCGATCGTCGAACTTGGGTATAGGGGCGAAAGAC
>NW_020190080.1:0-4427 GCF_900000015.1 Plasmopara halstedii | reverse complement strand
AAAAAAATTGATAGTTAAAAAATTATAATTTTATTAAATAAAATTATAATTTATATCTAAAATATCTTTAATTTTTTACTAAAAATTAATAATTTGTTTAAAATTATTATTTTTATAATTTTTTATTTTGTAATAAAATTATTAGTAAAATCAATAGCTAAAATATTTAATTTATTATCTAATTCTTTAGAAATTTCTTTTTTTGTTAAAATTTCTTCTAAAATATTTAAATGATTATTTTTAATAAAATTTAACCAATTTATTTCAAATGATGAAATTTTATCTACAGCAATTTTATCTAAAAAACCTCTTACACCTAAATATATAATTATAATTTGGTCTTCTACAGATAAAGGAACGTTTAAACCTTGTTTTAACATTTCGGTTAGTCTAACTCCTCTATTTAATTGTTGTTGAGTTGTTGCATCTAAATCAGAACCAAATTGAGCAAAAGCTTGTACTTCTCTAAATTGCGCTAATTCCAATTTCATTGTACCGGCAATTTGCTTCATAGCTTTAATTTGAGCAGCTGAACCAACTCGACTTACTGATAAACCAACACTAATAGCAGGTCGTTGTCCTTCATTAAATAATTCAGTTTCTAAGAAAATTTGTCCATCTGTAATTGAAATTACATTAGTTGGAATATATGCAGAAACATCACCAGCTTGAGTTTCAATAATCGGTAAAGCTGTTAATGAACCTCCACCTATTTTTCTATTCATTTTAGCAGCTCTTTCTAAAAGACGAGAATGTAAATAAAATACATCACCAGGATATGCTTCTCGACCCGGTGGTCTTCGTAATAATAATGACATTTGTCTATAAGCTACAGCTTGTTTTGATAAATCATCATAAAAAATAACAGCATGTTTACCATTATCTCTAAAATATTCACCTAAAGCACAACCTGTATAAGGTGCTAAATACTGTAAAGGTGCTGAATCTGAAGCGGTAGCGGCTACAATAATTGAAAAAAACATTGCATTTTTTTCTTCTAAAGTTTTGGTTAGTTCAGCAATTGTTGATCTTTTTTGACCTACTCCTACATAAATACAATATAATTGATTATCAACATCTTTTTTTAAATGAGGATCTCTTTGATTAATTATAGTATCAATAGCAATCGAAGTTTTACCAGTTTGTCTATCACCAATTATTAACTCTCTTTGACCCCTACCAATAGGAATTAAACTATCTACTGCTTTTAGACCAGTCTGTACAGGTTCTTTAACACTTTCTCGAGGCATAATACCAGGAGCTTTAACTTCAACTCTACTTTCTAATTTACTATTAATTTGACCTTTTCCATCAATAGGTTGACCTAAAGCATCTACTACTCTTCCTAATACTTCGGGTCCAACAGGTACACTAACAATAGAACCGGTTCTTTTTACAAAATTACCTTCTTGAATTTCTCTATCATTACTAAAAACAACTACACCTACAACATCTGGCTCTAAGTTTAAAGCCATACCCTTTATATTTCCATTATTAAATTCAACCATTTCACCAGCTTGAATTTTAGTTAAACCATAACATCTAGCAATACCATCACTCATTGAAAGAACAATACCTGTTTCTTGTAAACTTTTTTCATCTTTATATTTCTTAATATTTGATTCCAATATATATGATAATTCAATAGCCATTTTGGTTATATTAAATTATCATATTATCTAATAATTATATAAAAATTTATTTATAATTATTATTTATATATATAAATACCCTTTACGAGAATTGAACTCGTATTTTTGCCGTGAAAAGGCAATGTCCTAACCATTAGACTAAAAGGGCTTTTTATTAAAAATAATATATATATATATTATTTTTAATAAAAAAATGAAAAATCGATGTGTATTAAAATTTTTGTTACACTTTCATGCATACAACTCTCAAAAATTTTAGGGTATAAACCTAATAAAAAAATATTAGCAATTAATATTAAATGTATTAGAAATTCACGATAAGTTAAATCATAATAAATTTTTAAATACATATTTTTGATATTACCGTAACAAATACGATTATAAAATAATAGTGAATAAATACCTCCCAAAAACATTCCAATAGTAGCAAAAATAGCTGTTGTTGTATTATCTTCAAAAACACCTGTTAATATTAAAATTTCACCGACAAAACTACTTGAACCTGGAATTGACATGTTAGATAATATATAAATAAATAAAGCAACGCAGAATAACGGCATTGTATGGGTTAAACCTCCATAATAATCAATAAATCGCGTATGATATCTATCGTATAAACAACCAATTGAGAAAAATAACCCACTTGAAACTAAACCGTGGCTTATCATTTGAATAATACTACCTTCTAATCCTTGAATAGTTAAAGAAAAAATACCCAAAATAATAAAATTCATATGTGCAACTGATGCATAAGCAATAATACGTTTTAAATCTGTTTGACGTATAGCAGTTAACGATGCATAAATAACAGAGATTAAACATAATATTAAAACATATGGTGTAAAATAAAAAGAAGCCTTAGGAAATAAGGGAACTAAAAATCTAATCATACCATATGAACCTAATTTTAATAAAATACCTGCTAATAATACAGAACCTGCAGTTGGTGCTTCAACATGGGCTTCTGGTAACCAAATATGAAAAGGTAACATTGGAACTTTAACAGCAAATGATATAAAAAAAGCTAAAAAATATAATTTTTCATATGAGAAATCAAAATTACTGTAATATAATATTTGATAATCTGTTGTTCCTACAGTTAAAAATAAATGAATAATGGCAATAAACATAAATAATGAACCTGATAGAGTATATATAAAAAATAAATAAGAAGCTTTAATTTTACGTTCTCTTGATCCCCAAATACCTATAATTAAAAACATTGGAATTAATACACTTTCAAAGAAAATATAAAAAATAAGTATGTCTAATACACTAAATGATATAAGTAAACAAAATTCTAAAATAAAATATAATATAAAATATTCTTTTATATTTTTATTAATAGTTTCATAACTAATTAGCATACATATAGGAATCAAAAATGTTGTTAAAATTATAAAAAATAATGAAATACCGTCAATACCTAAATAAAAATTCATATTAAATTGATTAATCCATTCTATTCTAAATAAATATTGAAAATTAGAAGTTGATTTATCAAATAAAATCCATAGTGGTAATGACATTAAAAAAATGAAAAAAGACATAAAAATACTAAAATTTTTTATAAATTTTTCATTTTTCGAAAAAGATAATACAGTAACTGCAATTAATGGTAAAATAAGTAAAAAAATTAATATGAACTTATTAAACATAATAAACATAAAAAATATAAAAAAGGGCGAGAAGTGGGACTTGAACCCACAACATTTAGACCCACAATCTAATACTCTACCAATTAAGTTATAATCGCCTTTTCTATTTTTTTTAAATAATATATAAAGTTTAAAAACGGTTGAATAATTAAATAATTTAATGGTGAATAATTTTTAGACATAATAATTTGCTTTATTTTTAAATTTGAATAAATATTATTATTAACATTTAAATAAATTAATTCTAATTTTTTTAAATTACGAAAATATTTAAATAGATTAAAATTATAATTTCCATAAATTATTAATATGGGACCTTGGCCTTTTAATTTTGAAAATATACGATTAGTTAAATTTTGATTTAATATTAAAGATTTATAATTAAATTTTTTAAGATTTTTTTTTATAAATATTATTTCTTTAACATTTAAATCAATATAACGAAATATATACATATATTTATAAGTTTGTTTAATTTTTTGTAATTGATTTAGTTTATATTTTTTAAAAAACTTGATTTTTTGTTTAAGTTTAAGCATACTTTTTTATAAAATTAAATTAATTTAACGATCAATTTCACCAAATACAACATCTAAAGTACCTATAATTGTAACAACATCAGCAATCATATGATTTTTAGCAATAAAATCTAATGCTTGTAAATGTAAAAATCCTGGTGATTTTATCTTACATCTATAAGGTTTATTTGTTCCATTTGAGATTAAATAAACACCGTATTCTCCTTTAGGGGCTTCAATTACTGTATAAGTTTCGCCACTATTTACACTAATATTTTCAGAATAATATTTAAAATGATGAATTAATGATTCCATAGAATTTTTAATTTGAATTCGATTTGGATTAGTAATTTTTTTATCATCTAATTTTATTGGCCCATTTGGAATTTTATTTAATATTTGAAAAATAATTCGAATAGATTGTCTCATCTCTTCAATTCTAATTAAATATCGATCATAACAATCACCATTTGTACCAATTGGTATATCAAATTCTAAGTAATTATAAATTTCATAAGGTTGTGTTTTACGTAAATCCCAGGAAATACCAGATCCGCGTAGCATTACACCACTGAAACCTAAATTTAATGCATCTTTAG
>NW_020190079.1:0-1502 GCF_900000015.1 Plasmopara halstedii | reverse complement strand
TTTTTTTTTCTGGTTTTATCTCTTTTCTAAATCTTAATCTTTTTTTGAATAAATTCCATTTTTTTGATTTTAATTTTAATAGATTTAAATTTTTATGAATGTTTCTATTATTTTGAAAACATATTTTATTTCTTGGCTTTAATTTATTCATATTAATTTATTTAAAAAGCTTTACGTAATAAATACATTAAGGTATATATTGTTTGAATATTTTTGGAATTTGCTACAATTGGATAATTTATAATTTTTAAAGTTTGATTTGTATTTATTATAGAAATAATAGGTATTTTTACAGTAGAAAGTTCTTGATTCAAAAAAGTGTCTTTAACAGAACTTTTAATTATCAAAATTAATTTTATCTCATTTTCTTTAAATAAATAATTAATTATTTTATTAATTGTTGAATTTTTAATTTTATTTGTAATTAAACCATTTATCCATTCTTTACTAAACAAAATAATATTAGAATTTTTTTTAGTAAGAGATGTATTTAATAAAAATCGTACTTCATTATTATTTCCTATTATTAAAATTTTTTCATTTCTTTGTATTATATATTTTATTAATTTAAAAATTCGTTTTAAAAAAAATGAAACATTTTTTAAATTAATTATAGAATAATTAAATCTATTTCCATATATAAAAGGTAATATTTCCTTATTTGTATAGATTGACGATTCACCATACATCATTTTTGATCTAAATAATAAATTTAATAAAATATTATTATTATATATTTTTTTTCTTTGAATCATTATTTTTTAATTTATTTTTTATTTTTTTTACCTTCTTTTTGTATAATTTTTTCATTTTTTAATAATAAACCTTTCCCCTTGTATGGTTCAGGTTTTTTATAATTTTTAATAGAATACACAAATTGATGTAAAAAAATATAATCTGTACAACTAAAGATTAGCATATTTGTTTGATTAATAATTTTAATATTTTTAGGTATTGAAATAATAATATCATGACTGAACCCTAATTTTAAAACTAAATTATCATTTTCTATCAATGCTTTGAAACCAATTCCCTGTAAAAGTAAACTAATTTTAAAACCTTTTAAAATACCTTTTATTTTTAATTTAATTAATTTTCGATATAAATTTAATAAACTTTTTTTATTTTTATCATTAACATTTATTAAAAGTTGATTTTGGATAATGAAAAAATTTATGCTTTTAATAAATGTTAATGATAATAAATTTAAAGATGTTGAGAAAAAAATAGTTTTATTATCAGTATTGCTACTACAAATACTAATATTTTTAGGAAAAATAAAAATTTCATCTATAAAAAAAAATTGTATATTTCCTAAAGGACTTTTAAAAAAATTTTTATTTTTTAATTTAATTTTCTTTTTTAATATTTTAATCATATTAATTTTATAAAACTAAAAGATTACACAGATTAATTCACCACCTACATTTAATTTTTTAGCTTGTAAATTAGTTAAAATTCCTATCGATGTTGAAATAATATAAAATCCTGTTTTTTTTTTG
>NW_020190078.1:0-1151 GCF_900000015.1 Plasmopara halstedii | reverse complement strand
GTAAATTTCTTAAGTCTCGATACATTTTAGGCGCAAAAAAACTAGACCAATGAGCTATTACGCTTTCTTTAAAGGGTGGCTGCTTCCAAGCCTACCTGTTGGTTGTCATGATTTTTTTACTTCCTTTTTCACTTAGAATATTATTTAGAGACCTTAGCGATCAATCTGGGCTGTTTCCCTTTTGACAAAAGACCTTAGCGCCTAATGTCTGTCTATTTAAATAACATTTTTTTGTATTCGGAGTTTCCAAGAATTTAGTAAGTTTTTACACCCCTTAGTTCAATGAGTGCTCTACCCCAAAAAAAGATTTTAAATGCTCTACTTCAATAGATTTCGTGGAAAACCAGCTATCTCTGAGTTTGATTAGCCTTTCACTCCTAACCACAAATCATCTCCATGTTTTGCCACACATGTGAGTTCGATCCTCTAAATAGTTTTACCTATTTTTCAATCTGTTCATGGTTAGATCACTCAGTTTCGGGTCTTATTTTTATAACTAAGAAAATTTTTAAAATTTGATTTATCTACGCCTACATTATTAATTTAAGCTTGCTATAAAAATAAACTTGCTGGCCCATTATGCAAAAGGTACACTGTCACTTTTTAAAAAAGTTTCAATTGATTATAAACATTAAATTTCAGAATTATTTCAAACTCAAAAGTTCTTTTTCACCTTTCCTTTACAGTACTTGTTCACTATCGATCATTAATTTTTATAAGGTTTTGAGGGTGGTTCCCCAATATTCAAAAAAGATTACACATACCTTTTCCTACTATAAATAAAAAATAAATAAACTATTCTACAGGACTTTCACCTTTTTAAGTAAATTTTTCAAAATTTTTCAAATAATTTTTATTTTTAATAAACCTAATCTCCATTTTCATTCGTCATTACTCACAGAATCTCGTTTGATTTTTTTAATAGTTACTTAGATATTTCAATTCACTATTTTTATAATTTTCACAAAGAAAAAGTTTTCTTTAGGAAATCTATATTTTAAAATAAAATTAAATTTAATATAGCTTTTCGCATTTTTACGTCCTAAAATTAAATTAATGCCAAGGCATCCATTTAATGCTTTTATTATTATTTATTAAAAAATAATATTATACTTAAACCATTTAAATAATTTAAATTTTTATTTTTTTTT
>NW_020190077.1:0-2235 GCF_900000015.1 Plasmopara halstedii | reverse complement strand
AAAAAAAAACAATATTTATTAAAAAAATAACACTAATAAAAATCAATAATGAATAATGATAAATATAACCGGTTTGTAATAAAATTATTTTTTGACTTAAAAAAGCAAAAGTTGACGTTAAACCATAAGGACCACATATTTCAATTAAACCTTTATCAATCATTTTATAACTTACATTATAACCAATTTTTAATATATATTGATTTATAAATTCATAATAAATTTTATCAAAATACCATTTTCTGTTTAAAAAATTATAAAAATAAACACCGTATTCAGAAATTTTTAAATTATATAAAAATTTAAATTTAAAAAAATATAAATAAAAAGCCGTAAATAATCCACAAAAACTTAAAATAACTGGTAATAATTTAAAGAATGTCGGTAAAAACTCTGCATCAATCATTTGATTATTAAATGGATTTATATAAATTGAATTATTCCAAAAATTTGAACCTAATCCAACAAACATGTCTTTAGAAATATAACCAATAAAAATACTACCAAACGCTAATAAACCTAAAGGAATACCCATTTCTAATGGTACGTCATGAGCATTTTTAATAATATTTTTATAAGCATTAGTTTCACTTAAAAAAGCAAAAAATAATAAACGAGTTGAGTAAAAAGCCGTGAAAAAAGCACCAATTGTACCTAACCAATACGCAAAATGACCTGTTTCGCTAAAATCCGCAAAAGCCACCTCTAATATTAAATCTTTTGAATAAAATCCAGTTAAAAATGGAAAACCCATTAATGATAGTGAACCTATTAAAAACATTATATATGTAAATGGTAAAATTCTTCGTAAACCTCCCATTTTTCGAATATCTTGTTCATCACCCATTGCATGAATTACTGCTCCAGAACATAAAAATAATAAAGCTTTAAAATATGCATGATTTGATAAATGAAAAATAGCTAATGGATAATTAGATAATCCGCATGCAAAAAACATGTAACCTAGTTGACTACATGTTGAATAAGCAACTATTTTTTTGAAATCGTTTTGAACTAAACCTACTGTACTAGCAAAAAATGCTGTTGAAGCACCAATAATTGTAATAATTTTTAATGAAAACATTGAATACTCAAACATTGGAGAACAACGAGTTGTTAAATATATACCAGCTGTTACCATTGTTGCAGCATGAATCAATGCAGATACAGGGGTAGGTCCTTCCATTGCATCCGGTAACCAAATATGAAAGAAAATTTGAGCTGATTTACCCATCGCACCTATAAAAATTAAAATACAAGCAACATCAATAATATTTAAAATATAGTTAAGAAAAAAAAATTTATACCCCTTAACAATCGAGATAGAAGCAAAAGCACTAAAATATTCAATAGTTCTAATATTATAAAAAACTGTTAATACACCTAGCAATAAAATTAAATCACTAATTCTATTTACTAACATCGCTTTAATAGCAGCTTTATTAGCTTGTAAACGTGTAAACCAAAAATTAATTAATAAATACGAACAAAAACCAACACCTTCCCATCCAACAAACATTTGTATAAAATTATCTCCAGTTACTAATATAATCATAAAAAAGGTAAATAAAGATAGGTACGACATAAATCTCGATAAATGTGGGTCATTAGACATATATTGTGATGAATATAAATGAACTAAAGTTGAAATACTAGTTACTACGATTAATATTATCATAGTTAAACTATCAAATAAAAAACACCAATTACAATTAAACAAACCACTATTTATCCAATTTGAGATATAAATTATGTATTCGTATTCATTTGTAATTGAATCATAGGTAATAATTAATGAAAAAATACAACTTAAAAATGTTGTTAATGTAGTTATAAATACTGAACCTTTACGTCCAACATAAAAACCAAATAATCCAGCTGCTACTGAACCTAAAAAAGGTAAAAAAATTAATGTTAATAACATATGATAAGATAATATATATATAAAATAAAAAATATTTTTTTTTATTTTTTACTTAAACGATAAATATTTTATATAAAAATATTTTTTTAAAATTAATAAATAAAATTTTATTTATTAATTTTATAACGTATTAAATATGTTTCAAATTTACCTAAGAAAGGTATAATTATTAAAAAAAAGAAAAAATAATAAATCATACTTATTATACCAATTTCAGTATAAGGATATTCAACAGGACATTGTCCAACCCATCCTAATAATATGAATGATAGAATTAACAACCAATAACAAACTTTAAAAATAGGTCTAAA
>NW_020190076.1:0-1266 GCF_900000015.1 Plasmopara halstedii | reverse complement strand
AAAAAAATCTATATTATCTATAGAGGCTGGATTAAAATATTTTATTTTAGGTTCAATTGCTTCAGGTTTTATTTTATTCGGTTCTTCGTTAATTTATGCTATTACCGGTTCATTAAATTTTAATAATATTTTAATAATACTATCAAATATAAATTTTTTAGAAAATATTAATATTTTAATAAGTTTGTCATATGGATTAATTTTTATTCTAATTGGTATATTATTTAAAATTGGTGCATCACCATTCCATTTTTGGTTACCGGATGTATATGAAGGTGCCCCTAATAATATTTCAGCATTTTTTGCTATTGTGCCAAAAATTGCATTTATTAGTATATTAATTCGTTTATTTTTTGAAATTTTTTTTAGTGTTTCATATTTTTTTGAAATTTTTTTTTATATTATTTCATTTTTATCAATGTTAATTGGTTCATTATCTGCATTACAACAAAAAAAAATTAAACGATTATTAGCTTATAGTTCTATAAGTCATGTAGGTTTTATTTTAATTGGATTTACATCGAATATACTAAATAATATTCCATTTATTTTATTATATATTCTTATTTATATTGTAACAAATATAAATTTATGGACCTCATATTTATCTTTAAATATTAATCATAAACCAATTAAATACTTAACTGATTTATCGAATATTTATATTTTTAATAAATTAATAGCTAGTATTATAATATTGAATATTTTTTCTTTAGCAGGTATACCACCATTAGCTGGATTTTTCTCAAAATTATTTATATTTCTTTCAGCTATTAAAAATAATTATTTCAGTTTAATTTTTTTTGCTATTATTATTAGTATTTTAAGTTCTTTTTATTATTTAAAAATAATTAAAATTATTTATTTTGAAAAAATAATTAGAAAAATTTATATTTCACAGATAAACAAAATTCAAAGTATAGTATTATTAATTAATACTCAATTTATTTTATTTTTGTTTATTTTTCCTAATATTATATTAATAAATTTAAATAAAATTTATTTATATTTATTAATATAATTTCTTTTAAGTTTGGATAGCTCAGTTGGTTAGAGCAAAAGACTGAAAATCTTTGTGTCGGTGGTTCGAATCCACCTCTAGACAATTTTTAACAATAAATATTGTAAATAATATGTATATTTTACAAATAACTTTTTCATCATTTCAAAAAAAACAACAACTTAAACAAAATTTATTAAAATTAAAATATATTAATAAATTAAAAAGTATAAAAATTCCGGGATTATTTCAGACTAAAAAAAAAA
>NW_020190075.1:0-1070 GCF_900000015.1 Plasmopara halstedii | reverse complement strand
TGTTGGATATGAATGGAATGCCACCGCCTCAAACGCGGCAAATTCACGTGCTGGTGGTGGTTCCGTATCGGACCGAGGATGCCAACCTTTCCCAGATTTTTCCGACCTTTCGACCATACTGTGAGGGAATCAATGTGCAGCACCCTCATCTTTCGCGGGATGTGCTGGTTGAAAAACTCTACGAAGCTATTATCCGAACCAATTTTGTGCTGTTATCGTCTCCTTCCGGTTCTGGAAAGACGTCGCTGTTGACATTGTTTGCGCGTAAACATCCTGAAATTTCCTGCGCACCTATCGCTTTTGATGGTAGCACAGAAGATGCCACAACTCTTCTTTCCACTTATGGCGTCAATGTTTATAAGAAGGCGTGCGATATACCCAGTGGCAAGCTGTGTGTCTTGTTGTTGGACGACTGTCAACGGCGGTATAATGATCTCGTCTTTTGGACTCGTCTGATTAAAGGCTCAGCATCATGGTTACCAGATCACGTCCGATTTATCATCTCGGCGACTCATTTGCTGGAGACGGATGCCCCTTCCAGCCCTGTTGCTTTCAGCAGCATCCAGTATAAGTTGACGAGGGACGATTTCTTGATTAATGATGAGGAGGCGTATCAGTGCTTTAATTTGGAAAACGGCCTACCACCAGGATTGCGTTTTCCAACGCTGGTAGAGGTGATGATACGCGAGTGCAATGGGCACATCGGTTCATTACGCATATCAATTGATGCAATTTATGAGCGTTTTCGGAGGGCGGGTGCTCGAACTGAGGAGGAGTTGCTGGCGTTCTATCTGTCGGACTTTTGTCGAACAAATGGCAAGATGCTTCGGAAGTGAACACACAACACCTGCTAGTCCAAACCAGCAGAAGTTTCTTAGCACGTGTTTGTTGTGCGATCCTAGTTGTCAGCCACTGGTACAGCAATTGAGTCGTGATGAACACGAATGCTTTACAAGGTTAAAGAAAGCGGGTACTGTAACTGAAGTTGGCGGCTGGGGTTCACGTCTCCCTTGAGACGAATACGGGACTTACTAGACATTTGAGCCTCCAGAGCGATCGATGGACAAGGG
>NW_020190074.1:0-1638 GCF_900000015.1 Plasmopara halstedii | reverse complement strand
GGTAAAGCACCAGGTCCAGATGGTTTACCAATTGAATATTACAAGATTAACACGAGTCTGTGGGCGCGAATCTATGAAGTCATCTACAGCAGTCAATTGGATAAGGGGAAAATGACCAAGTTTCAAAGACGGGCTCACCTGTCATTACTATATAAGTCCGGTGATCGCACTATACCCGGAAACTATAGACCGCTTACGCTTCTCAATCATGACGCCAAACTAGGACCAAAGGTCCTACAGTGGAGATTGGGTCATGTTTTGCAGTCTATCATTCACGAAGACCAAAGTGGCTTCGTTCCAGGGCGGTCTATCCGTCACTCGTTGCTTCGCTTTCAAGATTTGCAAGAAATTTGCAAAACAAAGTACCCGGATGCGTGCGCGGTACTATTGGATTTCGCCAAAGCATTTGATAGCGTCCTTTGGCCTGCTTTGGATATGGTGCTTCACCACTTCGGATTTGGTGCGACTTTCCGCGCGTGGGTGAAGACCTTCTACAAAGAAACATCTGTCAGTCTTCTACTTAATGGCTGCCCTGGTGACCCCTTTTTACTGGGTGCAGGTGTTAGACAAGGAGATCCTTTATCACCTGGTCTCTTTGTTGTTTTCATTGAACCGATGATGAACTTTCTTCGCGCGAAGTTATCTTCAAAAGGCGTATGTGTAGACGATACAGACGCGCCCCATCTGCTACTTGCGTTTGCTGACGACTGCACTGGAATGTTGGCTGATCTCGACGACGCTGATGAGTTTCTTGGTCTTGTTCAAGATTATGCGGATACTGCTGGATTACGGCTCAATGTTACTAAAACAAACATTATGCCGTTTTCGCACCATGTATCCAATCATAAGCTCGCAGAACTACGTAAACGAACTGAAGTCAAGGTGTTGTCACCGTGGGAAACAGTACGGCTTCTTGGTGTAATACAAGGCGCAACTGTTACACCGGAACAACGGTACAATGTGGTAATAAAGAAGATACAAGCTCGGTGTGCACTTTGGAAATACCGTGCAAGAACACTACGAGGAAAGGTTGTCATACTGCAAAGTATCATCTTACCAGTACTATGGTACACGGCGAGTGTTACTCTGACACCTTTGCCTATTTTGAAGCAAATTGACATTATAATACGCAATTTTGTCAACGCCAATGACACCAGCGCGTCATCAGCTCGCCCTGGCAAATTTGATAAAGAATGGATATATACAAGTGTTAAAGAGGGGGGTCTTGGGCTTACTGCACCGAAAGCCTTCATTGACGCCATGCACTTGAAGTGTCTACGCGACGGCATTGCAGCCACAAATGCCACATCGAACGAGCCTCGCTGGTTGTCACCGGCATTGGCTCTCTTCTCCACGGCTCTACAGCCATTAGGAGAAGGTTTCGATATATTATACTCCAATATGAAGGGAGGTTATTGGAATCACCTACCTGATTACTGGAGAAGCACATTAAAGCTTTGGGCTGCTTTACATAGTTCACGCGGCACAACCAATTGGAAGTTGTTTGCGCAAACAATGCCGTTTTGGGACAACCTTCACTTCACATTTGGGAAGTTGAAAGCACCCTTACGTAATGTTAGCCCGGAGACGGTTAATAAGCTTATGGAGTTAGGCTTCAACCGACTTCAAGACTTTGTG
>NW_020190073.1:0-943 GCF_900000015.1 Plasmopara halstedii | reverse complement strand
AAAAAAAAAAATAAAATTATGCTTATAACTTAATTGGTAGAGTATTAGATTGCGGATCTATAAAATGAAAGTTCGAATCTTTCTAAGCATATTTAAATATTAAATAAATTTATTATTTTGAAGTATAGCCAAGTGGTAAGGCTTCCGTTTTTGGTGCGGAAAATCAAAGGTTCGAGTCCTTTTACTTCAAAAGGGCCTATAACTCAGTTGGTTAGAGTATACGCCTGATAAGTGTAAAGTCAGTAGTTCAAATCTACTTAGGCCCAAATATAAGAATAATTATCTCAATGGTAGAGTATTTCGTTTACACCGAAAATGTTAGCGGTTCGAGTCCGTTATTATTCAATTAATTTAAAAATAATATGTCAACAATTAATCAATTATTTTTTAAAAAACAAAAACGTTTAGAAAAGAAAAAGAAAAGTAAAAATTTAGCTTTAAAACAATGTCCACAAAGAAAAGGTATTTGTTTAAGAATTTATACTACAACACCTAAAAAACCAAATTCTGCTATGCGTAAAGTTGCAAAAGTTCATTTATCAAGTCGATATACAATAATTGCATATATCCCCGGTATAAGTCATACATTGCAAGAGCATTCGATAGTATTAGTTCGAGGTGGACGTGTAAAAGATTTACCTGGAGTAAAATATCATGTTGTTCGAGGTAAATATGATTTATTAGGAATTTATTCTCGAAAAACATCAAGATCAAAATATGGAACTAAAATACGAAGAGTATAAAATAAAAAAACTATTTTTAAATATGTTATTAAAAGGGGGTAAAAAAACTTGTTCTGAAAATATATTTAAAAATATTTTAATTGATTTAAAAAAAATTACAAAACAAAAATCAAGTTTTATTTTATTTAAATCAATTAATAATTTATTACCTAAATTAAAAGCAGTTAGTATCCCAAATAAAAAAAGAAATAAAAAAAAAA
>NW_020190072.1:0-1180 GCF_900000015.1 Plasmopara halstedii | reverse complement strand
TTTTTTTTTTATAATTCAATGAATTATTTAAGTTAATAGGTTTCATAAAAAAAACAAAACCTAAAATTAGTATAAAAATTTTTTTATTATTCCAACTTTTTCCTAATAATCTAGCTTTAATTAAATTATTATTTTTTTTAATAGCATATTTAAACATTATTTTATTAAATTGACATAAAATATTATAAGTTAAATCATAATTAAATAATATAATATCTTTATATTTTTTATCAATTGTTGAAATTTCGTTTATTTTTATTAAAGTAAAAGGTAAGTAAATATTTTTATAATTATTAAATTCAATTATATATGATTCTAAATTTATATTTTTAAATAATATTTTATTTTCAAATAAAATGTTATTTAATTTATATTTTTTGTTTTTTAAATAATTATTTTGTAAAAAGTGTTGATAATTGATTAAATTATTAATTTTTTGTTTTTTTAATTTTATCATTAAAAATAAAATATTTTTTAATTAGGCTTAGTGGGACTTGAACCCACAACAATACCGTTATGAGCGGTATGCTCTAACCAATTAAACTATAAGCCTTTTATATATATTTAAATATTATAATAAATTTTATTTATAAATAAATTTTATTTTAGTTGGTAATTTACTTGCACCGGCTTTTAAAATTTTTTTTGCACTTTCTAACGGAATACCACTAATTTCATATAAAATTTGACCTTTTTTAATCTTCGCTACCCAAAAAGAAACAGATCCTTTTCCTTTACCCATACGATTTTCAGTCGGCTTGGTAGTCACTGGTATATCGGGAAAGATTCGAACCCAAAGAAATCCCAATTTTTTCATTTTTCGAACAATAGTTTGTCTAGCTGATTCGATTTGTTTAGAAGTTAAACGAGTTTCTTGTAAAGCTTTAATTGCATATTTACCATAAATAATAATATTACCTTTTTGTGTTTTACCTATAAGTTTTCCTTTAAATTTTTTTTTGTATTTTGTTTTTTTCGGAAATAACATAATTTTAAAAATTTTCTAATTTCTTTTTTTTTAAAAATTTCGAATTTAATATTTTCAAAGAAGGTTTAAAAAAAACCCATAATTTAATACTGCAAATACCTGATGGAGTTTTAAATTCATTAAAATGGTATTTAATATCATATTGTAATGTATTTAACGGTATTTTTCCTTCTTGAAATATCATTTTTTTTT
>NW_020190071.1:0-1254 GCF_900000015.1 Plasmopara halstedii | reverse complement strand
AATACCATAGTCGTTTGTGCTCTTTACCAACATTGACAAGCTCTGCTTGTACAAACTGCGGTAGCGCCACCAGATCAGATAGCGCTGCTCTGCACTTTTTGACAGCAATAGTGATGCTAGAGCTGTCTCATCCGAAGACGATTCTGTGCACACACGCTGAATCTCCTGCACAGCCTCATCAATATCGGCAGAGAATTCCATTGACTCAATACTGCTGCCTTCGTGTACATAGCGCGTGTACAGGCTGCGCAAGGCTGCACTGCTGGCAGTCACAACAGAGCTTTTATCGCCACGAACAGCAGACGTCAGTACAGACGAGCTAGATGCCGTGTCACTCGCGTGCGCGTCAGCTTTGGATGACTTGCTCGTCTTGTCGTCCAACACAGCCGCATCGATAACAGCACCACTC
This sequence comes from Plasmopara halstedii, assembly GCF_900000015.1. NCBI lineage: Eukaryota > Oomycota > Peronosporomycetes > Peronosporales > Peronosporaceae > Plasmopara > Plasmopara halstedii. The sequence continues at coordinate 845 of NW_020190071.1, read as the reverse complement.
ATAATAGCAGTATTCGAGCCACTCGGAACAGTGCTTGGGCTGCTCATCACATCACACTGCGAATCAGATTTCGATGCAAACGCACCAAATTCTGCCTCAGCCGCGTCTATCACAGACAAAAGCAGCTGACAGTACTCGCCGCTAACCTCGTTTTCGATACGCGTACGCAATTCCTGGCCATACAACTGCCTGTACACGACGCGAATCTGCACTAGAAGGCGGTAGTACCGCACAATCCACGCACTCAGAATATACGTTTTCGTGCTGGCGCTCTTTAGCGTCATCTCAAATGACTCGGCAAGCAGCTCCATCGGCTCCATCACCGAACGCACAAGGTATAGTAGCGCAGATTTGGCATCGCCAGAAAATGTGGCTTCGACAGCACTTACAAGGTCTGTCTTGTACTTCGCCATATACTCATTGTTGATATTGCGCACGTGCTCAGCAGGACTCAACACTAACATGTTGATAAATGAAGTTTTATCCAAACTCTTGCTGCTTTTGCTAATGTTGTACAATGTATCCGCATCGGCAACGATTTTCGCACTCGTGTAGATGGATGCGCTGAAGTCGGCAACTTCGCCGCGCATCGCGGTCAAAATAATTGTTTTCAAGTCGCCGCTTAAATCCTTGCTCAATACATCCACCAAGTCATCGCCATACTTTTCACTAAAGGTCTTCTTCAAAACCGTGATCTCAGCATTGGAGCGTGCCATTACAATCGGATAAATCCATTCTTCCGTCGTGCCCATACCCTTTGTCGCCTTGCGCAATATCTCACACTCCACCTGCTCTAAAGGACTCACGAGCATCGTCAACAGAATACCATAGTCGTTTGTGCTCTT
>NW_020190070.1:0-1495 GCF_900000015.1 Plasmopara halstedii | reverse complement strand
AAAAAAATAAAATAATAACTCATTTTCAATTACATTTATTTGAATTAAAATATAGTCTTACTATTTTCTCAATCTCTTTTTTTTATATTTTTTTAGTTTGTTATTATTTTTCAGATCAATTAATATATTTATTAGTTAATAATCTGCTTGATAAAAATACATTAAGATATTTTATTTTTACGAATATCACTGAAATTTTTACGACTAATTTTTTTATATCAATTTTCATATCAACTTTAATATCAACTCAATTAGTTACTATGTTAAGTTGGTTCTTTTTAAAAGATGGCTTATATAAATTTGAGAATTTTATTTTTATAAAATTTTATTTTTCCTTTTTTATTTTTAGTTTTTTTATAATAAAAATTATTTTTATTAGTATTATTCCATTTGTATGGGATTTTTTATTAAATATAAATTTTTCTAATTCGTATATTTTAACAATTTATTTTGAACCTAAAATTTATAATTATTTTAGTTTTATTTTTTATTCTTTTATTTATCTTTTTTTCGTTTTTATTTATCTTTTTTTCTTAATTTATTTAATAATTAATCGTATTTTTAAAATTAAGGTAATTATTAATTTACGAAAATTTTATTATTTAAAAATGGTATTATTAACTATATTAATTTCTCCACCGGATATAACTTATTTTTTATTAATTTATTTTTTATTAATATTAATTTTTGAAATATCTATGTATATATTAATTTATTTTAATAAATATTAATTTTTAATTAAATTATTTTTTTTATAAAATTTAATTTATTTTTGTCACTAATAATATCATTAATAATTTCTTTTTTTTTAAAAATTTGAAAATTTAAATGATAATTTTGAATATATTTAATAGATATTATTCGTAAAGATGATCCATTAGTTAAGATAATTTTATTTTTATAATTAAAAAATTTTTTACTTTTTTTCATATTTATTATATATATATTTTATTATATTTATGGCTAGATAACATAATGGTAATGTAAAGGACTGCAAATCCTTTAATGACGGTTCAAATCCGTCTCTAGCTTTTATAAAGGATAGAGTGGGATTCGAACCCACGGTATTTTTATATACTTCAGTTTTCAAGACTGACACCTTAAACCACTCGATCATCTATCCATAAAGTTTTTAAAATTAACGTCTTTTTTGTTTTTTTAATCGACAACCATTAAAAGGTTTTCTTGTTTTATCTAAAAGATATTTTATTTTAAATTCTTTTTTTAGATTTTTTAAAATATTATATCTACCTAAACCGGTACCATATAAATAAATTTTTAATTTTTTGGTTTTTTTTAATTTAAGATATTTATTAATTTTATGTACAATTAATTGTACATTATATGGTGTATTTTTTTTAAATCTGGTTTTTTTTAAAGATTTTGTTGACCATTGTTTTATAAGATTTCCATTATAATTTGTTAAACTTATAATTGTATTTTTTAAACTAGCAGTAACATGTAAATTAGTTAAAATTAAAGGATTTTTTTTTTT
>NW_020190069.1:0-1274 GCF_900000015.1 Plasmopara halstedii | reverse complement strand
GAAATACCAGATCCGCGTAGCATTACACCACTGAAACCTAAATTTAATGCATCTTTAGCGGAAACAATACCGATATCTACTAATCTTTGTTTCCAAATTCGATTATTAGTTAGCATTTCTTCAATTTCATCTAATCGTGTATTAAATTGTTCACAAAATATATGTATGTCATTTAATAGTCCTTTCGGTAAATCTTGATTAACACCTCCCGGTCTAAAATAAGCTGCATGCATTCGTGCTCCTGAAACTCTTTCATAAAATTCCATTAATTTTTCTCGTTCTTCAAAACCCCAAAAATAAGGTGTCATAGCTCCTACATCTAGAGCATGACAACAAATCGCTAATAAATGATTTAATATACGAGTTATTTCAGAAAATAAAACTCTTATATATTGAGCTCTTAAAGGAATATCGCAATTTAATAATTTTTCAATAGCTAAAACATAAGCATGTTCTTGACACATCATTGAGACATAATCTAATCTATCAAAATATGGCAACGCTTGTAAATAATTTTTATATTCTATCAATTTTTCAGTTCCTCTGTGTAATAAACCTATATGAGAATCAGCTTTTTGCACTACTTCTCCATTTAATTCTAAAATCAAACGTAAAACACCATGAGCTGCTGGATGTTGCGGTCCGAAATTTATAGAAAAATTTTTAATTTTTTTTAAAGACATTTTTAATTTTTTTATTGTAATTAAAATATAATATTTATAAATTAATTTTTTTATAAATATATAGCATATATAGTAAGTAAAGTATTTAAAAATATTTATTTTTTTCTTATTTATGATTTTTCAAGAAATTTTTAGTAATAATTTTGAAATTATTATCCCCGAATTTTTTTTAACAACTATTTTATTAATTTTATTATTATTTGGTGTTTTTTACAAAAAAAATCAAAATATTCAAAAAATTTTGATTATTAAAAATATTACTACTATAATAATATATTTATTATTAATTCTTTTAATATTAACATTAAACACAAACAATATTGTAAACAATATTTTAAATGGTGTATTAATTATAAATAATTTCACTCAATTTATTAAAATAATTCTTATTTTATCAACAATTTTTTGTTTTTTAATACAACAAAAATATTTAATACAACAAAAAATTAATTCATATGAAATAAATATTTTAATATTAATATCATTATTAGGTTTAATGTTATTAGTTTCATCAAATCATTTAATTACATTATATTTAGCAATTGAATTGCAAAGTTTAAGTTTTTATATATTAACTTCAACGCAAAAAAA
>NW_020190068.1:0-1187 GCF_900000015.1 Plasmopara halstedii | reverse complement strand
AAAAAAAAAATTAAAATTATTTATAATTTTAATTTCAATAAAAAATATTTAAAAATTAATATTAATTTCTTAGATTTTTTAATAAAAAATAATTATTATACAAATATATTAGAACAATATTCAAAAATATTAATTAATTCTCAGAAAATTATTAAAACAAATTATTCTAAATTACTATGATATATACAATTTTAAAATTTTTAATTTTAGTTTTACCTTTACTAATCTCTGTAGCATATTTTACTTTAGTTGAACGTAAAATATTAGCTTCTATACAACGACGAAGAGGACCTAATGTGGTAGGTACTTTTGGATTATTACAACCATTAGCAGATGGTTTAAAATTATTCACTAAAGAGACAATCTTACCTAGTAATGCTGATATAATTTTATTTGTATTTGCCCCTATTTTAACTTTTTTTCTAAGTTTATTAAGTTGGGCTGTGATACCATTAGGTTTGGGTATGTTTTTTACTGAATTAAATATAGGTATTTTATATTTATTAGCAATTTCTTCATTAGGTGTATATGGTGTTATTATCGGTGGTTGGTCAAGTAACTCAAAATATTCTTTTTTAGGTGCGTTAAGATCAACAGCACAAATGATATCATATGAACTAACAATTGGATTTTCTATTCTTTCAGTAATTATCTGTACTAAATCATTAAATTTAATTTCAATAGTTCTTGCACAAAAAACAATTTGGTATTGTTTTCCTCTTTTTCCTATTTTTTTAATTTTTTTTATCTCATGTTTAGCAGAAACAAATCGTCATCCTTTTGATTTACCTGAAGCAGAAGCTGAATTAGTTTCAGGGTATAATGTTGAATATTCTGCGATGGGATTTGCGTTATTTTTCTTAGGTGAATATGCAAATATGTTATTAATGAGTAGTTTAACTACTATTTTATTTTTAGGTGGTTGGTTAGCCCCTTTTCCTTTTAATATTGAATTTATTAATTTTTTACCTGGATCTTTTTGGTTTAGTATTAAGATCTGTTTTTTTGTAATATTATTTGTTGTGGCTAGAGCTATTTTACCCAGATATCGTTATGATCAATTAATGCGATTAGGTTGGAAAATATTTCTACCTTTTACAATAAGTTGGTTTTTGTATACTGCAGGTATTTTAATCAGTTTTAATTGGTTAGTGTAATTTTATGAGTATTTTAAATTATTTTTTTTT
>NW_020190066.1:0-3372 GCF_900000015.1 Plasmopara halstedii | reverse complement strand
TTTTTTTTGTTACTTCGGTAGTTTTTTCTTCCATTATTTTTTCATCATTGTCGAAAGCCTCTTCACAAAGAGCTTCTTCACCAAAGATTAATAATGTTACAAATTTGAAAGTTTCTTTTATTAATGCTGTCATAAATTAGTTCGCGATTTTTTAAAAATATTTAAAAATTTTAAAAAAATAATCATTACTATTATAAAAATAATATTACTTATTTTTTTAATGTAAAATAATCAATATAATTGAAATTTAAAAATATTATATTTTAAAAATTTTCGCCTGATTTTATATAATTTTATTTTAAAAAATAAATTGTAATAATTAATTATTTAATGATAAATAAAATGGATTTATTAAAAAATTAAATATTTTTTAATAAAAAGGTTCTGACTGAAACAATATATAAAAATTGAAATAATTACATTTCATACAATGATATTTTTTAATTTAGTTTATAAATAAAATTAAAAAATAAATTTATCTATTTATAATATATAAAATAAGAATATATATGTATGTATATATACATATATTTACTTTTTAGTAATATTAAAGATATATTTTATATTAATCAATATAATTATTTATTATATATCTAAAATTTTTAATTTTAAACGAATTTAATCAATATTATTTTTTACTTAATTAATATAGAATTAAATTAATTATAATTATTTAAAGAATTTTATATTCTTTAAGACAATATTAGAATTGAAAATTAATATTAATATAAGAATGTTATTATTTTATTTTTAGATTTTTGTTATTTTAAAAATTAATATTAAATAATTAATATAAAAAATTTAAATAGAGTTTGATCCTGGCTCAGAATAAATGCTGTCGGTATGCTTAACACATGCAAGTTAAATGTTTTAAAAACATAGCGAACGGGTGAGTAACACGTGAATTATCTACCTTTTAATTCAGAATAATTATTTTATAAAAATACTGAATAAGTTAAATTAAAGTTTTAAAACGTTAAAAGATGAGTTTACGCAAGATTATGGTAGTTGGTAGTTTAATAGACTACCAAGCCGATTATCTTTAGCTGATTTGAAAGAATGATCAGCCACATTGGGACTGAGATACGGCCCAGACTTTTTTAAAGGCAGCAGTGGGGAATTTTGGACAATGAGCGAAAGCTTGATCCAGCAATACCGAGTGAGTGAAGAAGGCTAATTAGGTTGTAAAGCTCTTTCATTAAGGAGGAAAATGACAGTACTTAAAAAAGAAGTTCCGGCTAATACCCGTGCCAGCAGCCGCGGTAATACGGGAGGAGCGAGCATTATTCGGAATGATTAGGCGTAAAGAGTTTGTAGGTGGTTTTTTAAGTTGAAAGGAACAAATTAGAGCTCAACTTTATATATTTTTTCAAAACTGAGAAACTCGAGTATAAATAGAGGATAATGGAATTTCTATTGGAGTGATAAAATACGTTGATAATAGAAGGAAGATCAAAGGCGAAGGCAATTATCTGGGTATATACTGACACTGAGAAACGAAAGCTTGGGTAGCGAACGGGATTAGATACCCCGGTAGTCCATGCTGTAAACGATGAGTGCTAATATTTAGAATTTTTAGATATGACAGCTAACGCGTTAAGCACTCCGCCTGAAAAGTATAATCGCAAGATTGAAATTCAAAGGAATTGACGGGAGTCTACACAAGCGGTGGAGCATGTGGTTTAATTCGATAATACGCGCAGAACCTTACCAACTCTTGCTAATTTTTATATAAAATTTTTATATAAAAAACAGGTGTTGCATGGCTGTCGTCAGCTCGTGTTGTGAAATGTTTGGTTAAATCCTTTAACGAGCGCAACCCCTATTATTAGTTACTAATTTATTATAAAAAATAAAAGTACTCTAATAAAAAAATTAATGATAGGTTAATGGAAGGTGGGGATGACGTCAAGTCTTCATGGCCCTTATGAGTTGGGCTACACACGTGCTACAATGGTAATTACAATGAGAGGCAATAACGATTTAAAAGTTGGAGCAAAACTTTAAAGATTATCTTAGTTCGGATTAAGGGCTGAAACTCGCCCTTATAAAGCTGGAATCGCTAGTAATCGCAGAACAGCATGCTGCGGTGAATATGTTACTGGACTTTGTACACACCGCCCGTCACATCGGGGAAGTTAATTGTTTTTAAAATAGTTTTATAATTATTATTTAAAATTAAAAAATTGTTTAATTAAAATAATTTATAATTATTAAATAATAATTTAAAGTTCCTAAAAAATGGTTAGTAACTTTGATGAAGTCGTAACAAGGTAGTCGTAGGGGAACCTGTGTCTGGAAGAGATCTTTAAAACATTCTTAAATTAATATATAGATTTTTAGGAAAATAGTTTAATTGGTAAAATTATAGTCTCCAAAATTATTGTTGTGGGTTCAAGTCCCACTTTTCCTGTTTAATAAAATAAATATTTTTAAGTTATAAAAATTTTATAATATCTGAAATTAAATTAAATTCAAGTTATAAAAATAAGATTTTATTTAAAATACTTTTTTACAAAAGGGAATTTAAATTTAAATTTAAAAATATTTATTTTATTATAATTTTAAAATTTAATGAAAAATCTGATTAAAACAATTTAAAATGGAGAAAGTAGGATTTGAACCTACGTAGAAAATTACTTCAACAAATTTACAGTCTGCCGCTTTTAACCACTCAGCCATTTCTCCTGTTAATTATTATTATGAAAATAACTTTTAAGATTAATGTGATTAGTGGGACTTGAACCCACAATGTTTACTTGGAAGATAAAAGATTTACCATTAATCTATAATCACATTTATATATAAACAATAAATGTCAACACTTATTATTATCCCCTTATTAAAAATTAAATGGAGATACCAAATACCGCCTTTGGGTCCATTTATTTTATTTTAAAAGCAAAAAAAGGGATTCGAACCCTCAACATTAATCTTGGCAAGATTATGCTCTACCGTTGAGCTACTTTTGCAGTTCATTTTTATTTTATTATCAAAAATGAATTTAATAATAAAAATAATTCATTTTTATTTTTTGCATTTGTATGAATCGATACATCAATTGGAGGTATATTCTTAAATTTTAAAAACTCAGTTTTTAATTCAAAAAAATCTAAAATATTTTTAATTTGAAAATTAAAAATATTTTTATTTTTTGCATTAAAATTATTTTTTATTAAATTTGGTAAAATGAAAATTAAAAAATTTTCTAAAAAAATAAAAATATTTTTTTTTCTTAAAGTTAATTTACACCCTATAATTGAATTTTTCTTTATTTTTAAAGAAATATTATTTTTTTTTGATTTAGTTACTATTGGTTTTTGATTTGTTATTAATTTAAGAAGTAAAATTATATTAATTAATTTTTTTTTT
>NW_020190065.1:0-366 GCF_900000015.1 Plasmopara halstedii | reverse complement strand
AAGCTGTTAAACCAGTCCAGGAACAACAATGTCTTCAATCGTTCAACATCCACGTATGTTTGCTTTTTCATCACAATTTGAACCAGCTGTTCCTCGGCCGCGTATTTTGTCAGCGTTGCCATCAAATTAAATGGCGGCTTTTGGTTATTTTCACAAAATTCATCGAAAAACTTAATCAGTGTGCTAATGAGCCGCAATTTTTGATCCTCAGAATCGATCAGCTTGAGAACTTCAACCGGATCGTTCATGGCTAACCAATGCTTAATCTGTTTGATCTCAAGCTTAATAGCCTCTTCTGCAGTATCTCGAAACGTTTTTGCGGCTGAAATCACAGACGCCGCAACATTTTCACCAAAGCTAGCAATG
>NW_020190064.1:0-638 GCF_900000015.1 Plasmopara halstedii | reverse complement strand
ATCCGCTCCGGCGCCAACGCTTCCGCGTTCACTTGCGCCGGATCCCGGTACGGCTTGACCAAGCCCACGTAAAACATTGGGTGGGTGCGCATCCGTTTTGTGCGGTTCAGCGTATACGCTAGGCCCCGCTTGGCCACAACCTTAAACGGTTCAATAAACCGTGGACGGAGCTTCGTCCTGAAGACAGCAAAGGCTGCATGTGTAGGCAGGTTTATTAATTCAGTAAAACCAGGTCCCTGATCTTATAGTTTTCCACTTTGCCTCTTCCTTTTTCATCTGCATATTCTTTTTGCAGGTCTTGTCTTTCAGCCATCGCATCGCGAACGTGTCGTAGGATACTCAGTCTGGTAGGCAAGAAGTTATGGACTTCCTTACGGATGGTGAGGGACTGACATCCACTAGCCGTTCGGCTGTTCCTCTCCCACCGAGCCCTGAACCATGAGATGGCGGCGTTAGCGGGACGAGGGTTAATTAGCCTGTTCACGTAGAACGGCGTGTAGCCGGTAGACGAATGCACTGCATTGATCAACGCAAACACTACGGGTGGATACATGGCGCTCCAGCGCCTCGGCGTCTTAGTGCAGACGCTGCGAAGAACGTCTTCGATGACGCGATTTACCCTTTCGGTTTGACCATCG
>NW_020190063.1:22129-75696 GCF_900000015.1 Plasmopara halstedii | reverse complement strand
AATCAAATATGCACCAGCGGTTCTCCCCCGTGCTCCAAATCTAATTGCTCAACGAGCCACTATAAAAGGCGCGGTCATCGAGGCCGACGCGGTTAAAGATATTACGGGTGAGGATGCCGAAGTGTTCACCAATGAGAACGGCCGTAGTGAATATCATATTCATAGGTAATATTTGTCTATGACGGGCGGCACACGGTCTAGTCATACCCTGAGGGAACGGTGTTCTTTGCGGTGAACCTACCTTCAGCATGTTTTACAAACTTTGTGCTCTTTTCATTCGCTAAATTTGACGGTATATCCTGACGTGGGGCTCACGATGATGTCTAATTTGTCACCAGAAAGCGGAACCTGATAGAAGGAGCCCAGCTTGCTCTACAACATGCGCAAGAGTTACGCAGACTCTTGACCGAATCATCACGCCGTGCTGACGTTTCACACCGTCCGAAACTGCTATGCGCACCGGTCCATCATACTGCAGACCTTTCGCTCACACACGTAGCGAAACGAGCGCAAAACGTCGCTCTGCAAGTGCCACAAGTAATCAAAACCAAAATTTACTGCTCGGTGCTTAGAGAAGTAGCGGTTGGGAAAACCCAAACTCTACATAGGTACCAAAAGCTGGAAAATGCCGATGGGTATCGCATTCAGTGCGTACTGCGTGAGGAAAAATTTACGCCGTCTCATCCGTCTTAAGGCTAATTAAGCCGTCCTTAGCAAAGTTGATGACCGCGTACATCTTCGTCTCATGCTTGACGCTGCAACGTACAATACACAACGCGGGCGTCGAGGTGAGAATCATCATCTCAAGCTCCTGCCGCTTCCGTCCCCGTTTATCTTCAAGAGACAGCAGTTCCAAATACTGTCTCGGAGTCTTTCATACCGCAAGGTCAGTCGCCTCCAACTTGTAGGAAGCGGGCTGCGACGACGACCCTGTCTCTTTGCCTAAGGATATAAAGACCAAAGATACACCAGGTCGTATGCAGCCACAGCACCAGAGCAATCTTACCAAAGTTAGATTGCGAAATTCCTTGAGTTTTCAGGCTGAGAGCATTCTACTTCACCAGGTACTGGTAACAGCCCTGATGTACCCAGCTTACTGAAGCCATACCGCGATCCCGCTCTAACGAGCCAGTCTGACAAGAAGCGAACTCGTGTAATCGAAGCATCTTCTTTACCATCTCTTGCAGTTGCACTACCTTCCGCTATACAGCAGCAACGCGGTTCTGGCCTGCTGTGGGGTGCCTCAAGCCAGTGCGACGGAGGAGTTCAGATAGCTAATTCGAGATCTGGCACATCACAGCTTCGGTCGCACTCCTTGACTCTCGGAAAGAGCTGACAAGCCACCACAGAGGAGTGAACTCATCCGAAGCATCCGTGGCAGAACCGTTACACTGCACAATAAGCAAGGGACAACCCGCTTACACATAAAACGACGTTTGGTGGACATTGTCTGTATTCAAATTTCTTTGGGATTGCAGCAGGGCTGCCGTAGCTCTATCGCTTAGAGAAAGCTTGGTTAGGGTCGGTGACCTTCATTCCATACTTAGAACCAGTACGAGTGTAGCGGATGGCAATCCACTTACTTCAAGAGTAACTACAACCTCAATGCAAGGCTAGTTCAAATCTTCTATTTAGAATGTGAGCTTTAGGCAAAGCCGCCTGTATCTAAATATATAGGTTTTCCCATCTACCTAATTAAATGTATAACTACTGGCAGTCCAGCCACGTACTGACTTGTTATTTAAGTGTAGCCACACCATTGTGTGGTCAGACTATATTGTATAAGCCACCAATTTTTTTGACGGCACGATCTTGTGTGTCCCACATCCTTCATTCCAGGGCACGTGAAATCCCGTTACAGGGATAGACAGAGTATAAGTCAATACACTATTTTTGCTATGCCTGGAACTTCAAACTAGAGACCACGGACGCTAAATACTGATTATAGAATTTGGCCCAAGTCATATTCGTGTGTGATCCGCCTGCCTTCCACATCGACGTGTCTCCTTTGTTAGCCATTGGTCGTCAGTCTTAGCGTCGGACGCCAAGTGCGCGTGACGCTCAATTTCATCGAAATGCACCCACTGATTTTGTTACGCAGTGTAGCAGGGCTAATATCAGCAAGCCATTTTTGACTGATGCCCCCGCATAGACCGGATCCAATTCGTGACGGTGTCAAAGGCACCCAGATGTTCACCAAACTATCATATAAAATGGATGAAAGTTTGCACAGGTATGCGCTGCGTAATCTGCGCGACCTACTTAAGTGACTGCGCTTCGCTTTAGTGCCGTGTTCTCTCCACGTATGTACTTCTGGAGGATTCTTCCGCAACGCCATTTAAGTGTTCCGCTTGACCATCTGATTGCAGATGGCCAGCAGAAATATATCCAGTCTTCAGCCGATCCGCTTCAAAAATGTCGCTAAAACGTTGCCGTAAGGCGCGGATTTCTATCCAATACAATAGCTACCGGCTAGCCACCCTGGTAAAACATTTTGTCGAGAAATATTCTGGCTATACCTTCACTGATCACATTATCGCTGACAGCAGCGAGTCGAGCTGTCTTGCTTAGACGGTATACCAATATCCCATTGGCTTTACTCTCGCCGATCACATTATCGCTGACAGCAGCGAGTTGAGCTGTCTTGCTTAGACGGTGAACCAATATCCCAATACCGGTAGGAAACAAAAATTAGAGTTCATACTCATGGGCGCCAGCATTTTGCTGGCACCGACAGGCTGGCCGAACATGCCGCCGTATGCGGCGAAGATTTAAGCCACTGATAGTAAGACATACTACCCTATGAGCGGTATGTCTATTTTCTTTTGCGGTGGCTAGCTGAGGGATATCATGTACCTCGAACAGGACTTCGTACTTGATGTCCTGATCATAAGGCATCACTAGCGCTGAGTGTCATGTTGGTCAGTGCTGTGATAGAGAAAGCTTTAAGATAAAAAGTGGTGCAGACATGCAGCCACACGCTTCGATAAAGCCACATCTAATCTTTCTAAACCTCTTATCTTTTTTTGCTGAGTATACCTTGGGATTACATTTAAAGTCAGGTTGGTGTAATGTTGGGGCACATGAGCTTTTCCGTCACCCCGACCACGACGTGTCAAATAACACAGTGATAACATCGCAAATTACTTAGGCAGTACGCTGGGTGTATGGGTCATACGCAACATGTGTGGCGCTGCTGAGATCCTTATCATCTTGCCATTATCGAAAGAGATGTGATGATAACGTCGCTGAACGCAACGACGCATGGCCTGTATAGATCAAAAACAATTAAGAGCCCAGCAGGTGCATTCTGAGCTTGACGAGGCCATACTCTATTGAAAGTAGCTTCCTGTCACGTAGTATTCTTGCTTTGGGCGCAGGAGATCATGGTATTTTTTTCGGTGATACCCTGTCTATGTCTGACAGTTTTGCACTGGTACCCTATTCTACATCCAAGACTGGAGTAGTTCTACTCAGCAGCTTACAGCTGGCAAAAATTCAAACATAAACATGCGTTTAAATGCATTGAGACGACGAGAATAATCGTTCTGCATTCAAAAGAGCTGAGTCGGGGCTCCCTTAATGCTTTACTTTCAGCATCTAAGGTCTTCTTTTCCATCCTTTCCAGCACATCCTTACCATTTAAGCCGATTGGTGTGGGGTCGTGCCATGTAGGCATACACATCGAAAGTCAGAGGCACTGACCAAATTACAACGGCCATTATCTTTGCGGGATCTGCCAGCAGATCCGTAATCAAGTGAAGCAATCAAAAAGGATTTGTCGGCACCAAAGGCAGAGTTGTATATATCGTCAAACAAGACAGATTTGTAAATAATGTCGAGCAAGTCTGTCTTGCTGAATTAGGCGCGTACACTCGAGCACCACCCGGAATTGCTTGATTTTGTCTTCCACATTCAACTTCCCATGCTAATTACTATGAACGAATATGTCGTCAAAAGAGATTTGTGCATAGCTACGATATGTGCATAGCTACGATTTGATGTGTCTCCAGACGATTGACAGCCATCAATGCATTGGACAGGCTCTACGACATAATTAGCCACTACCTGAACATCTCGCTTGGACTCCTCGCTGCAGTGAGATAGAAGTTGCTTTTTCTGATCAGCAGTCTGCTCAAATCATCAAAAAGATCAGCAGAGTGCAGACGACCATGCGATTTTGCAGCTCATCCTTTGTAAAAATTGGCGTTTGCATCATTATCGCAGAAATTTGCCACTTGACGATAATTTTTCTGACCCAGAACGGCAACAGCGATTGTAGAAGTTTGCTTTCTCACACCAACAGCGTTGTCATTTGCAAGGATGAAATCGTCAATGACATCACACGGGTCCCTTGGTAAACGCCGTGGTCGTGTGATGCAATAGTTGATTCCGGAGACTAAGTCAATTTCATTACGCGCTGTCTGATCGGGGGAATCACACTGTGATATTTCTTCAACAAAGGATAGCAAGGGCCTGCCGGACCCCTTGCAATGGAAGCATCGCCCCTCGCACTTGATGCACTGCAAGTGTTTTAAGCTCCATATTCATCCATGACGGACGGCGAGCTCAGCTTCTTCTCCGATACCAATGCACCATTTCGGTGACTTCACCTTCATGCAATACCTTGCACATTTTCCCGTAAAATGAATCGTCCAGCATTGTAAGAGCTTCTACTGGAGGTCTCTAAGATAGACTTTCAAAGTCAAGGCCCACCCCTGTCACATTGTGTACGAGGAAATAATCTTACTTGCCGCTAACACGAGGTGCTCACAGCTCCACACTGTAGACCCACATCACGGTAGTACTAACTCTGCGACTCCACCGAGAGAGTGCGATTCCTAGTCGCTTCCCCACTCTATCAACTCCGGCACCGAAGACAACAGCTTACAGCTGCTTTTGCCGTCCCATCAAAAATACACTTCGAAGACCACGACATACAGCCATCCTCCCGCGTCTCCACATCCAATAGAACGCGAAATACAATCACATTTCTGTGTATACAGCAAAGGTGCTACCATGTGGTTCTGATCTTGAGTTTTCGCAGTGTTAAACAGCACCCCAGTAGACTACTTGCAAAATCCGACTTCGCCTCAGAAGGCACATCTGCCTCTTATGGCGGTCTTAAAACCGACTTGGGTCGGTGCGATGCCATTTAATATGAACTACGCCAACGCACTGCAATTTTTAGTCGTGTGAGCTTACTAATCGTGTCTAATTGTTACAGAGACAAATATTGCGTTTCATTCTCACAGAAAATACAGTATGTAAAGATTCGGCCATCTGATGACCACAGTGTACCATGTACGGAGGGATATTTGACCTAGTGAGCGACTTAGTGAGATCGCGTTTACTAATGCACAATCATGTCATGTAAGCTTCATCCAGCAATGGTACTGATTGCTTCTAAAGTAGCAAGGCCCTTAGTTTGCTGTCAAACTTGACGAGTGGCAAATATCCTAAATTGAATAAGGTTACTTAATACTGAAGAAAATTGGTTTTACATCATTCATCGATATTTTTCAAACAATGCATGGGTTGAGGTTAGATGTTTATGTGTTCCGCGTACTCATATACCCTGCTACCTATCGTTTGTGTATCGTGATCTTTCAGCATACAAATAAGGCGTCTCGCGTTCAAGGCGAAGAGTGAGCTTGCACGAACGGCAAGCTGTGAGCAATTGCTTTTTTCTGGAAAACATGTAGCTCTTATCTATTAGTGTGAAACATACACAAAAATGAAGTGAGTTGGTCAATAAGAAAGTGAGCGAGTTAAAGGTGGGAAAAAGTAGCATGTAATTAATTACTTATGTGCTCGTGACAGAACTACGCAACAAACAGAGTTGTGATAACTGCATCTACTCATCTGAGTAGTATGGCATTTTGATCATGGGTGATAGCAAGCTAATAAGTCTTACAAATGCTTCAGATGAAGGCTCAACGTCATGTGACTTTTGCTTCACACTATCATGGGACCGATGTATTTGCGGCAACATAGTTTCTCAATTTTCTTCGGGCGACACCATAAAATGCCGTTTAAGGGACTGCTGGTATCGCATTTATGGTGCGACAACAATAATAGAATACGGTATATATGGATGGTTTAGTGCCGACCAGACAGGTATGTTGTAAGCTGTTGTATATGGTTCATTAGCAGGCTGTTTTGCACTGTTTCAGCTGTATACTTTGATTTTTTGTCCTGCTAAAACGATATGCAAGGTTAAATTGGCGGAATGCCATGACGAAGACAAAGAGGAAGCACTAACAATACTCCCAGGCGAAGCAAAAAAAGAACAAGCCGCCTTCATTTTTGGCTTGTCTACGACCGAAATGAGTGTAGCAAACATCAAGATAAGCAGTCTGTCATAGACTGATTCTGTAATATAACATTCTTCTTTCAAAGAACAGTTGCTTTATGTACTATTAGCCCGCAGACGTATTGTGAAACAATCCATTCTGCGATCACTAACGGTGTGCAAAAGTTCCACAAATACAAGAGCACGTTGTTGTAAAGAAGCCGAGTGCATACGTGAAGCTGCTCGGCAAGAGGATATTGTACTGCAGAAATGAGCAGGTCGTCAGTAAAGCGATTGAGGCTCATATTGTTATGCCTGTGGCGATATTTTTAGGACTAAAGTCAGTACAGAAAGGCCATTAAGTGGCGATGGGTTGCAATACAAGATGATCCTGGCCTCAATGCTGCAAAAGAAAGGTTTGTTTCACCTGTAGGTGTTTACTAGCTGCAGGAATGCGCTGCTTAGACAAATCCAGGTATTCTCTGACAAGGCGTTGGTGGAAGCACAACTGGCGACCACCATGAGATCACTTATTCTGATAGTCCACCAGGGAATAGTGAAATTCATCGATGGGCAAGAAAAATTCAGGTTATCATACTTTCAATTTATGATAGCCATAAACAAGTAGTGTCTTGCGAAAACGACTTTTGAGTACAGTCATGTGCATCAAAGGGCTTTCCGACATAAACAGTTAAAACGGCAGGTATTGCTGTTGTTTGTCCCGCCTAACCAAGCGTGCCGTATGCGTATAAATTATATGTATCAAACAAAGGCAAATACAGTGGACTATTTTAAAGCGTTATGAACACATATCGCTACGATGGCGACAAGCTCCGTTCCGGGGGCAGAAATGATGACTATCTTTATGAAGGATCTCCGCACACATGCAAATCGAGCCGGAATCTTAGGCCCAAGTTTGAAAATATGGCAGTGTCACGCGAAGTACAACATTTATGCCGCGATGACCGACTACAGCAGGCTAGACGGTGGCTCTATAATTGCGCCAAAGGCGCTTGATCTCAGCCATGCTAAGGTATAACAGTGAGATTTCTTAGCTGCCGGGCAGCCATGTCGTACTCGCAGATGCAACATATATGATGATTTCAGGGCTTTGCGCCCTTTGCCCTTTTGCATTGGTGACCATCAGCTGACTTGGTTCGTCAAATGGATATTGCATTGTCTGGAGTCCCACAACCAGCTTATCAAAAGAGTCTAGATGCTCCATGCTAGAACCGATTTCCATTATAAAGTCATAAAGTTGACGCACCATCACCACGTCATTGTGCAGCGTCTAACGGTACGAATCATCACGTAGCGTTACCCATGTCTCTATGGCACACGAGGACGATGCACCTTGGTATGATATTGAATCCTAGAGTGTTGTGCAATGATACCCTTTAGACTGACGTCACCCACTTGCTACGTCTGTGATAGCGATCATATTCTTGACCGCCATTACATGCCCCAAAAGACACTTCTTTCCTCATCCTGATCACGCAATGGTTGTACCCACCTACCTCCCGGAGAACTTTGGTGCGCTTGTTCGCCATCGCCGACACGAACGATGTAGCAAAAAAAGCCTTGATTGCGATTTTGGTTAGGTAAAGTCATGGAAAAAAGTGGATCATTCTCCTTCTTTGACTTGCCATTTACTAAATAAACAGAAGCCGTCAAATGTGACGGACCTTCCTTTATTTTTATGGATTTCTTCAACAGCAATATTCATATCGTCCAGATGACGGCTTTTTGAAGGACAACATAAGCGAATATGTCAATTAAACATTCATGAAATTTACATATTTCTCAGTCACCTTGCCGCAATTATGTCAGATTCATTTAATAATGTACGTTCTAGTCTAAATACTATGATAATTACGAGGTGACTTGAATCTTGCAGTGAACACTAAATATCAAGCAATTGAGCTATGCCGGCTATGAGTAATTAAGAAAGTCACACCATTTTCTCTAGGCTAATCCGAAATCAGAAGAAAATTGTTTGGTCTAGAAGATCAACGCAGAGTTTGTCCATGAATATCGATGTCGAGTGGATATTTTTCCAGTCCCTGTCTCAAACACATTAATATTTATTTACACATGTTTGGATCATCAATAATCCTTCGAGCAGTAATCAGAAAAACGATTTTAATTGGATTATGCAAAGTTTATGACTAAGCAGTAAGAAAGCTACGAAAGAAATTTAGGTCCAAAAGACAAACCTATTCATTTGTAAGACCTTCAGGCCGTATGCGTACCTTGTATCAGAGCATTACGGTAGCATCCTGCACTGAACCATTCATTTTCCTTGATTATGACACATCAAGCATTTCTGATTGGATTATGCAAGGATTATATACGAAGTAGGTTTAAAGCTACGACAGAATTTCAGCTTGAAAGACAGACGTATTCATTCTTAAGGCCTTCAAGCCGTTCAATGACCTTCTATCGAACATTGAAACAGCATTCGGCGGTTTAGCATCCATTTTCCTCGGCTATAACACATAAAACAATAAATCTGACTCAGTCACAATAATTGTTGCCATATTTATAAACATGCTTATTTAGTGTGGACCGCCAGTCTTATGCAAAGTCTCTAAAGAGGAGTGCATACCCCTTTTTCTAAACCTTCCGGGTATTTTTTTAGTGTATTTTTGATAGGATTATGTCCAAACATTACATTATCTCTTGGCATAATCGTAGGTATATAATTTCGTGCTTCTCTTGAGATGGATATCCTTACATTAGTTCTCGAACTATGATAACTCTTAGAGAACATAAAAGCGAGTAGCTTGATAGCTTGTTTATTGGTAACCAGATGGGATTGACGCAAGAAATAGGTTCAGAAGTTTACTCTCCGTACACTAATAGCAAAATTTGTAAACTCGCGGCGATTACAATCTAATTGGCTCCAATATTAAGTGGAATTATCAAGGAACACAAAAGAAATGTCTCCACAGTAATGATAGTAAATTAGAGGCGGATACCTTATGCTTTTGTGTTTTTAGTGATTGTGTGAAATCAAGTTCCGAGCCGTAATATCGGGGTTTCGTTTGATTGTATAATTGTTCAGTCTTTGTGATCCACATTGAACAATTGTTCACTCACAAGCTTTAATCTAAGTTTTAGCTGCAAGTATGAGACGGGCCCAGTAAGTTGAATGAACCCCAACGAGCAATCTCGAAAAAAATCAAAGTATCACCATTTTTTATTCATTCTTTATTTCACTGTTGCGCATCATGACCAAGTCCACATTAGACAATGGCGACGTCTACTATCACGTAGAAACCCCTCGGTCCGCTCCAAAGCACAAGCTTTTTACGCACAGCAGATTTACCAGCTTTGAAATTTCGAAAAAGTTCTGTTCATTCAAACTTTCAAAGTTCAAATTCCTGCAATTGTATCGCTTTGCATCATCACTGGACAAATTTCTTCTGGTTATCGGGATTATCACTGTGGGGATCAATGGTGCGCTTTTACCACTGATGGCTATCGTTTTTGGAAATGTACTCACTGGATTTAGCCACATTCCTGTGAAAATGGATACAGTGAATCAGGCAGCGCTAGACTATCTTCTTATTGCAATTGGCATGTTCTTTACAGACTATCTGAGCTATTTAACTTTCTATTACACTGCCGAGAGGCAAATGAAGGCTCTGCGAGGTGAAGCATTCAAGCGGATGCTATATCTAGATATAACTTGGTACGACAAAAATGACGCTCTTCGACTCACCAGTCGTTTGACCGGAGATACTATCAAGATCAAGGATGGAATGGGGCAGAAACTGGGCGATTCAATTCGGTTCATTGTTCAATTTGGTGTGGGTTTTCTCGTTGGATTCTATAGGGGATGGGATATCACCCTAGTCATGGCTTGTGTCGTGCCTTTTATGGCTTTGTCGCTCGGTTGGTTAGTCCAGACATTGCGGGTTAAGTCAGGATGGGCACAAAAGGTTTATGCAGAAGCAGGTTCAGTAGCTGAGGAGACGCTAGGGTCGATTCGGACGGTAGCTTCACTTAATGGTGAGCAAAAAGCTATCAAAAAGTTCGAGGACAAAGTGTTACGAGCTCAAAGAAAGAATATTGCACTACATAAAATGTCGTCAATGATGATCTCCTTATTCGTTGGAAGCGTTTGGGTTATGTACGCTGTTGGATTGTGGTATGGTGGCTGGAAAGTATCGAAAGGCGACACGACACCAGGGGATGTCTTTGCTGTTTTTTTCGGTGTCATGATGGGAACGAGCGCTTTGGCACAGATTTCGCCCAACTTGACAGCTGTATCGACGGCTGTCGGTGCGGCCGAAGAATTGTTTGCCATTCTGGACACGACAAGTGCAATTGATGCGGAAAAGGAAGACAACGGTATTATTCCGGAAGGTTGCGAGGGTAGAATTGAGGCAAAAAACGTCAACTTTACCTACCCAAGTCGTCCTGATGCACAGATTCTGCGCGATTACAATCTCACAATCGAATCTGGTCAAATGGTAGCATTTGTGGGTGCCAGTGGAGGAGGCAAGAGTACGTTGACTGCCTTGATCGAGAGATTCTATGATCCCATTAGTGGCTCGATCTACCTCGATGGTCGAGATATCAAGACTCTGAATGTAAGATGGCTACGCTCGCAGATTAGTTTGGTCTCACAAGAGCCAATACTATTTGCAACAACAATATTTGACAACATTACTATAGGAAGCGACAATGTGACTTTAAATGAAGCAATGGAGGCATGTAAGCAGTCAAATGCCCACAACTTCATCATGTCTTTGCCAGACCAGTACAATACGTTTGTAGGAGAAAAGGGGGTATCGCTTTCTGGGGGTCAAAAACAACGCATTGCGATTGCTCGTGCCATCGTACGAAAGCCGAGAATTTTGATCCTTGATGAAGCTACCAGTGCTTTGGATAATGCAAGCGAGAAAGTCGTTCAAATGGCATTAAATGATTTAATTGCCACTACGAACATGACGACGTTGATCATTGCCCATCGACTAAGTACAATTCGATGTGCCAACAAGATTGTGGTTTTGAACGAGGGCTGCATTGTTGAAAGCGGTACTCACGATCAACTATTACAGATTGAGCACGGCGTGTATCAGAAGATGTACCATCTTCAGAAGTTGCGTTTACTTGGAGAAGAACAAGAAGTATTGAATAGTGAAGCAGGAACCATTGGGAAGCTACCTCGAACATTGAGTGGTGTTTCAGCCAATACGGATATTTTGAAGGATGGTATTGAGAAGAATATTGTTAACAAAACGCCGTTTACTTTAATGGATATTGCTCGGCTTTGTACGTTTGAAACGAAGTACTTTACACTTGGAACGATTGGAGCATGTGTCGGTGGTTTCGCAATGCCAATATCTGCGCTGCTGGTGACGGGTATGATGACGTCTTTAAAGAACAAATACACACTGTACCAGGACACCGGTGATGAAGTCAATCTCAGCAAGTTAAGTCAAGAAGTAAAGGTCTACAGCATGTTCTACCTCATAGGTGCAATTGTGGTCATCATCTTTAAGTTTATGCAAACGTACTGTTTCAAGCTCATTGGGGAATATACGTCTACGCGGCTTCGCCTCACAAATTTTGAAAGTCTTTGCCGTCAAAATATTGGTTTCTTTGACGAAAAGAAAAATGCAGTAGGTGCGTTAACTGCTGGCCTTGCGATAAATGCCACCAAGGTGGCTATGTTGTGCGGTGAATCGCAAGCCCGTGTTTTTCAAGCTATCTTTACATTGGTTGCTGTTTTGGTGATTTCATTCAGCTTTGGCAGCTGGTTGTTGTCTTTGATCATGCTGGTTGTTCTTCCACTCTTGCTTTTCGGGCACACGATACGCATGAAGCGAACGATAAGTGGTAGTCTACTCTCCGATGACTTATCTCTTGCTAGTGCCCATGCATCTGAAGCTCTCAGCAATATTCGTACAGTTGCTTCTCTTGGTATTGAAAGGAAGTGTTGTCAAATTTTCAACACATTATTGGAAGACCCGCTACGAAAGGGTAGCATAGAGGCACATATTAATGGTGCATCACTTGGCTTTAGCTCATCTATTATGATGGCGACATACTCGCTAGTCTTTTGGGTTGGCGCGAAGATGGTCGACAATGGTTCAATTACTTTTACTGAAATGATGCGTACTTTAATGTCCTTTATGATGTCAATTCAAGTTGTCAGTGGCGCTTCGACATTTATGAACGACTTACCTAAAGCATTGGCGGCAGGATCGACAATTTTCTCAATTCGTGATCGTACCGCTCCAATTGATTCGTTTAGTCCTGATGGACTTCAATTAGCAAAAGTCAAAGGTCAACTGGAGCTTAAAGACATTTCCTTCCGGTACCCGAATCGTCCGGAGATCAGCGTACTCAGACATTGCAGTGTCACTATTAAGCCTGGTCAGACTGTAGCGTTCTGTGGACTCAGTGGTAGTGGCAAAAGTACCATCGTTTCTATTATCGAGCGCTTCTATGACCCTGTAATGGGTGAAGTCCTGCTAGACGGCCACAACATCAAGTCTTTAAATTTGCAATGGCTACGCAATCAGATTGGTCTGGTTGGTCAAGAGCCGACACTTTTCAATGGGTCCATTGCTGACAATATTGCTTATGGCTTAGCAAAGCAGCCGTGTCAGCAGGAGATAGAGGAAGCTGCCAAGATGGCCAACGCCCATGATTTTATCAGGCAATTTCCAGATGGTTACAACACTCAAGTGGGCATGAAGGGGGAGCAGCTCTCGGGTGGTCAAAAGCAGCGCATTGCTATTGCTCGAGCTGTTCTTAGAAATCCAAGCATTCTGGTGCTGGATGAAGCTACAAGTGCGTTGGATTCGGAAAGTGAAAAGGTGGTACAGGAAGCTCTGGATAAAGTGGTGGCGCAAACTCATCGAACAACTATTGTTATTGCTCATCGGCTGTTTACAATACGCCATGCTGACATGATTTGTGTCATGAGTAGCGGCAGAATCGCGGAGAAAGGTACACATCACGAGTTGATGCAAATAAATGGTATCTACACTAGCCTCGTGATGTCATCATCCATGTAGAGAAATCACGAGTAACATGTATGTGAATAAAATAATTAGATATTAGGGATTTATTTGAAATGTTAAGTGTTTTTTAGCAAGATCAAAGACTTTTGATCATGTTGATTGTTTTCAACTTTACACATCGCGAGAATTCTCCCGCCCATCAAACATTCTCCAATAAAAGACTTTGTTGTTTCCGTTTAGCTCGTAATCATTTCTCAGTAACTTGGAAAAGGCGTGAACGTCTTCATTAAACACAATGAAATCCAGAATGTAATGTCTGTGTTTAAAGTTCGGATGGCCAATTCAGTAGATGCGAATGCTCCTCGTCGAGTCATTTCACAAGCGAACATAAGCTGACCATGATGCTAAGAACTTGGAAGATGCTTACTTATGTATCGGGTCTGCCTTAAGAAAAGATAGTATACTGACAGCAATCGAGTTGGAACGACATCCTTCCTACTAGAATGTGTTGAAAAGACTGACTTCGAAATTCGTATTCGAGCTGACATCATCCAGCACGCTATAATTGTCATGTTCATGCATATAACTGGAGAGGAAGAGCTTCAGCAAAGGCAGCCATACACAATTTGCATACGCTATGTCGAATGCATGTTTGATCCAAGGCTCATCAGTCTACCATATAAGCTGATCGCAAGCCTTGAGTCCAACACTCGTAGTTCATATTGTCCGTTCAGATCAAGATAATTGCAGCTCCAGACGCAAGAACCATCAACGCGGCTTCGTCGCATCCCAAGCCATGACCAATCTCTAATAGTGTTAGCGTATCACTCTTACACAAAAGTTTTTAGCATCCATCAAAATATCGCTGAGCATAATACAGGTAATTTTTTTTGGCCCCTTGTTCAATGCTATCAAGAAGATTGATGTGCCGAACCCGATGTGGGAGTTGAGTCGCCGCTCGATAGTGTAAGCTTAAGGAAGACTTAAACAGTCTAACACTATCAGAAACCTAAAAATCAGCGTTGTAGATGTGATCGTGTGCAAATATCGGATACCTCTAAGCAAAATGTGCAGAAACTATTTTTTGTTTAAAATCCATCTTCTTACTTCAAGCGCTATCTTACTTTTCATTTTCAACTCTTGTAATAGTTTTTTAATCTATGGTTTACTGTCGAATCGACGAGCTTAAATTCACAATTGTTTGCGTCAAACCATTGCGTATGATCGACAGTGCACGATTTGATTGGAATACAATGGACTCAACGAATCTCGAAGCATAGATGCGATGGGGATGCAGTCACACTTTGCAGAGTATTCACTAGCGCGAGGTTCTCGATGGAAATCTTAGAATCAATAAGAACCGGTAGTTGACGAGGTGAAGAGGCTAGATGACGCTGATGGTGATCGCAAAAGTGATTGATTGACTGTGTGCCTTATAGTTTTTCTCTTGGAGAGACACTAACGAATTTTTCTCATTCTGTCTAATTCTTGCTTTCACAATAACAATCTCCCACCTTCAGGAGCTCTTGTCATGTTTTATCCATGTGAAACTAATAAGTCATCCCCAAAGTGATATGAATAGTCCATTTCCGAAACTTTTGACACAGTAACCTCCCGGAACTAGATGTCGTGCACCAACTACAGATAAGCCTTTGACTCGATACTTCCTATCTGAATAACGCACACACGATGGTTTTCAAATTATGTATCTAAAATAAGTCGAAGTCAAATTGATACAACATATGTAAGCTTTACTGTCTTTCATAACAAACACATAGCGTGAGAGAAAGATTTAAGCAACCGGAACTCACACACTAGGACTAAGCTTCTCTAGCGCGAGATACTGGTAGCTAGCTATCCGACCTATTTTGGGACCGGGCTCCTTACCCCTCATTACACTATGGGCGTTTTCGGTCAGTAGGGCCGGCCTCCGCCCACCCAACTATCACACACCCATTTGGGTGCGGGTTGGTAAGGCACTCCACTAAGGTGTGGTTGCTTATCCACTATAATGACCTATTTCCGGCCTCCTTGATTTGGATCCTATGGGTATCGATACAGGTTCCTCCCGGTCCCAGGCCAAGCTACAAACCACTTGAGACAAGGATAGCGTGAAGCTAGCAGACTATGTGTCCTGCTGAGCTTTCCTTCTCAGAATTCTATCACCATTATCCAAAATGATTATTAGTCGTGATACTTTTCCATGCAGCTTTGCTGTGTCACTTCTGAGCTTCATTTTAAGTGCGAAAGACAATATCAAACACGGTGTAATCGGTTTGTGCACCACAATTGAGTACGGACCCCGTTGAATATTCACCACAAGAATGGGAGCCCAACTGGGGTCACAATCATAAGGTTAAAGAACCGCGCATGGTGAAAGCTCCACGAGCAGCTATTATTGTGCCAATTTTCACGAGCATTGACCTAATCGGGAGCCCTTTTCCCAGCTCGCACTACATGCGCATGGCTCAGCACGCCGCTGAGAATGGCAAGGTATCCACTACAGACAGCGTTTAGCTTACTTGGTGAGACAGCCTACGTATTCCTCGATGAGGACGGTCACAGTAACTCTTCGAGTCCTGACCAAATACCAGCGTCCTCAATGATAATCATGCAGCTGCGCCACTCGTTTTATTGAACTTCGTCTGTCTTCTGCACGAGTTGTGAGCTCCATTTGCCGCTCCCTACTGCGAGCGGAGATACCACACATCGCCGCGGACCCCAAGACAAAGCACAGCTTGTTACTACTAAGCTGGACCTGTTACGCAAGTCAGGCTACCCCGTCCGTGCACAATGTTTTCAATAGCAGCAAAACTTTGCCTCTTGAACATGTTTCACTAGGAGCAGGCCGTTGCATCGCGACAGAGCTCAAACGCGGGCTTTTTTGCATAATTATGAGATAAACGAACGTTCAAGAGTCGCACAGTGAGCATTTGCTGACCCTATTGGTAACTTTCCTTAGAATATCTGCATGCATCTAGAGCAGCCTAAATTGAGCAATTCTATACTCTTCTGACTACTGTACCTCTAGCCATGAATGCTGGTCAGATGCAAAAGAGCATCAACGCAATGGAGAAGAAACACGTCGCTTTATATGTTTAATGGCTTTACAAGTCATCTTTAGTAAATCAAACCTTCGGCAAGAGCGTCAGTTTATGCTTAGCTTTGCAATATAAAAGCACGACATTGGACCCGAATTGGACGCTCACCACCTTTGGCTCTTGCTGCCAACAGCCGTGCTCATCTCCATGAGTCTGCTATTGCACCGAATAACCATGTTAAAACCTAAAAAATTGAAAAGCGTGCTGCGTTGGGCGACCATATCTCCTTTGTTGGTTTGTAAAGACAGAGGTTGCGCCACTTCAGACGAGGCAACGCCAACAGAGTAATCTTGCCGAGTTGGACCTCAAGCACCTATAATAACTCGGAGAGAGGGATAACCTTTTCACCTTCAGATATTTGCCACACTTCTGGCGAGCTCACTGATCCACTACCGAAATAAGTCATCTTTAGCGAATTAACTAAATCTTGCGGAGGGCGACTGGGCGTAGCAATTTGTTTTGATAAAAGCGGCACGTTGACTCTCTGCAAGAGTCTTGCCATGCTGCTGGGTTCTGCCACAAATCGTTATATGAATACTCTCTCAGAGCCGCGCAGTTACGCGGAATGGCTTTAGGCGCTTTCATCACTTCAGACCCAGATCGCTTGTTTCAGATGCGCCTTTGATGTTCTACCATGGTGTGATTTTTCTGCCTTAGGATACGATGTAAAACATTCACATTCAACAAAAGCATTACGACGAGTATATAAAAGTTATTACGTTTGTAATCGGCTTCTTCACTTGCATAATCCATATTTTTTCTTTCATCATCGGATGCAACGTCGAAAACGATGTTGTTTGGTTTGTTTATGTCATGCTTTGTGTCCGCGCGTGTATGATTCACCGCAAACACATTCTACAATCTCTTGATTGTATATCTTATTATAGTCTTTATAATCCTTCAGTTTATCCTCGTGCTTGTCTTTTCCGACCTCCATGCAGCCTGCTCATTCACACAATCAATTAAATTGATGACCTAATGCTTATTATATCATAAGATTTTATTTACAGGATCACCATAGTTCCTTGAGTAACTTAAGACACTTCTCAACCACGAATGGGTTCTTGCAAAGCCAATCGATATGATCAGAATTGGTACGACTATTTTGCTTCAGCGGTCCCCTTGTACTTACTCCCAACTCATCATATACATATGCTTATTGCTGTCGAGGAAAGTCTTGATATCCTTAGTAATATCGAGACTGAGATGGTTGTGCATGCATAGACAATACTGGGATCAGAAGTTTACATTTCTTCGATCGGCATGCCCTTGTATTTTCCAAAGATTAGTTTGCTCAACATTTTATTAGTTATGTGTATCTTTATACATAGGGTGTTAACTTCTCTTTACCAAAAACATCTTGATTCTGATATTCAGTGATTGTTAGATCTCAGTGATTGAGTGGCTCTGAAAATTGAAAAGACATTGCTTTCGCTCTCAGGTGGTAGAGACACGTGATACTTTTTTTTGCTTCTGAGCACCCAATTCACTTTATCATATTGTCGCTGCAAAAACAATCGGGTTTCACTTGTTTTCAGATAGTACCACTTTGAGCGGCTTTGATTCGCTCGTTGTCATATTCGCATTGTTCAGGTAGGTACGTCGTCTTGCTCTGTTACAAACTATATATTTATCGAGATCATAATATTTTTTTTGAGCGATGCACTACCGATGACGAATTGCTCACTAGGTAATGTCTTGGTGGGCATTGAAAGAGAAGCTGATATCAATGAAGTGGATTGCACCAGTTTGGCATACGGAACAAGGATCGCAAATCGCTCGATGGTTTGAGGTGTCCTCTTGGTGAAAGCTTTGTAAAAGAGTGGCGGAAGCAAAAAGAAGAGTCGGTTGACATTCGAGCCCAGTTTTGCCAAATCATCTGCCACCCCGCCCTTGCTGATGCCGTGCATTTTTATCTGGAATCCACCGTACTGCGTCACCCACGCATCAATAGCTGTATAGTTCGATGTCCGCGGTACAAACAGCTGATTTGAATGTTGACCGACTTCCACCCGCTCTGCTTCTTGCCGAGGCTGCGATGACAGTAAAACGTCGATTGTACCATTAGCTGGAGTGCGTTTGCTAATTCCCGACAACAGCTCTCGACACACGGAAGTCCCACCCTGCTCCAGCCGATCCATAGAATAATACTTAAAGATGTATCCACACAGTGATTGTGCTAGCGGGTGTTCACCTGACGAACAAAGAAGGCTTTGCAACCTTGGATGACATGACGACATGTTATTGCAATAATCATTGCCGCTGCCTTAATCTGATGCGTCTGATCCAGTCAGATTTGCTGTAGCACGTCTGGAAGCGCTAAACCGCAATTGACTTGATATTTCAGCTGCTGCTGATGTGTAAAGCATTTTAATGCAATAATCATTGCAGCTGCTTTAATTTGATACGCGCAGTCAAAGTCAAATTGCCACTTTATGCAAACAATCAACGGCATCGCCGACTCTAATGCATATACTCTCGATACGGTTCTTGGCTGTGAATGTGAATCAAAGTCTGAACGATCTTGTTGTTGGAGTTAATTTCATAGTATATAGACAACAATAAAGCAGTCATCGAGAGAACAACTGCTGCATGCCGACATCAGTAAAACTCGCGGGTCTGTTTAAATGTCTTGCAACACTAGACGAGGCACACACCCCAAGCAGGAAAGCGATATTCCCACACGCTGTCTGTATTTGGATACAAGGGGGCGATGGTACCAAGTTCTTCTTTTGTCCACAATGGCATGTAGAATACATCTGAAGTCGGAACAAGCTTCATGAAATCACTAATCTCACTTCTTTGCAGATAGTACCGCTCAAGAGGTTTTGATTAGCTCATTATGTTCGTAGTGTTCAGGTGAGTAGCTTTCCTATACTGAAACAAAAATATAGATGATCAGATAATCATGTTTGGAATAACAAGATATCTCGAATACAATAGCTTACTGAAATGGTACTTAATCCCCGACAGAAAAATTCACTCGCAAAAGATTGTGTTAGCGAGGTCATAGTTAGGCTCTCATCAGCCTCGTAGAATTCAAATTGTGCTCGCATTCTTTCTAAGACTATGAGAATTTGTTTTGATCCCTGTTAAGCTACGCTCGTAAGCAGTCCAAAATACCAAGGATACACCTTAGTATTTTCGACTGCAGACCCGTGTCTTGACAAATCAATAGTGTATGATAATTCGCTACACCGACTGCAACTTTAGGCTTGTTCTGTCCTTCCCGGACAGCTAGATCTCGTTTTTCCAAACCACCATCAGGAGCTTGTTAGTATTTCGGGATAAGTTGGAAGGATGTATCACATTTGCTGACCCACATACCCCCCCAAAGTAGATCAGTTGCGTCATACTCTATTAAGCTCTAACAAACTAGCTTATATTCATTGATGACTATAGCAATGGCTTGACACTACTCCAAAAATCCTGGTAAAGAGTAGCACCAGTATATATAAAAAGCAATCTTGTGGTTTTTATCAATGCGAATACAAAGTCAAGAAACTTGACCCCAGATCCACAGGAACCCTCGATACCGTGACACATGCCCCGTCGCTAAGCGAACAGCGACAATGTCACTCAACCACGCTTTAAACGCCTCAGCATACAGCTAACTTCCTTCGATCGTGGATCGTTGAAAATTATTTCTTGACCCCCGGAATCGATAAGGATATTCCATGATCTCTCAATGCCCTTCACAATCGCTTTTACGGCCAGCAAGCCCGGCCTGCATACACGTTTCGTGTTCAAGAGCACGAAGCTCTTCGGGGCTGGGCCCTGCTGACCTCTACCTGTTTGAAGCTCAGATCTTCCCCAGTAGGGCACTCCGCGCCTACTGGGTGTTGTCGTTTCCCTGCGACAAACTAGTAGACTGGTGGGAAGCGGGAAATCGATTCGATGAACCTTTACGCGCCTTGCACAGGGGCAACCAATCCGAAGGCGATGAATGTATCCACAGACAAAACACCGTCTGGTGTTCACATGCTGCTTGGCAGCTTGGACCTCTGCCTCCTCGACCTCAGTATAGCTGAGATTCGTTGGCTCAGGCCCGCTCGACGAGCTGCTAGAGTGTGCATTCCAACCAGGCCGTGCCGACTTAAAGTTGAGCTCGGCATTGCTCCATCCCCACAGAGAATCGGTCGTAAAGACTTATATGTAACAATACTGCATGTGCTATCAGGTGCAGCAAGATGCCGTAACTCCTTGCTTAGAGGAAGCTTACCTAAGGTCACCGACCTTCGCCGTATAGTAGAACCAGTACGAGTGTAGCGGATCGCGATCTTCTTACTCCAAGGATACCCACAATCTTAATTCAAGACAGAATACGCTTCCATTCAAAATATAAACTGTAGTTCTCGGTTTTTATTTGCGGCAAAGCCACCTGTATCTAAATCTATAGTTTTTCCTAATTAAAAAACTACAACCCAATTAGAATGCATAGCTACTGGCAGTCCAGCCACATACTGACTTCCTGTTAAGGTGCAGCCACACCATTGTGTGATTACACCGTCTTGTGTAATCCACCCTTTGTATGCTCACACCGTCTTGTGTGACCCACCCCTTCATACCAGGGTACGTGTAACCCTTCTTACAGTATTAAGGCTACTGATCTCTACGATAAGCTAAAGAACGTTTTTCCGACCCAGGTAAGTGCTTCAGGGTAGATATTGCTCTTATACGCGAACTTGTGAGCGAAATTGATCCTGATGACACTCACTACTTACAACCAAATCCTACTGACACATATGTATTCAATAAGCCTGTCGCGCAAAAAACAGCAAGGCGGTATTAAAAAGAAGGTGACTTCGTAAATCCGGTCTATGGAGTTGGCTGAAAACCTGAACTACCCCAGATCTGGATATAAGCTTAAGGTTATCACTGCGTTTAAGACTTTTGTCTACCATCGCGACCATTCCCTCGGAGACAACGAAGCGTTTTTTCCAAAAGTTATTTGCGAAAACATGCACGAAATCAACGTTACTAAGATCAACAACAAGTGCGACTCCACCTCATCGCCTGGACGCATATTTTCGAGCACTAAGTAGGATCTTCGTCGAATTCAGACTAAGGTAAAGGAGGCATTCAAACGCTACTGCTCGTTCAAGCAGGTGAAGTATACGTTGAGCCTGTTTAGAACTTCAAGCCTGTTACCTACAGGTTGAGGACTGCTTCCAGCTGGGAACAACGTATATAGCATGGATTAAGCTTCCAGAAATGTGAATGCATTCGTAGGTCGGATAAAAAGTATCGAGCTAGGAAACGCTCTTTACATCACGAGCATCAGCTTAGGTCGATTTTTACGAATGAGACAATGCTTGAGCTGACTGGTTTATCAAAGATAATCATCCCTATCCTCAAAATCATAGATACAATGCCTCAAATAGATAAAACTGAATACATATGGATTGACGATTCATCAATTAGCGTATTTGGAATTGATGTTGGGAGAGTCAAACCCGCGATTGCCAAACACATGGATTAAAGATCAGCAATTTATCAATTGAGTGAAAGATCGCGACGATGTTGGTCTATTTACTAACCAAAACAACACCAAACTTGCACAGGCCTTTAAATCACGGGATGGCGAGGCTCGCCATGAATTTTAGATTGGAATTGATAAAGATGTAAATAGTCCTCTAACTAATGCTGATAACGATGCGAAGAGGATTCTCGTGGACTACAATAGCGAAAAAGTATTTGGAGGAGTTTGCATTCCTTCTACACTGAAATCAAGACTAGATACCAGAAGTGGCGTGAAAGCTCACTCAAACTACTACTTAAGTGAGCTACCGCAGTCAAACCATTTGCATTAGAAACCACGAGAACAATGCGTTTTTTTGCACGATTTTCAACGATTTTGTGAAAACCATCACATGAATGGATACTTTCAATAACCCGATGATAGGGTTAAATACATAGAGCGATATGATACAAATCTCGAAGCTAATCTCTAGCTACTGAACTGAGCTATCCTTGACGATAAAAAACATCAGCTCGAATCGAATCTTCTGAGGCTACTCAATATTGCGATGAGACTTAGCAAACATTTTCAAAAGCTAAGGGGAAGCGAGCAGTAGGGGTAATAAATCAAAAACCGCAAGGTCAGCGTTGAAGGCGGCCGTGGAAGCAATCAAGGCTGTCTATCAAATCATGGCTAATAGCTACTCCGAACTCAGACTACGAAGAGTTTGATCCATTGAATGAAAGACACGACAAACGCACGATTCGTCAGACGCTGATCAGGTAGGAACGACAGGCGGAGGTCAGAGCTAAGGAAAGCTTTAGGGTTATGAAATAATATGTGCTGGTGTCGCCCCGCTTGAAGGGGCTGTCCGTCGAGAGAGAACGTACAACCTTAGTTAGATCCAAGATCTAGCCACCCCATCGGCATATATTTTCGTCAGCTCGGTTTGAAGACATTTGGACCCTCGATAGTGATATTAAAGCTCTGGTCATTGCGAGGCAAGTGCGGACCAAAAACGTGCATTATCAGTGATCAGCTACAGTCAATAATTTGAGCACTCGCCTTCAAGCAGCATGTATCAGGCATAGTAAGATCAGTATCAATGATACGAAGCTTTTCAGAGAGATTCTGACGATTAATCATCTTCAGTACAATTTTCATGATCGGATTAAGGACCTCTTAGAAGTCCTAAAGTCTGAATATGACGAGCGACTGCGAAAGAAGGAGAATACGGAGCGCGCGCAAACGGTGAATGCTGGACGTTTCAATGGTGGCCACGTCAACGACCGCGAATTGATCGGCACGCGAAATAATGGTTCTGGATTCGTGTACAAGTGCTTCGAGTGTGGCCAAGTTGAACATTTCAAGGAGAACTTTTAAAAGCAGGGCAACTCACGGCGCTGCATTTGCCGTGGAAGAAGAACGAGGTGCTGAGTGGCTCATTGATAATGAAGCCAAATCGCACATGATACATCATCGCTGTGATCTGTCTGATAATGAAAATCTGGATGTTGGTCCAGAGGTCACCATTGCGGGCGGCAAGAAGCTGGGTGCGTCAAGAAAGGGGATTGTAAGGCTGAGAGAACTTGACGGCGCGGACCAAAATGGTCAAGGTCTTGCACATTCCGACATCACCTGTGCTGGAGATCGCTCACACGGCCGTGATGGGGCAGATGAAACTCTCACAATGGGTGGTGCACGGTATATACTGACGTTTTTGACGTTTTTGGCGAATTTCACGAAACTAAATGTGAGGTGGTCGCCAAGCTGAACGAATTCAAGACATTTTCCAAAACCAATGAAGGCGACGTTCAAGTGCTTACAATAGGATAACTAGACAAAATTCGCGAAGAAGAAGGTTGCTGAGATCGCACAAGGAACGGCATAATGTATCATGCTTCAGCGCAACATGACGCACAGCCCTAAACAATACGGATTGGCAAATTAAATAAACCGATCGATTATGGAAGAGGCGCGGAGTATGCTGCACTACAACGGCATATCTTCTGAGTGGTAGGCGAAAGCAGCTGGAATTGCAGTGTAACAAGTTAACCGCTCGACGAACACGGCAAACTCAGAGTGCAAACCTTTTGAGTTGGGCTTCAAGCAGAAGCCGGAACTGTGACACTTGCGTACGCTCGAATCATAGGGTAACGCCCATATTGATGACGCCTAGAGGACGAAGGTTGACTTTAAGGGCTTCATGTGCATGTTCCTTGAATAGCCAGAGGATGATAAAATGCTACAGGGTATATGATCTGGAGTCAAGAAATGTGAAGGCGGCGCAATCGCTGAAGCTTGATGAGCGCAAGGTAAATGTCGTTTATAACCCGGAAACGGCATGCGAGCCCAAGTTTGTTTAGGTGACGACGGTCGATGAAGCCATGTCTATGCTTGATCACATACAACATAGGGAATTAGCGCTAAACTCACATTTGCTGAGTCGAGACAGACAGCAGAAGATGTTGATACTGATGTGGATACGCATGTGAGCTTACCGGAAGAGAGCTGAAAACATACCAGCGAGTGCGAGAGCTAGTGACAAACGACAGCCTTGTGGATCACCCTGAAGCAGGTCGGCTACGTCGTGCACGAAAACTAGTCCTTCTTCTTTGACACAGATCGACGACTACCGACGGGTACAAAGTGGACAGCGACAGCGATACGTAAAACGAAGACCATTTCTGGCCGCCGTCAACGATTTATGAAGACGATTTTTTTTCTAATGTGGGCGAGGCTAACGATGCTCCCAACACTATCAGCAAGCCATGAGTAGCGATGATGCTCCGGAATGAGTGAAGGCGATGAATGCGGAGCTCAAGGCTCACTCTGAGAGTGGCTCATGGTTTCTTGTTCCAAAGAAGAAGAGCGTTTGAACGATTGGATGCCGGTGGATTCGCGAAGAAGCGCAATGAGCTCGGACAGGTCGTGCGATACAAGACTCGACTCGTCGATATGGGCTATAAGCAGAAATTCGACTTATTTGAGGCCTCACCATTCGTTGCGGACATGGACTCCATCAAAATCGTGCTAGCTGTAGCTGTCGCGATGGGATACGTGACTGAGCTGCTAGATGTCGACACTGCGTTTTTAAACATTGATCTCAAGGAAGAGGTCTACATGGAAAAACCACATATAATTGTCGCTGCCATCAATATGATGTGCAAGCTGAACAAAGAGACTTTTGATCTCCGACAGGCTGCAAGCGCATGAAACAAGACAAGTTCGACTGCATTCCTGTCCATGGGATTAAAAAGTACTGAAGCGGATCAGTGCTTCCACGTCAGGTTCGAGAACAGCAAATTTGTCTAAATGTCACTTTATGTCTTCGAAATATATAATTGCCTCCAAGACGGATAGGTAAATTGAGAATATGAAAACATCACTCAAAAAATCATTCAAGATGAAGGAGCTGGACACAGCTAAATTTATTCGTTGTATGGAGACAGATCACGACCGTAATGGCAGCATTCTTATTATTCGACAGACCCGATACATTGCCGACATGGTGAGTTGGTCAGTCAGCAAGATGCCATGGAAATGATGAGCCCACGCGATACGAGCTTGAAGCTGTCGAATATGCAACCGCCAAAGACGGACGCCGAGAAAGCGAAAACACGGTCGAAACCATACAGATAAGATGTTTGTCGTACATCACAACACGTACGCGACCTGATGAGGCATATGTGGCCATGCAGCTGTCTCATTTCGCAAAAAATCCACTTATTTTCTTAATTAACCAGGTCATATTTTACGTTATGCTCAGAAAATACTGGGATGATCGTGAATAATCCTACTTTTAAATTTGCCTATTAAATATCATTTTACTTCTAAGCATTTTTTATGAATTATTATGTACGTTACGTGTGAAATGTCCAAATAGCCCCCACAACATTGTGCTGGCAAAAATGCACCCCTGTATTTCTCGCAACCAAAAGATTATATTTTTGTGTAGGTGTAGCAGGATACTTACCGTAGTATCATGGCGTACGCACACATTACACTGTTGTCAATCCTGCCCCTTAGACTTGAAATGAAGCTCAGAAGTATCAAAGTAAAGCACTGTGATGAAGTATCATGACTAATACTCGTCCGAGTGAGGGTGATGGATCTCCGTAAGGGAATATTTCCTTGAATCCACAGACTGCTAGCCTCAAGCAACGCAAAAGATTGATTTCGTTATCGGATATAGAGAAAATACTAATTGTAGCTGACCATTGAGAGAGTAAGTCATCTGGTGAGTGGACTGCACGAATTAATCCTCTGCGCACATGTTAACTTCCTCTGAGTGAGGTACACGGCAACTCCATTGTGAAGGCTGCGCGATGAGATCAAAATTGTAGTAGTGTTTCATCAGTATTATCATGTGCATTGAAGCCGCTCACAAATACGAGTAATCATTGTGAGGATTGACATCGAAGTTGGTACCAAGTGTCAGCGGTTCTTATAAGATAACCGAGCCGGACATTTCTTGGCAAGAATAGACCTGGACGGGGAGAAAATATGTTCAAATATACTGTCTGCATCTAAATTTATCTCGATAGCTGTACTTCGCACCCGCTGAAGAGAAGAGAACAACACTAAACGTAACCATTCACTCCTTCCTGTTAATGTTTTTGGCCTAAACTATGAAAGATAAATGATTACAATCGAGTACTCAAAGAGAGATAGAGATAAAAGTGTTTGGAGCCACGCTTACGACCAAGATCTAGAAGTGTAAGCTCGCTAAATCGCTTCCAGAGTTTAGTATTTAGTTATATATGAGCAGAATCCCAGCCATTCTGTGAACATTCTCTTTATCTACCCCAAAATCTTTATCGATCGTTGCTATTTTTGATCCTAGTTGGGCGATTTCGCTTCAAGTGAACAAATAAGTCACATCTTCAGTCATGCAGAATAGTATCTGTAAGGTCTTCTTCCTTAGCAGTTCTCAAAGAAGTCTCACCTTCGCTTTAGTAATCGTAACAATCTTAGCTATACTAAAATCAATCAGATCAACTCGCATATAACAGAAGATAATCGACCAAAGCCATCCAAATCCTCCAAACACCTCAACATACTCGTACAACGTTCGTGCACCAACGTTTAAGGATAGTAGTTAGCACCATAGAAAATGGATGTCGAGTAGAAGGTCGAATATCCCATTGCTATCATAAATTAACTTCTGCAATATCGAATTTCCAAAAAATCAAATACCCCAGAACCAATTGACAATCCCCAGAAACGTATGTCCAATCGTCTGTTCTCTCGATAGATTCATTGCAGCATCATTTCTTCAATTATCACTTCAAAACGATATTCAAGTACCACTATGAAACGTAAATGGCTTTCCGTGACACTGAATATACCACCATTGCCACCTCTGATGCCAGTACAGCGCGCTAGGCGTTTAGGACCATTTCTAATGCTTTACATCATTGGTTTCCTATTGCTTGAAATGTTGCTATTCAAACATGTACATGTCTCGACTATTCGTCATCTCATAGAAATTCCAGAAGATAAAGAGGAATTTGGTTTATTACCACCGGATCTTGAGGATGCTGAATTGATGGTTGCCCAAGTACCGCAGTGGATGACGGACAAAAGTAGTAATGTACCTGTGCAGGAACGTGAGCACTTAAGCTGGCTACACTCAGTGTGTATGGCTAAGAAACAAGCTATTATCTCATGGCAACATGGTGTCCAACATTTTTCAGATCATGAAAATAAATTTCAGGCTCAAATACTCGAGAGAGACGATCCACGAATTCTTGAACAATTAAGGAAATGTCCAGATGTGGATATTTATCTGCCTGATGGTATACGTGACGTTGAATATTGCGAAAATGGCGTGGCTTTAACAAAATGTAAGCTTTTGAGTCGATATTTGTAGTTGGAATGATATTAACAAGCTTATGTTTGTAGTTTTACACTCGCGAATGTTGCCATTGTGGGCGTTAGAAGACAATTTTTTTGATCCAAAGGTGAATAAGAGCGTCATGTATTATGACTTATGTCCATTGACACCACTCATATTTTTCAATCATTATTGGGATGATCGACCAACGAGGTCAGAGTGGCCAGAAGCGAAACCAATTTATGTTTTACCAAACCTTGAAATGAGAGAGATGACGGCCAATCATTACTGGCGTGTGGATGTTGTTCTTTGTCGAACGCTCACTTGTGATCAACGTACAAAAGCGTGGTATGCACAGGAGGGCAATCCACGGAATGCCAAAGTCTTTTACACTAAATTTACGTCTTCAGATGCAGCTAGTCACGCGTTTGAGATGATTGGAAAAGAAACAATTCGAGACAAGAACTTTGCCAATGTACGCTTTACACACATGGCTGGTTTAAGGTGCGTTTATTGATGTGTTTCATCTATGGAATCAATTATTGATAAGTTGTTGTATTAGTCCGTATAAAGGCACCAAGCAAGTCCTTGATTGCTGGTTGTCCGACCCAAACTTGCCACCTTTGGATTTGTACATTGATCGAAATTATTACGATAACCAATATTCGTCTGTATCAAATGATGCAATTTTAAAAGCATCTAACGTGAATTTGATTCGTAAACGTTTGGATGCTTTAGCCTTCGGTCAAGTGATGGCCGAGTCGTCTTTTTTTCTTTATCCAAGCATACAAGAAGGCTACGGTCACCTTATTAATCAAGCTCGTGCTTCGGGAGGATTTGTGATTACAACCGATGTTCATCCAATGAATGAGCTTATCTCTTCCGATAAAAGTGGGATCTTGCTTGAAACGCAGCGTGTATCTGGATCAGATATACTTTTTGGAGGCGCATATCGTGGTTCTCATGGCCTCAAATCGGTTGATGGTCTTGTCGCTGAGTTTACAGCCAAAAACCTTTGCGCTTCAGTAACGAAAGTGCTCAAATTGACTTCTAAAGAACGTCAAGCTATGGCGATGACAGCACAGCGCCAATATCACAAAGATACCAAATTTTTTGCGCAACGGATGATCCAACTGCGACTCTTTGCACGACAACAGCGTCATTCCTGGGTACCCCCTGAAGGAGACATCGCCGTAGGCGATCCTGAACCATTGCGTGGATGACTGATAATATTTGAAGTAATGAATGGTCAAGCAGCAAAATTATATGTAGCCTTTCGCCTCGTCAAATCCAATTGATATTCACAATGTGCTCACAAACGTTGCATGCCTTTGTGTATGTCCGGTACTTGGTTGTTTAGACTACTCAGTAGACCCATAGCACAAAGTTTGCTTAAATGGGAATCCGTATTTCTTTGAGAAGCGGTTCTATTTACTTTTCATGATCAGTCTCGAATATACAATTGACTTTGCAAAGCGAGCTTTATTGCAAAAGATCTTATAAAAAGCTTGCTTTAGCGCATCAGCACCATACACAGCTGGATGATCTTAGAAATGGGCAACCTTGATGAAGGTGCACGACCCACGCTATCAGCTCTTATTCGTCAGAACTTTCGCGTAAGTATTTCTTTAGTATATGGACGTTTGTCAAATCATGATAAACATGTCTTTCTTTCACTGAATCGAAGCTATCAGTAGTACTAGTCAAATTCTTAAGAGCATTTAGTTGAGTAGCAGCCGTTGTGAACGTAGTTAGATTAAATCAAAGAAAAAATCTGAAAATGCAATCAAAGCGATTGAAATTTTTTATGCTTAGCAAGTGTGATGAGATTCTTGTCGAATCAGTATCATAAACTTCCATCACGTTGAGCTATATGTTGTCGTCTTTCCATTGCCTGTTTTCTATCATGAAATCATTTGACCAAGTGAACTATATTGTTGATATTAAGTTAGATCGATCGTCTTACAAAGCTGCTGTTTAGTTTTAGGTATGCCACGGAATACTCCAAAACTTAGCGGTTGTTCAAGCAGCGAATACTGAAATCATGTTTATTTTGCGATCTGTGCTTGCTCGGCAGGTGTTTTGTGTCTAGGCTGCTCCAGCTCGACGTTCAAGATAAAGTGGTCTAGTGATGAAGTTGTTATGTTATCTACAAAGAAGTATATCCACTTTCTAGCAGATAAGACTAAGGAACTTTTGAGTAGAGAATTGCTGTCATTTCGGAGCACGAAAACTTGATCTGAAAAGTCGATCTGAAGTGCATGAACATTCATTATTAAGCGATGAAGATTGTACATCCAGCCGCAAAACATCAACGTGCAGATACCTTGATTTTCTTTCTATGAAGCGTTCGCCTTAAGCACCCCCAACTTTTCTTGAAACGGCGTAGCTGCCACAATGGCCCATTCTACTTCATTTGGCTCCGTGACATCCGCTTCAAATGTCCAGACAAATTGCGTATTAATCACACGGCGGTCTTCAATACTTTCTCTATCTTCTGATGAAATCAGCAAGTGTTCCGTGACATCATATTGCACTCGAATTGTAAGCCATTCGCTCTTGATATCTTCCACAAATCTTTCCCGCGTGTACTCCACAGCTTCCAATGTCGCAGTACTTATATCTAACTGTTCCAGCTTGACATGCATACAATTCTCTCCTTGTAAAGCTAGAGATGGTTTATTTAGCAATATCTCAAGACTTTGAGGTGTCGCGAATTGCTCTAAAAATGTCTTGGTCATCTTGAAATTCGACGTATAAAGACTTTGTAGCACTGTATGAGCCACTTGCTCTGCGCCTTGTACAAATTCGAGAAGATCGATTCTTGTTTTTGATGGAAATTGTAACAACACAAACATCGAACTACGTACTTCATCAGACAATCCAGTCGTAAAAATGCGTGGATTCTCATGACATTGACGCATGAAATGAGGTAATTCATTGAATACACGTTTAGCAATACCCAATCCACGCATAGAAATGTATTCAGAATCAATACCAAACCATCGAGTGGAGAAACGACGAGATCCAGAGCTATGAAGACGTGACCAAGTGCGTAATAACATAATAATTCAATTACAAAAAAATTAGGAAAATAACTTTAAACTTCGAGTAAAACGATTTTCTTCATATGACGCTACTTATCCTTGTTCTCGTCGTGTTTCTAAATACCGTGGAAGCTAAATGTGTGATGACACAGACATGTCTAAACCCAGAGAATGAACCAGATTACGATGCATGTATCCCTGAAGCTTATAAAATTCCTGTGGATTCTCTTCCTATGACTGGAAATGGTTGGCCAAGTGTTATTGGTGGTGGAAATTGTACTACTAATATCGAGTGTAATAGCAAAGGTCATTGTATTAATGGGATGTGTGTCTGTCGTCATGATGGCATGGCTGCTGGTCCTCATTGTAATCAAATTGCTATCCAATGTCCTGCTTATAAAAATGATGCATGTTGCTCATGGCAGCAAAATTATGCTATGGCCGAGAATTTTAAATTATTAGCTAGTGTCTTTGCCAAGAACAATGCTGGAGGTTGTGATGCTTGTGCTGCTAATCTTATGAGTTTATGGTGTGGTTTGATCTGTTCACCTTTTCAAGATAAATTCATGCACATGACTTACGAATGGCCCAGTATCACTTATCGTCCCGATCCTATGACAGGAAAAGAAAAAGTTAAAGTGTTGGAAGTCAATGTGGCACTAACTA
The DNA here is from genome assembly GCF_900000015.1 of Plasmopara halstedii. Classification (NCBI taxonomy): domain Eukaryota; phylum Oomycota; class Peronosporomycetes; order Peronosporales; family Peronosporaceae; genus Plasmopara; species Plasmopara halstedii. The sequence goes on along the minus strand of NW_020190063.1, from coordinate 44,301 downwards.
AGAATTATACGTGTGGAATCTTTGATTCTTGTAAAAATACAGCAATGGCATCTATGGCAGCAGGAATGAAATCTTCATTAGGATTTTTAAATTATCAAATGCAAGTTGGAGCCGTAGGTCATGGAGAATTTATCACGTTGGTGTTTAATCAAAGCACTCAACAGTCATTTCATCATGATATACTTGAGTGTTCAAATTATTCCGAAATTATTGAAACTCGCGAGATACTTCCGATACAAGCTCAATTACTTGAAACGATTGCATCAAAGTCAAAGAATGACAAACAATGTCCTTGTGGTGCATGTCGTGCGACGTGTGATACACATAAAAGTAATGGAACTTCAATTCATGTCGTTGAGAATCCGATTTCAGTATTTACAGGCTTCAATACGAAACTTGTGGCAATTGTATATGGACTACTTGTCATATTTGTGTTTCTTTGGAACAAGTGGAACGCTTGATAGTAATAACAAATGATATTGATCATCATTTGCTTTCATAAATTGTGACTTTTAAATGGAAACAACGGCTCCACGCTGTCTCGACAGTTCTGCTGCTACTGCAACGGCATCTTCTCCATGATATTGTTTTAAAGTCTCACGTAGGACTGAGCACTGGATCTCTAAACTTGCTACTAATACCAAAAGATCGTCGACCATGAAGTGATTGTCTATCTTCGACTTGTCCAATTTCTTTGTAGTTTCTTGAACGTCATTTTCGTCACTTACTTGCCGGTATTGAGTTAATTCCTTTTCAAGCTCCACTTTGGCTAGAAATAACCGTGCTACTTCTTTTTCAAGCTCTTTTATAGCCGCTTTTGCCTTGCGCTCGCTATCTTTTTTCTCTAAGAAACCACGCGCAAGCTCATCCTCAAGTTCACGGACCTTTGCAGCATATTTGTCCTTTTCACGCCGAGATTCCACATCAAAATTAGCCACACGATCTTGTATCTTAGCTTCACGTTCTGTAGCGACCGATTCCATCTCAGTAACAAGAGCACGTAACTCCTTTATTTCTTCAAGTTGTGAGGACACAAGCCTGTTAATGCGAGAATCACTAGCATGCACCTCGCTACTGACCAATTCTGTCGGAAGATTCTCATCATCACAAGAAGTTCCGTCAAGTCCTTCACTCATCGGAGGACTCGCGCGTCGTGCCTGCTCTACTTCTTGAATTCGTTGTTGAAGCACCTCTTGATCTTGTTCGTATGCTACACATGCTGCAGTTTCCAACTCATCAATCCGTCGCTCCAGTTGAACCTTTTCCTCCATCAATTCATCCACAATGCTTTTCGTGTTAACATCACATCCATTCTCGTATTGTTTCAATTTCGCTTGAGCCTCTGCAAGCTGAACTTTAAGCATTTCATTCTCGGTCTTGACAAGTGCTTGGCCTTCTGTAAGCATTTCGAGCATTTCATTACACTCAGTAACTTGCTCGCCTTTTTGTTCATTCTCGACACGAAGGTCTTCCAGCTGCATTACTAGACGTACGTTTGCAAGCTCAGCATCAGGTTCATCACCTAATGTAAGCTTTGTTGATCCACTTTCACCTGCTGCTGCTTCACTACGCAATCGACACTTTTCATCTCGTTCTGTATCTAGTGCAGCTTGCAACGTAGCAAGTTCCTCATTCACTTCACTTGACTTCAGTAAAGACTGTAAGCCATCGACTTTACTGCAATCGTCCACTTCTTTCCTACTCTGTTGATTTTCTCGTTCCAAAAGCTCATAAGCTACCGTGAGACCTTTCAAACGAGTCTCTAAATCAATAACTGATCGAGATAAAGTCTCATTTCGGTCCTTTAAGTCAGCTTTGTCTCGCTCAAACTGCTCACGTTGAGCTTCAAAGCGATCCAATGATACTTGATCACAAAGTTCTTTAGCAGTTTTATTACAAGAAGTTCCTCGTTGCTCTTGAAGCTCAATCACTTGGCGTTTTAAACTCTGAAGTTGATTATCTTGCATTCGTATGAGATCTTGGTAAGCGCTTATTGCATTTGATGTGCCAGAATCTACAACAGTAGACTCGGAATCGACTCCAGAATATATAGCAATGATGCGTTTTTGAATTCGCTCGGCCATTTCTCGATAGTAGATCGTAAAACTTCGTTCATATAACAAAAATAAGTACTGCGCTTTTTCGTTATCACTCGAGCTTTCTCCTGTGTCGCTCAAATCGTATGTTGTGCGGTGGATAAGCGGCACACGGGAGCTTTGAGATGTGCTGACCCGAGCACATGCAAGAACAGTGGGGCATTGTTGGAATTGAATCATAGAATCTGTCAATTGTTCCAGACTTACACGCTTGCTAATCATTTGAAGAAATTGATCTCGTGTCATCTGTGCTTTTGGTTCCGTGTACATTGTTGCTGGTATATCAGTCTTTGCGAGCTTTAAAGCTTTCTCTTCATCGTCTTCGCCTAAAAACTCCAAGCAACATCCAAGCAATAAAGCAATCAGACCCCTTATCTGTGTCATCTCCGATATTTCTCGCTGTGATACAGACTCGTGCTGTTCGGAAAGAATATCGATAAGCACAGACAAGTTTGTAAGAGATCCAATGATTTCACGAATAGCTTTAGGACAATCATGACACCAGCGAATTAAGAGAAGAAGTAATGAAATTTGAGCCTGAAACTTGATTGATTGAACAGCAGAAGTTTGATTCTGACCCGACAGAGATCGTATCGATCGTAGACAACGCGACAAGAACAATCCTCCTGTCACTGCACGAGCTTGCAGATTCGAATATTCAGCAGGTACTCGAAGTAAAAGTTCTTTACAATACGAACTGTTTGCTAGTAAGTTTGTAAGTCGACAACTTGCTTTCCACGCTCCAATAAGCTTGAAAGTTAGCATTTCGACATTAGTGTGGTCTTTATATTGCGAAATGTAATCAATATTTTCAATCAATGAGTCAAGTAACACTCGGCCTGCTGATAAAGATGGAGATCTTGCATCATTTATATCGTTTACATCAACAGAAGTTGGGAGAAGAGAAGGCGTGTGAATGTGCTGAAATACTGCCATCCGGGCTCCTTCATTTCCTTGAAAAAGTGAATCTAAAAAGCCTGAAGCTGCAGCTGCAACAGGTGACTCATCACTCTCCATTCCAACATCAAGATTGACAAGTTCTGCCAAGACATTGCGTCCTGATGGAACTGCGTAAAGTGAGATCAAAATCATCTGTGCACCATTATTATGTTCACTGACAAGTCGTAACAGATCTAGTGCTTGTAATCGCAAATCGGTCAATGCATCTTGAGAACAGCACACAAGTTCACCAACAGCTCCCATCAATGCTTCCTGTCTCGCAATCAAACTTTGCATTCTTGCTAAATCTTGACATTTACGATCTTGATCGCGTCGTGCTATTTCATCTAATGTCGACTTTTCGACTCCTTCATATAATCCAGCTACTAGAAATCGTACAAGTTGTAGTCCTAATTTCAATACACGTTTTCTTCGTGTTAACACCACACTTTCATTCTCTAAATGTTCTTCATCTTGACTTGAAAGTCTTAAAATCTTTGGAACATGAGATTCTAAGTACGGCATTTCTAGAAATAAAGTCTGAGTCATAAGATTATCTCGCACCATATTATTCACAATCTGTAAACAATCGGCAACGACTGTACTTGCATCCCTTGCTCCAATTTCCGTCAACCCTTCAATTTCCATAATCTGAAATAATCGTCCAAAACCATCTTCAAATGCTAAGAATTGCTGTGCATTTTTATCATGTCCAGTTAATTGTCCAAGAACAGTTAATGCTGTATCTCGAATATGTTCACGTCGATCTTCGACAACCTCAAGAAGACGTCGAAGTCCTTCTTTACATTCACAAACTGATTTTGCAAAAGCACGAGGTTCAGCATCTTGAAGTGTTTTAATAAGAGAAATTGCAGGACCACGAATCCATGGAGATGGGTCTTGAAGCAGTGTAAGAGTCGTTTGCATACCCCAAATATCTAATTCCAATGGTTGTTCAAGTAATAGCAATGCTACTGAAGGAATTTGACTGACAATATATTGCAATAATTCCAACATGGCTTCCATGAGCTCTGTATCGCGTGGATCAGACACTAAAGCCGTTAGAATAGCAGGTACAGCTAATGTACCTAGTTCATGTTCTTCATTTGTAGGTTTAATACCTTTTCCATTTTGATTTTCACTCGTATTTAACTTCTGTGCCAACAATAAAAGAGCATTAATTGCCTTCTTTCGCTCACCTAAAAGCGTCGCAAACTGTAAACGTTCGACAGCTAACGTAATCTCTGCTTTTACTGCAGTTGATATAGTTGGTAAAACTATATTTGTAGCTTTCTGAGATACGAGAGGCGATGAAACGAGAAATGATGAAGTTGATGTATCGACGGAAGTGCTGATTGATTCGGATGGCGTCTCGGATTGCGGTGGCCCCACTGCGATTCGGCTTAATAAAGCCTGCATCCTAGCACTTTGGCCACGTCAGTCTCGGAGTTTATGAATAAAAACAGGTTGAGAAAAAGTAGTGTAAATGGTGTACATCTAGCACATATCGCAAGGTACGAACCAAGTTATAATATTTAATGAAGCCTGCTGTATAAATGGTATATATTCTAAGCTTCATCAGACCTGTTCCACTTGGAAGCACTTGTAGTCTATTCCTTGCCTACGAGTTAAAGTTGACTACCCTCCGATATGGTTTACAGCGCGTACACCACAATATCTGTCGCTTAAGTCTTGCCACGATGGAAACGCCTCGTATTCCAAGGGATTGCACGTTAGTGTCTATCCTTGCGCATGACATCCTGGCTTAGAAACCGCAAGCGCGACATGCTATTTCTCTGGTAAAAACTGGCCGAACCCACGACAATCAGGACCTCCCTCGTCCACAGGAAATATTTCTCTCCGTTGCCAGGCGCTCAAAATCAGCAGCCCCAAGTTAAAAGCTATCAGTTCATTCACCTGCGCACTGTTAACGTGTGCCGCAATGTGTTAAACCAGCGCATTTACAAAGCTGGCGAGCGCTTCCAGTAGGGCAATTATCAGCTCTCCGACTGCCAGTCCCCTGATCCCATCAACTGCAACAATTGATTACAACTTGTTAAGCTGGTTTTGCTGTTATTGGGACAGGTACTCAGGCATGTTATTTATCATCCTCGCAGTGGATACAATCTGCCTTTCACGGCTTGGTTATGTAATGGACTTAAAGTGCCACTGACTGCAACGTAACTACCATTCGATTTGCACAGAGGAAAGTCTGACTCTAAGAGTCTGGGATAACAGAGCAGAGAGGTTGGCAACGTGTGCTCTTACCAGGAATGGAACTGAGAACCTTTGACGAACCGAACACGTATAGTTTGCTAAGCTTTTTCAAGAGCACATATAATAAGTTTTATTTCAATGACACAAAATATATTCGTTATTACTATCCCGTATAAAAATGTCTATGTTCTCTTATCTGGAAGCCCACGAGTGCAACAGACTTAATCATCTTCACTAATACCGATACACTGGGATTTATGAGCTTTCACAATTGCACGAAAAGCATGGTGAATCTCAAGAAATTGTACTAAACATATTAGATTTAAGTGCACAAGAGTAGAATACTTACCCTATCACGCCCTAACGGTTACTTTTAGTGCTTCCAATAGAGGGTCTACTGTTGTCGCAGGCTGCGACAACAGCTATAGTTGGCAGCTAGCTTTCAAACTGACCAAAAGCTAAGCTATTTGACAGCTAAGCTAAAAAAAGCTAAGCTATATACTGTTAGCTTAGCTTTTTGCTTGTTAGCTTAGCTTAGCTTAGCTTAACCTGAAATATGGTCAAGCTACCAAGCTACTAGCAAGCTAATAGCTTAAATAGTCGCAGCGATAACAGCTCGCAAATCCTGGGAACGGTCCGCTGATTCTCGCCCACCTAGACGGGTGGACGAGATTTAAAGCGTGTACGGTATGTCTGATTAGGCGGTGCAGTCCCCGACAGCGAGATATATGGCTTCATCTCCTTAAATGCTGTACAGAGATGTTAGCTGTAAATATTGGAGACCGCTGTCCCTCCGTCATAAGCAGGCCGAGGAAATGACCAATTCAAAATTTCTGACCTAGAGAGAACGACGCGAGCTATTGATTGTGATTCATGCAAGCCGTCTATAAGCGCACCCCCGTTTACTTGCATTTTTGTAGTTGTCAATAGCGTAGGGATAGACGGTGAACATGGTTAGCAACATCAGGCCAGACATGATGTCGACTGCGTTGCTCTATTTATTCGTGATTTGACGATCCCCGCTCGGCCTCGAAAGGCTTGAGCGCTCAACACAAGTGACCGATCCTAAAATGTGAGTCAGTTGTGCGATTTATGAAGCCTGATGTGAGCGTTTCCAAAGGTGTCCCACAGCGTATCCGCTTATTGGAGCGAGCAACTACCGATCTTATCTCTTGGATCGCCAGAATTTTGACTTTTTAAGAACAAACGATAGACATCAGCTGACGAAGCTCGTCTGGTTGTTCCGGGGACATGATCAAACAATTCGTGCTCCATCCTCACAACGGATACAGCCTAAAAACAATTTGGCCTTTTAAGTGATGACAGTTGCTTCTGAGCGCCACGAGGTTGCCGTGAACCTTGCTTTAAAAACTTTTTCAAAGAATCCACGTAGACTTACTAACGCACTGAGGTTAATTCTGTACGCTAGAGGAACCACGATTGGTTTGCTCCCTTGAAAGTGTGGGAAAAGAGCCCATATACTATTTAATTACTGCACAATCATCAGCACATAAAAGTATCATCTATTGTGTGATCCACGCAAAAGTGTAATGTGTACGACCACAATATAACGAAGTCACATAACTTCGGCAGCAAAGAGATGAAGTACCAGCTTGCGGTCAATGCGACATTCGCACATACCGTCCGTGGCAGCTACCACCAGCAATAATTCTTACTCCACCATCTCAAGAAGATTTTTCGATTTTTTATTTGTATTATTGTGGTTTCGTATTATTTAAATTCACGTCTTGTTAGAAGGGACGAATGGCGTCACTATCAGATCGAAAAGATACATTCACTTTCGGATTCTCGGCCTCGCAGTATCACAATAAAATGTTCGAATCGCCGCAGATCGAACGAGTTTGGATGGCAGACTTTGTAATTTTAATATTGTTGACAATTCGAATGGCTTTGATTGGCTCGAGTGAAGAAGTTACAGACCGAATGTTTAGATCCGATGGACTCGCTTCAATTATCTTGGACATTACAAATACTGTGAGTTTATACAGAGTAGCCATTGGTTTAGCTCTGTAGACACTTTTATAACTAGGACATCCAGTCAGCTAAAAGACTCGCGCATGAGTTTTTTTGGAACGTTAAATAATGAAATCAAAAGTAAAACGTTGTTTAATTTTTCTTGACATGAATATTTTCTTAAGTGCCGTATGATGGAGGATGATAGAACGAGAATAAACACAAACAAAGTTCACTTTTGTGCGGAGAACACATTAGATAATTCAAAGATAATGCAGTTGATAGTTGTCATTGGAAGAACCTAAAATTACTAATAAATTCTATATCAACAGCGTGTTTTAGGAAAACAGCTGGAATTGGTGGTATTAGGAGCACATCACCAAAATAGGTCATTTACCATTTCTAATGGCTCGTCATGGCCTGTCCGATGCCGCATTCAATGGGTGATTATAAATTAAATTTATTAGTGAAAGGTATCGAGAATTAACTCGCTGATGAACAAGGTGCTGATACGGTATATATCTTTGAGTTTCTCAATATGTGAAAGCCATGACGTTCTTGTCTTACTTGAAATGATTCAATGTATTGTAACTTCGATATAATATATTATGATTATAGAAATACTATCGAATTGATACAAAAAAGTCAATTTAATATCGTATTATTCTAAGAAAAACATATTACTCCTTAAAACACGTTACAATGTCTCGACGCTAGTATTAGTTGTTCCTGTTATAAAGTTTGTAATTTCTCGTACTTTATTGTCTCGTCTCCAGTTTGTTCAATCGTATATAAGAGGTGAGAATGTAAGTCTTTTTCTATCCAAGCTGGAGGTAGAGAGTCCAAGTCTTTGCACACACACAACACCAGTACCACCTTGGACCGCTGGTCGACAGAAGGAGGAGATTTACGAGTCCAACAACGCGACTTGGCTCAGTTTGACGGTTGCTATTTACTCGATTACGATTTGCGCCAAATATAGTCGTGCACTGTTTTAAACTGTCAGGTCTTTTGTGGCACGAGTTTTCCAGTGCAATCGTTAGTGTCCTACAACTACAAAGTCTCTGATATTTAATAGGCTCGAATGCCAATGATTTATCGTCGCAATCGAGGTCTCTCACCTACGCGAGATTGTGATGATGGTACGCGTGGCATTACGTCGATGACTCTCGATACAAATGCTTCATTTTTTAATGATTCCCAGCGCTGGTGGACAGGACGTAGTGTGGTCGTCGCGTCTCGAAAAGTGTACCAGATTCTGTTGCTTGCTGCTCTCGTATATATGTTTCTCGGTCTGCCTGTCCTAGGTCGTGTACTAAATTTTGCACGATTTGTTCATCGTTTTCCACCATTAAAAATTGTACAAGGACTTGTGGTAGGATTGATGCAGGATGTGGCAATTTTTTTACAGGCTTCAACTTGTATTTGCCTAGTTAAACTCCTGTTTGATTCGGAGAATTTGACACAACAAGGGGGTTTAGCAGGAAATAATGGTCGAAATGTCTCGTCTCGTGGCTTTTTACGTGATCGAAGTGGTCCACCACGGTTTCTACCAGTATATATGCCGGTTTTACCAACTGAATATGATCTTCGGGATGAAAATATGGAAGCACTTGCATCTGGTGTCACAACAAACCACCGAACATTACTAAGTTTAGGAACAAGTAATCGTCCGGTACTTGTGGTTCGAGTCAAACGAATGGTACATTCTATTGTCATCTTGACACTTTTTTACTTGATTTTACTTCTTGCAACTATTGCAAGTGTTGCTGATTTTTGTCTTCAAGTTTCAATGCATCCACGTTTAAATCGTGCATTTGTGGAATTATTTTTCAATTATGCAAAACAATTTACGGCATCATTAACTGACGAAGAAGTTATGACACGAACAATTCTTGGATCTTGGGTCATTTATTTTGTAATAATTACTTTACTTACGATTGGAATTTATACAGAACATTTACCATTAACGTTTAATTTCTTACAATTACCCACTCGAGTTTGGAATTGTTTCTTTCATCGAGTTCATACAAGAAAAGATTCAAGTGTTTCATCTTCTTATGTTTCGAATTTATTTGCTTCGTATTGGTATCGTTCACGAATCAAACGACAACAAAATATCTCAAGTAATCATCAAATCTCCAATAGTTTGAGATGTTCATCAAGTTCTCAAGTATATTTGAAATCTGGACCATTGACACTTCTAAGTCGATGTATTATTGTGACATTAGGAGCTACAGTGTTTGCTCTCGTAGCTTCAATTTTCTTATATACGGAATGTGGTGTCGATATGAAACTTTTGAATAATGCGATGTTTACACTTCAAACAGAGCAATTTTTTTATCATACGACGACAATTCATCGAGAAGAATTAAATTGTACAGCAGCAAGTCAAACATTATTGTCAACATTAAGTGATTTTGAAACATATGAAGTGGAGAAACTTGGCAATGATGATCATTGTGCATTATTATGGAGAAAAACAATTGGATATCAAGGTGATTCAATCTTTGAATTGAATTTAACTAGAAATTCGACTCAAAATGAACAACAAAATGTTTCAAATGACAATGTACAAGTTCAACCCAATATTATTGTGATTAATTTAGAATCATGGAGACATTTAGATGTTGGTGTTCTTGGTGGTGCTACAAAAAAAGCAAAATCTGGAAAGAGTGCAACTCCTCGCTTTGATGAACTTGCAAAGACTGGTGTACTGTACACAAAACATTATACTCCATGTGTTCAAACTTCACGTACTTTATTAACAACATTGTTTGGGATGATTCCATCATGTACTGAAACAACTGCATTAAAAGAATATAGTACGACATTGAATTTACGTGGATTACCCCATTTCTTAAAACAACGAGGATATTATAATCTTTTCTGGAGTGCAGTGGATTTAACATGGGAATATTGGGATAAATTCTTAGTAAAGAATGAATTTGATAAATTGGTTGATGAACGAAAAATACGCAAAATGTTACATGAAACTCGAAATTACAAGAATAGTCCGGATGATTTTTTTTCATGGGGAATGCATGATCATTTATCGTTTGAAATGTTATTATTTGCTATTGAATCAGCTCATAATACAAGTGACAATATTACAAATATCGAAAATATGAATTCGATGGATGATATTGATATTGTGACGAATATTACAAAGTTTGATGTGACACAAGTACATGACAAACAACATGATGATAGTATCAGAAATACATCAAGATTGAATGATACAACGATGAAAATATCACTTTCTGGATGGGAAGGTCTTCGTGAACCATATTTTATTGATATGTATACAATCACGAGTCATAATCCATGGCGAATTCCAAAGTTTTATACTTTACCTGATTTGTCAGAATTGTATTCACCTTATAACAAAAAATACTTGAATGCAATGTATTTTACAGATGAAATGCTTGGAGATTTTATTACTTCATTACGTACTAAAGGATTAATGAAGAATACAATTATTGTGATTCAAGGTGATCATGGATATGGTCGTTTAGAACATGATAATAATCCATCTACTGCTGATTCAGGAGTATGGGATGAAGCGTCTCGTGTACCATTTTTATTGCTTGCAGATGATTTTCTTCGAGATGAAGATAAAGGAAAAGTTGTTACTCAATTAACAATGCAGTCAGATCTGATGGCAACAATAGCTGATATCTTAGGAGTAACATCTGAGAAACCATTGTATCAACATGGATATGGACATTCAATGAAACGACATCATACATTTATGAAAGTAAATGATGATCAAGATATAGAGAAGAAAGTTGAAAGTTTAAGAGATGAAGGTGATCAAGAACGACGTGTGATTTTATGTAATCCATTTAATGGGATGAGTAAAGGTGTACGTACGGAAGAATATAAGTATATTTTTCATCCAGATGGATCGTATAATGTCTTTGAACCATTTCTTGACTCTGGGGAGAAGAAACCATTACGAGCTGGTTTTGATATTGAAGAAATGGATGATGATACACGTGATATGTTTGATTATGTGACGAAAGCAGTGGATTTGAATCAATTTCTCTTTGAAGCCAATCGATTTATGACACCACTACCATTGAATCGAAATTTTGCTACAGAATCTCAAGTACAAAATGTCACGACGGAAGAAACAGTAGAATTTAAACAGATTCGTGGCTTACCAGCACCCGTGAATGACTAGATAAAGTAGTATGATGATATCTATTGGTAGTTTTGAGGTTTGTTGCTTCTATCCGATGTTAGTGTACAGTCAATTGAAGGTTACATTTTTGATCGTACAAATACAACAGTTCGTACTAGACATAATCGTACATTTCAAGAATTTCTCGTCCTAGTTTCTTGTATCATAAATAATTTTGTGCTGAATTGAGCCTTGGAACCTAGGACAATAGGACGATCACAATAATATTGTTCGGCTCCTGTATGTTTCAGCTTCTTGCTTGACGCTGCAATGTACTACCATGTCAATAGTTTCAAGCACCTTAAACTTTAGCAGTCTTGGCCACAGGGTGATCGAAGCTCCCGTCTACATATAAACGACACTTAGTTACTCATATCTTAAGTAGAAAAACTCATACAATACATACAAGCAAGAACAGAGATGGCACTTAATCGTCTTGAGTCTCGACGTGCTGAAAGCATTGATTCATTCTCGGACTCCTATTCAATAAACAATAATGTCAATAATTCTTCGGTTCAAATTTATTACTTCAAAACTTTCGTACGCGGCCACTTTCATGTCTCTCTTCAGGTATTGGCGACAATAAAAATGGCTTGAGACTTGGCCAATTTAGTCCCATTTCATCCTCAGAAAGCATAGGAGCAGGTTCGTAGCCTAACCAACGTGCTTGAGAGCGCTGAACAGCTTTACGATACTGCACAAGACGATACATCCAAAGCATCAACAATGCTAAGGCTGTAATGCACAAAATTCCTAGCGCCATCTTTGCTGCTCCCATCTCCATACTCCTTGACGGAGCTTGCCGTCGGCCTCGGAAGTGAAGGAACAACACGGTGCTTTAAGCGGCTCACGGCCTGATATGAAAGGATTGGCAATAATAGTAAATGAGATTTTATGGTGATCTAATGAGATATTACAAAAGATTTAGAAGTAATACAATTATTTTTTCAAATAATAACGTTCCAGAAAAAATTGTGCAACTACTTGAAATATTTTCGAGATCTCATTGGCTGGGTAGAACCGCATGTAAACTATCAGCTTTTATAATATAAGAATTAGCTCTAGTCTATACATTTTAAAAAGGTTATTCTATGTCGAAACTTGATCGCCGAATTTCGCGCCAAATTCGATAATGCAAGGCTTTTTTCCAGAACCACTACTGCGCTCTTTGCAACGCTTCGCACAGCTGGAAGACGTCAAATATAGCAATGAATCATCATATCCTTCTGTGCTGGCAACTGGCTTAGTCGTCGGGACATGTCGAGACATCAAGACCAGTGGTCTTGACACTCCAGTAACACAACAGGTTGCAGTCTGGGGTTTATTGCAGTCGTCATCGGACGATACTGGAGATTATTCTTTTACACAATATCTTCCAGGAGGTATTTCTTGTATTGGAAATTTTGTGATTGTACATGGAGAAGATTTAACGCAGCTCGGTATATGCTCTAAATGTTCAAAATATTGATACTTTGAACATATTGTAACACTAATTTTTTTATAATATTTAGACTCTGCTGCATTGCAAATAACAAATGATGACAAGACAAAAGTTATTGTATTGGCGTATAATGTGACTACAAAGTCACTTCAATTGTTTCATTGCAAAGATGGAAAAGCAACAATGATTGAGATGCAAAATGTGCAATGTTTGCATACTCGCGATTTTTATCGGATTATTGGACTTGCTCCATTAATTTCTATTGTGGATTTTCATGTTCATGGAGACGAAAGTATGTTTTTACGTCGGGTAGAGAAATTTTTGGCTGCAACGAATGAAAATGGAGATTTTTATGTTCGCGTTGGGTACACTGAAGGTAAAAAAGAACGAGGTTTTCGTATACTTGACAAACATGGAAATGATATTAAGACGCAAAATGAGTTGGTGTATTTAAATTCAATTGTGCTACAAAATGACAATAACGACGAATTAAAGAATGACAAGAAACATAAAAAGGGAAAAAAGAAGATGCCAATCAAGCAAAAAGAATCTAATTCTCAACTTGGTTTCTTTCCAACATTAGAGTATGGGAATATAACCAATATTGAATTATTGATTGGTCTTGCACCATCCGATACTAAAGCAGTAGCTCCTGTGATTACAATTCCCTCATCCTCAACCTCCAATTCTACTCTGAGACGCTATCATGTACATTGTGAAGCATTTGTTGTGGTGCCTGTAGAGTCGTCGGTGAAAAATGCGTTGGCATTACTTCGCAATCAGCTCCACAATCAGTTGACGGATGTTGCTAATCGACTTAAACATACATCGGAAGACAATGTCTCAATAACAACACACCAGTTTCCGTTAATTGGAGCAGCATTCCCGCTAACCTTAAGCAGTGACGAAAGTATGACTAATGTAGCTAAACTTGAAAAGCTACATCGTGTGTTCATGCAACCATTCCACCAACCTCTTTTTCGCCTATCGCGTGGATGTTCATTAACTCAACAAGGCGAGTGGCTTTTAAAAAGCAATGTACTTGTTAATGTGCATGAAGGTATTTCAAACTCAGGCTTAGGAGAGCAGTGTCTGTCGGCTATAGTACAAGGTTTTTATGGATACTATCATTATCTCCAGCAAGGTATTAATGACAAAGGCTGGGGCTGTGCATATCGTTCATTACAGACATTGGCATCGTGGCTATTTCTACAACATTATACTCAGCATGAATTTCTATCACACGAGCAAATTCAACGTGTTTTAGTCAAAATTGGTGACAAACCTGCTCGATTTCAAGGTTCGACCGAGTGGATTGGCAGTTTAGAAGTTGGTTACGTTCTTGACGAGTTGTTTGGCGTGACATTTCGATCACTTAATGTATCTAGTGGCTCTCAATTGCCTGAAGTAGCACGTGAGTTACTCCATCATTTTCAAACCCAGGGTACGCCAGTTATGATGGGCGGTGGGCAACTGGCGTTTACGTTGTTGGGTGTGGAGTATCATCCGGATACTGGCGTCTGCGCGTTTCTAACGCTAGATCCTCATTATACTGGTGAAGAGGATTTAGCAACAATCCAGAACGATACAGTTGCTCTAGAAGGTTACAAGGCAGTTCCGTGCAGCTGGCGCAAGACGACATCATTTGCTAAAAGTGGTTTCTATAATTTCTGCTTGCCTCAGCGTCCTAGTGGTGGTGTCTAATAATTTACTACAGCAAAACGACGCAATAGAATTTATTGCAGCTACTAAAAATTTCAAATTGTGTTATGTGTTTGTTTGATGATGGAAGGGACTTGATTTACTTGTCGGCTTTGAAATGAGGTGATTATTAACATGTCAAGAGGAGAAGCTGATAGACCGTGTACACACGGATAAATCGTAACGCGAGCTTCCTTTCCATAAGTAGATGGAGAACAAAGTTGTCTTGACACTTCACCGTCTTTTTCTTGTTTGTTTCTCAACTAATGTGACTTTCGAATATTTGAAAATACAATTGCACCATGTTCCTATGCTGTGATTGCATGATGAAATTTGGTGGGTTTGCAATTGCGTCTGGAGACAGCAGATGCGGCAATAGCCGAGGCCTGTGCAATAGCACGGAGGTGACTCGACGGCGCATTATTAGCTGATACCTGTAATAGTTGCGCCAAAACGTCAATCTGGGTCTTTTTGTTACTCTTCTTCATAAGCGCCTTGGTATTGTCCATCATAGATGTTGTAAGACATGGCACTCCATGCGATATCTGCTTGGCAAAACGCAGCAGATTTACCCACAAGTCTAACTCTTCTGGCGTTTTTGAACGCATGAGCATCATAGCAGGCGCATTCGAGCCTGAGTCGAGAAATTCAATTCGAAAATCGCTTTGACTCATTTTTTCAATGTGAGCCACGTTACGTAAGTCAATCATTCCACGTGGACTCTTCCAATAGCTACGTTTGTAGATAAGTACAAGCCCCGCTTGAAAGTCCAAATAGAACCAACGTTTGTGCCAGCTACGCATTAAAAATGGAATCGAGTCTTTGAGTAGGTTCACATAGCCACAATACGGCGGCAAGTCGAGATTAGTTGGCGTCATGGATCGTGGTACTTCCATCTGTAAGGATGGTCGTATCGCGGGACTTTTCAATTGGACTGCACGAGCTTGTTCGTCCTGAAAAGCTTGTAACAAAAACTGTTGCAACTGAATCTTCTCTGACCGAATAAATGTGATCGCTTGTACCATGACCATTTCATCATGTGCAAGTTCCGCAAGGTCATCATCGTCCAGTTCCAAGCTTTTCGCTTTAAGACGATCTTCGCGTTGCATTTCCCACAATGTATCTTCATCCACTTCATTTCCTTCATCGTCCAAAAGTGTAAACCTGCCAGAATCGGTACGTTCCCGATGCAATAAATTTCTTGAACTCATAATCTCGTGTTGCGAGCCAAATGGATAGACTGCAGGAACAAGAATATTGCACGAAATGTCTTTGTTTTCATTCTCCATGTTCAGCCAAAATCCTTTTCTTAACCCAAAGTTCTGACGGAACATTTCCACGGTATTTGCATCACTTATATCATAGTAGCCATGTGATTCGAAAAAATGCACTCCATCCTCTGCATTTCCTTCATACACCGCTTGAAGATGGAGATCAAAAGGAGTGATTCTTTCCGCACTCTGACGTTTCATACCATCAGTGGCAGACTCAAGCTCTGGTTCGAGATTATACTCATTGCGTTGTTTTTTTGTCAGTTTCACGTGCTCATTGTCACCCTCCATAACCGAAAGCTTGCGTGACTTGACTTTGATCTGGGGTATCATGCGGTACGGAAGTGGCATAACCCGCTCTCCACGGTGATTCTGCATCACGGTAGGCTCTGGACGCTGTGCCATTGCTAACATTTTGTCTGTTATTTTAAAGACAACTTTCCCCTTATTTTAAAGGAAATCAAAGAGTTGATCAAACCCTAAAAACTTGCGACGAGCCAGTAATGTGTTGTCGTCTTCGCCCTTTTCCTTTTGAAGCACGAAGGATACACGTCTTTTGTCTGTCAAGTTTGTATGTGCGCACTGGACGTGTCTCGATTTAAAGCGAGTGTTTGTAGAGTTGACGCAAGAAGAAAGAAGGAACTTCAGCTGCTTCCGTTCTTCTTCTTGTCCTCTGCTTTCGTCACTGAAGCCTGACAGAACCTGAGAAAAATTGGGGTAAGTCCCCTTATTGAGCAATTACGAACTCAAGAGCCTGTTGAACGTCTGGATGAAGATTGTTAGAATTTGTAAGGAAAAGACAACTGGGTAAGTTTCATGGAGCAGGAGAGGTTGTTACTTGAGACGTGCGGGTTTGGGGATGTGAACTATCTAGTATCATGAGGCTTAAAACTCGCAGTATCATTACCATGCGTCCATCCAAGTCCTGACTTTAACGCGCAATTTTACGATTCTATCCACTGGTCATTCTTATCAAGATGCTAAATAAATCGTACCCTTATGAAAGTCAGTATATAAAAAGCTAAGCGACGTGACACTGCTGAGCAAGTACATGAAAATGATCAAATTTGATACTGCAGACTAGTCGTTGCGGACGTTTTCAAGAATAATACTGTGAAACTGACTGCGAAACTGCACAATATGCGTCTTCTGTTAGTACTAGACATGTAGATTTCGTTAGGATGTACAGTCTTTTTGGAACTTTAAAGTAATAAACAAATTTTGCGATTTCGATTGATGAATCAACTCGTGATTGGTTTTGTCATCATCCATACAACAACTTAGTATTTGCCAGAAGCGCGATTCAGTTATACAAAGGCGTGAAATATTTGCATGATAGTGGGATGGATCGCAAAGTAGGTGCGGTATTGATACTTGATCAAAATAACAGTGGGTGAGGTCGGGAAACCAGCTATACGACAGGATTCTTAGTAGCTTGACAGCTTTCATCATTAAATGCGACGAATAAATCAGTTCTTCACTAATATTCTGCATCTGGCGCTTAAAAAGTCTCCAAAAAGCCTAATATTCGACCTTTTGCAACGTATTTAGCCAATAAAAGCTCGTTAGTCAGAGCGACCATCAATCCTTTTCTATTGACCAGCACTCCGATAGCAATATCGTGTATCCTCTTTAAATCGATAGCTTGGAGTCCATACTTTATCAGTTCAATCGAAGAATATGACGCTCAGTTTCGCAGTAAAAGCGCCCCCTTCTCCATCTCGTAAAGCTACTGTGATCATACTTCTTCACTTTAAAGGTCACTATCGTCTTATTGAGCGAACATTGCGTAATTTTCAGCATTTAGAACGGCAGCTAGAGCAAGAATTCAAGCAATCTCACGACTCTGTCTCCTTTACATCAGTTTTACCGGCTATTGAAGCGTATTGTGATGCTAAGTTATGCTTTTACCCCTCGAACCAGCTTGGAATACGACTAGCAGTTGCACTAGAAGAGTTTTTGCGTCGATTGGTGACGATTTGCGACCATGTCACAAAGCCGACAGCCCTCATAACGTTCTTTGATGGATCTTATCTATCATCTCAAGAAAGCTATCAAAAGGTAATTGATAGTGAAATAAATGCAGACGAAATAAACATGATGTACCGCAAAGTAGCTGCAGGTTGTGTAGTTGAGTATTCGATAGTTGTTGATGAAGAACAGCTTATCATTTGGAAATTTAGTGCTCAAGGTTCTGGACTATATTTTAGCGCCGAGTTTTCAAGTGGCGAAGAAGAAGAGACGAATGCTAATCCATATTGTCTTGGTAGCCAGGATGAAGAGTGTGAAAAAGATCAAGAGGTTGTCTCGTACCGAACGAAATGCAAAGGAGAGAATGATTATAGTTATGGACATTACGTGACATCAAAACGTGGTGTAGTGACGCTGCAATGGGAGAATATGGATATGGAGTGTGTGGTATCAATGCCATTGCAGTTTCAAGTAAGAACGCTAGCGCTTGAAACCGCTAAGCGAGTACTAGATGTCACCAACGAACTGAATAACATCAACACTACTGAGTGTTTGGAAAATTTTGTGCTTACTTCAAAGCTAACGTCCTTAGAAAATTGTTACGAATGGAAAAGTTACGACGTCGAAGCTGACATGTTTGGTATTCACGCTGAAGTAGACCAAGGTGTGGAAGAAGATGTAGAAAGAGATGCTCGGCTTGATATTGCACTGTTTAAAGAACGCACGCTACAGCTTGAAGCTCAAGTGGTAAATAGTAAAAGTCTTTTCACTCAGCAAACACACTCATCATTGTCTGGTATTCTGTGATAATTTAGAATCGTCTTGAAACAAGTCTAGCAGCTGCTAAAAAGGAGCTGAAATGCGCACAAGACCGTCTTGAGATCACTGACGAAATTAACAAAGCCAGCTTGGAAACCATTGTTAAGCTTGAACGTGCGAGCACAGTTGGTAGCCTAAAGCCGATGAAAAAAGCGGATGACGTGGCTGCAATATTACCAGCTGGTCAATCCAACCTGGCAGACGAGAAGTCACCATCAAATGAGTTGGAGCGTGCTCAGCAACTGTGTGCTAGTTTTCAAGAGCAATGTTTATGGCGATCTGTAGAGAACATGGAGCTTGAGACTCACTTGGCTGCGTCTCAAGTCGAAGCATCTTCATGGCGCCAAAAACATGTTGATCAAGTCGAACATATACAGAAGCTGGAGAAGCAGAACGAAAAATTGCGAGCGCATAAAAAGATGCTTGTGAACGAGGTCAAACGTTTACAGCCATATTCGCATGTGAATTTGGCAGCGCTTGTGCAAGAAGCTCAGGAGGCAAGAATGATGCAACGTAGTTTGCAAACAAAACTCGATTCCCTCGAGCAGATTCAAAAGGAAGTGGTTCAAACTGCTTTTGAAGCGAATTCCAGTGACTTTGTGCTTGTTGAAGCATTAGATGAGGACCATTAATTAAGTTGATGTGTATGTGTACTAACATGATTTTTACTGTACGAACGCCACATGGATATACGAATTATGTATCAATTCAAATGACGAATTAGATATCTCAGGAGGCAAATCACCACAGAGCCTCAATCCGAATATTTCTTGTTGTCCATTTGTAACTTATCTCTTTAACATTGTAGCATTGATTTTGATATACTTGCGATAAAAATGTACCTAACTGAAATATACATTCAGAAGATTCCAAGTACTTTTCTGGACATGTAACTACTATCAAAAAACACAACTGCCAGACAGCAGTATATTACCGACGATGCTTAAGAAGGAATTCCACAAGGTATATAATGTACACGCCAGACATGGTCGTGTTTCTATACAGACAAAGATTTTATTGTGCACACTGGCATTAGCGATACTTATGCTGGTATTGGAGCTGTCAATGCTATTAGAAAATGGCATTATGTCTTTCGGTTCTCAACTTGAGATCTTGCCAAGTGATGGGGAAAGCGTTTATAATGACAAAAGTATGGAATCTCAGTGGGCTGATGAAGTGGACAAGGCTGATCTTGTGCATTTGAGTCTATTGCATGAAGCTTGTTTAACTTATAAGAATAGTGTCATCCCGTGGACCTATGGGGTCAATGGTGACGTTGGAAATTCAAGTGTTTTGATTCACAAAGACGACCCTTATCTGCTTGAAAAGATGCGTCAATGCCCAGATGTGGATATCTTTTTACCTTTAGGCATACGAGGGCATGGATATTGCGAAGATTCGATTGCGTATACAAAGTGTACGTCTGGATAGACGCGTTTCTTGAGTCAGTACTGATTATTTGATGATGTAGATTTAGAGTCACGGATGCTTTCAGCTTGGGCTATCGAAATGAAGTATATGAATAAGACGACGGGTGAAGTATTTTCATATCATGATTTGTGTCCGAGGACCCCGATGATATTCTTAAATCACTACTGGGATGGCATTCCAGACTCACCAGATTGGCCAAAGACAAAATCGTTGTATCTGATGCCAAATATTGAAATGTATGAGCTTCGACCGGAACATTATTGGGCAGTTGATATTGTGCTTTGCAAAACAGCCATTTGTGCTCGTCGAGTAACGAAATGGTATCAACAGGAAGGTAATCCACGTCAGACTAAAGTGTTATATACTAGACACACATCATCCGATGTTGCGACATTGGCGAAAACACGACTTGGAGAGGATTCAATTAAACCGAAGAATTGGTCGGATGTTCAGTTCATTCATGCTGTTGGAACGAGTGTTCAAAAAGGAACGAGATCTGTGCTTGATTGTTGGGTTAATCGTCCAGAATTTCCACCACTGCATGTCTATATGCACGAAGACGTTTATGAGGGCAATTTAAAAAAGCATTATGAGAGCAAAATTCGAGAAAGTCAAGTCTCATTACATGTAGGTCGTGCTGGTGCTGATGATTTTGGAAAAATAATTGCCGAGTCGGCTTTCTTTGTGTGCACAAGCCTGCAGGAAGGCTATGGTCACTACATCAATCAAGCACGAGCAAGTGGTGCAGTCATTGTATCGACTGACTTACCGCCTATGAACGAGTTCTTAACTCCAGAGTCTGGTGTGCTCATTCCAGTTGAGCGCTGGGCTTTTAAAGAGCAAATGCTTGGTGGAAAGTACAAGGAGGAGCATGGTCTTAAAAATGTTCAAGGGTTTACAGCCATTTTGAAAGGCTCTGGAGTATGTGAGGCTGTGGAAAGGGTACTTGCAATGACTCCTATCGAGCGGGAGGCTATGGCAACTCGAGCAAAACAACAATATTTTATCGATTTGAATTTTTTTGCTTCTAAAATGAAGGAACTGCGGGACATTGCACGTGCTGGTAATAAGCCTATGCTTCGTTCATCAAAGAAAAGCAATGAAGCGTAAGACGTTAAAAGTAGAAAAGAATAGGAACTGCGCGGAAAAATATCAAGTCGAAAACGTTTAGGAAACATTATTTATATGCCAACTCATAGTTCTGATAAATTAACGAGTGGTATAATCAATCCGTCCAAGATCGTACTTAATACAAATCAACATGATAGAGTACATGTAATGGGGTTACACGTACCTTTGTCCGCACATACGTGTGTATTGCACAAGTTGGTGGAATCACACAGTGGTGTGGCTACACCGTAACAAAAAGCCATATGAAATAGGTTTCCATATACTAGTAAGTATTTCTATAACAATTAGGAAAACCTAGGTTTTTGTGGCCCTGCCGCAACTAAAACAATCTAATACAGTTTCAATATTAAACGAAAGAGCGTTTTTTCCTTGGTTAAGGTTTAAGTAATTGGAGGTAGCGGATTGCGATCCGCTACACTCTTATAAAGAACGTAAGGTCGGTGACCTTAGCTTAGCTTCCGTTAGGCAAAGAGCTACAGAGCCCCTGCACTTGGTAGCACTCGTAACCAAAATGCACCTGAGCCATTACGGCTGATCCTCTGCGCGGACGGAGGAATACTTTTATTTGCCCCAGGGCATGCGGATGGGCTTAGTAAGCTGATGATCCTTGCTTGGCCCTGTGGGCGTGGAGCACCTTGTTGCGCAAGGGCCCGAAATGATAAACGCGAGCCTACAGCAGAAGCTGTCATCTTCAACTTAGTCTATGACGCCACCGTCGACGACGAATGATTCCTCCCGATTCAGGCCGCTCAGGGTGAGTGATAAGACATTCGAGGTTAAGGATGGAGAGAATCTCTTCTCAGGGTGAGAGAGGACGAGATAGCTTTGGCATCCGCCATGTTCCGAAATGAACAACAGCGCGTGGCGCTAGCTCTCGCCAAGCTTGAAAGTAGAATGAACACTAACGTGCGGAGCATCGGTTGAAGCTGTGTTTCCTCCTGGAAGGGGCTGAAGCGTTAGCTTTGCGAGTGTTTTCGCCACCTGATCAGGCA
>NW_020190063.1:19607-22119 GCF_900000015.1 Plasmopara halstedii | reverse complement strand
CCCCCGCCACTACACAAGATATTGGGTTTGACCCTAGTGACGACGTCGACCAACGAGGTGTTTCACGTGGCAGTAGACGCCACCGTTCTCGTCGAGAAGAGTCAACGGCGGTCGTTGACGACCTGTTTGATCGCCGTCCGGTGACTCACGATGCTCTTCAAGCTTTGGAGGACATAGTCCGTCGTCATCGCCATTCCACCAAGCATCTTTCCGATGTCGTCTACCGCTGTACGGAAGACCTCGAGAGTCTGGAGCACTTTGGGCACCTACTGCCTCACGTTAAGGATTATCGCGCTCTGTCGGGGCGGCTTCTAGTCGTTGTACAGACGAATACGTCACTCGTGGGACGGTGGATCGCATTGCGTCATAAGAATCGGAAATCGTTGCACCCCGTCTCCGTGCTCAGAACCAGTTGCTGATTTAACTTCTGGGTGGCCGAGCGCCTTTGGGCGCCGTCCCGGAGCCACCGTTTCTGCATTCACTTCCAGATTCCGGTACGGCTTAAGAAAGCCCACATAGAACACCGGGTAAGTGCGCATCCGTTTCGAAAGGTTTAGCGTATATGCAAGGCCTCGCAATGCCACGACCTTAAAGGGTCTAATAAACCGTAGACGGAGCTTTGTCTTAATTACAGCAGAGACTGCATGTGTAGGAGGGTGTTTAGTATTCAAAAAATCAGGTCTCGGACCTCAAACTTTTCCACATCTCTTCTGCTTCTTGCTTCTGCATTTTTTTCTAAATACTTCTTACATGTCATGGCTTTCAGCCATCGCATCGCAAACGTATTGTAGGACACCCAGTCTGGTAGACAGGAAGTAATCGACTTCTTTACGGCTGATATCAGCTAGCCGTTCGGCTATTTCTCCCCCACCAAGCTCTGAGCCATGGGATGGCGGCGTCAGCGGGACGCGACGATTTAGAAGCTCGTTAGCGAAGGACGGCGTGTAGCCGGTAGACAATATGCACTACATTGTTCAGATCAAACTCTACGAGTGGCAGCATGACACTCCAGCGCTTTGGCGTATTAGCGCAGAAGCTGCGAGAACGTCTTCAGCGACGCGATTCATGCGCTCAGTCTGACCATCCATCTGTCGATGGTCCGCTGCTGACATAGTCGACGTGGTGTCCAGCACCTTGAAGATGGAGACCAAACCTTCCCAGTTATACGCGGGTCTCTTTCAGAGACAATTGACTGTGGGAGTCCATGCTGTCCAAAGACACGGTCGACAAACAGCGTCGCGGTACCGACACAGTCGATGGTGCCGAAAGATGATCCGTCTTGCTTAACCGGTCCACAAAGACCACGACACCCCTGTTGGCCGCCAAGTCCTTCGGCAGCCCAAATAAGAAGCCCATACTCATGGACTGCCAACACCCGGTGGGTACCTGTAAATTGGCCAGCGGCTCAGTCGTATCTGGAGAGGGATTCACCCTATCACACGTCTCACACGTGCGCACATACGTGCTCGTTCAATTGTATAGCTTATGCCACCAGTAGTGGCAACTCACAGAGCTGTAGGTCCTCTCACGACCGGGATGACAACTGCGTGGGTCTCATAAAGGGTGCGATATTTCAAATCCTCATCGTGAGGAACTACAATTTTGGAGTGTCCGGTGAAACGGTGCTATAATACAGTAAATCGTTATTCAACGAATTTTGACGTTACTGTGAGCGCAAACGCGCCGACAATTTCCAGTCCAAGTTTTATACACCTTGCTATTGGGAGCCTGTACCAGTGCTACACGCATATCATGACCCGCGTTCGTGGCGCGGATCAAATTCGTCACCGACGGCGTCATCGACGTGACGTGAGCAAGCTCATAATTCGATCTGCGTGACAATCCATCAATCAAAGCAATCTGTTTTTTTGGCTTATACTTCACCTCGAAGTTATATTCTGCGACGAATGAGAGCCACCCTGCGAGAGGTGAGGCGACCGAATCGCAGTGCGTAATGACGCATGATCTGTGTAGATCACAAACGACTTTGAGCCGAGCAGGTGCACCCTGAACTTGACAAGTGCATACTTCATCGCAAGTAATTCCTTGTCATGGACAGGGTAGTTCGTCTCCACAGCCTTAAGCTCAAGAGATTCAGACGCGATCAACCGATCTCGCCCTTCGGCTTCTGCTTGCAGCAATGCACGTTCGGTGACAAAGTCCGAAGCGTCACAGACGACACTAAAAGAACGATCGGGGATCTGGCAAAGCCTGTAAAAGTGCATGAAGAAGGCCGTCATTTACCGCGAAAATTTTATCCCGATGCTCGATGTCCCAACACCATTCCGCATTTTCATTAACGAAATTCGAAAATTGGTGGGCATTTCCGCAAAATCTTTTTCGTGCGCATGCACTCGAGAACCGCTCTCGAATGGACGGTGCGGTTTTTTCTAAGCTGTCCTCCCGTGCCGCACGACTGTGGACGAAGATGTCGTCGAAGTATGTCTGCGCATATGCCGAGTGGGACCGGAACAACTGCGTCACATAACGATTAAATGTTGCTGGTGCATTT
>NW_020190063.1:17861-18390 GCF_900000015.1 Plasmopara halstedii | reverse complement strand
TGCATGCCATTGATGGCGTGGTCGGACAGAGTCCGAGGCATCTTGGACACGGCCCTTCGTATGCGCGTGGAGTAGCACGTATCCACTGAACAAAGACTGCGGGTTTAGCAGCTCTTCGTCGGATGTTATAGACAGCATCGGAGCTCCAAAGGAGCGGACAGTGAGGGTGACACCGGACGACGCGGTGTGCGTGTTCACCCTGGTCTCACCGATACAAAGACCTCTGTACAGAGGCGATGGCGACGCCGTATGCTGGCTGCAAGACACCGGGCGTCGACCCTGATCCGGGGTGTGTCTACCGTAGACGATGGCGCACAGTTATACACCCTCGTCAACAGTATGACGGGGGAGGAAGACAGCGACGTTCCATTCGAGGCTATGCCTGCAGTAGATGCTATTTTTGTGCTGGACGAGATGTTTCTTGAAGAGTTTGGCAGTGATTGAAGGCAGGTGATTTGGCCGAAGCGGTCATTGTACGACCGGTCGAGGATATAAATTTGTCATCGCTTCTGGATGAAGCTGTCTTGGC
>NW_020190063.1:17347-17851 GCF_900000015.1 Plasmopara halstedii | reverse complement strand
GAGAAGACCTATCTAGTTTATAACAAGGAATTACTCACGATGAAGTATGCGCTTGTCATGTTCAGGGTGCACCTGCTCGGCTCAAAGCCGTTTGTGATCTACACAGATTATGCATCACTACGCATTGCGACTTAGTCGCCTCGCCTCGCACAGAGGACGACCAGGTATTTCTCATTCTTTGCAGAATATAACTTCAAGGTGGTGTATAAGCCAGGAAAACAGAATGCTTTGGCTGATGCGTTGTCACGCAGACCGGATTATGAGCTCACGACGGTGACGTCGCCAATGACGAATTTGATTCGCGCCACATACGCGGGTGGTGGTATGTGTGTAGCACTACTACAGGCCCTCGGGGGCAAGAAGTTTTGAGACTCGAACAAAAATTTGTCGTCACGTCTGCGGGCACGGTTGCACTGATTTTTGCTAAAAAACGGGCTGCTGTATTATAGCACAGACTCAACGGGTATATCACAAATTGTAGTTGCTCACGGATAGAATTTGAAA
>NW_020190063.1:10362-10586 GCF_900000015.1 Plasmopara halstedii | reverse complement strand
CACACAATGGTATGGCTGCACCGTAACATGAAGCCACTACGCGTCAGGACTGCCAGTACTTATGCATATTAATTAGATCTTTCAATTTAATTGGGAAAGCCTAAGCTTTAAGATATAGGCGGCTCTGCCGCAAACAAAATACATAGTTTCAATCTCGAACGAAAGAGTACATTTGCCATGGGTTAAGGGTTTGAGTACTCTTCGAGGTAGCGGGGGCCGCTGCC
>NW_020190063.1:9845-10352 GCF_900000015.1 Plasmopara halstedii | reverse complement strand
CTAAGATGTATCAGCAATCAACAAACTGCGAATTCCATTTGAAGTCGTTATGCGTTAAAGCTTGATCTTATTGGCTCAGTCATCACTGAGGTACAAGAACTCAGTTTTTAAATTGGTGGTAGCGGCATAGTAAGACTCGACGTTTTCTTGTGGGATTTTTCAGTTTTTCGGACGCCCTTACATACAACCCTGACACTTCATACCGATTAGATAATAGGGAAGCGGACATGCTTTAATATGAAACATTTGGGATTACCGTGGAATCGCACAGCGACTAAGAGAGTTACATCTTTTTCCAAGGAATGGCGAAAAACTATTGTCCTTAGCGTGTTCAGCGAGTATTCAAAACAGTATCCCATTGGAACCTTGGTTTTGATGTCGACCGTTTCTTTAAACGAGATAGACTGGGCTCGGGAAGATCTAGTTGAGAGTAGCACATGTACGAAGATCTAGTTGAGAGTAGCACATGTACGGAGACAATTCTTGAAAAAAAACAAGTCTATTATC
>NW_020190063.1:2492-2719 GCF_900000015.1 Plasmopara halstedii | reverse complement strand
GGTACAACTCCCAGTTGTTGAGTTTGCGCTCAACAACGCGGTGCACGCGTCCACCAGGCTCACGCCGTTCTACTTGAACGGCTTTCGACACCTTAGAGTGCCTCTAACACTTAGAGGAGGCAGTCCGTCTTGGATTTTAAGTGGGGGAGAGGCTCGGAAAGCGCTTTCCTCCCAGGTCTCGGAGTTGAGACCGGTTTCATCAAAGAAACAAGTGGAGTCCTTTATGT
>NW_020190063.1:2298-2482 GCF_900000015.1 Plasmopara halstedii | reverse complement strand
GCGTCTGACTTTTCGACTTCCAGTCGACTAATAAATTGTGACATTCCAGTCACGCCATTTCGACGATGAGGTCGTATCTTGATTACAAGACCAGGACAACACAGCATTTCGCACTATCAGAATCCTAAAGCTCTATTTAAAAATTAAATAGAGCCTTCGGGATGTTATTCTCGCAAAACGCCCA
>NW_020190063.1:0-146 GCF_900000015.1 Plasmopara halstedii | reverse complement strand
GACATGAGCGAGTCATCTCGTTCCAGTCCAGGCAGCTCAAAGCGGCCGAGAGGAACTAACCGGTCCATGACAAGGAGCTCCTTGCCACGAAGTATGCCCTCGTGAAGTTTCGGGTGCATCTTCTGGGCTCTAGGCCCTTTGTGATC
>NW_020190062.1:0-540 GCF_900000015.1 Plasmopara halstedii | reverse complement strand
ATATTGTCAACCGTATCCACCTCGCGGCCCACTGCCTCAAAGTGAATAGGAAGAGCTCGAAAGAAATCTCCACGAAACATGGGTTCATCAGGTGCATACACTACGTGTAAGTACACCAATTCACCTCCTAAAGTTGTTTGAAGTAATAGGTAACGCTTGCACAGTTCTTGTTTGTAGACGCTAGCCGTGAGATCAATAACCTCTCCAAATGGAGAGGAAGAAGACAACACCAGTCCAACTCCATGGCGCCCGTTAAATGTCGGGGACGTAGAATGAGACCAAAAGCAGCGCGCTCCAGAATCCGCGACATGTGCAAAATGCTCGTTGGTTTGTAAAGAATCTTCTTTCGTGAACTTCGTCTCTTGAAACGCAACCAACTGATACGCAGAGAGAAGTCGCTCATACATAGTGAGTGAAGGTTTGTTCATCCCATTCATGTTGAGCGAAATTCCTTTAAAGGCCCAAGCCTCTTTAGAGTTGAGGGCGTATCAAATATGATAACGCGGTCTCAACCGTAGTAGATAACTCCAGGTCGCTTAG
>NW_020190061.1:0-302 GCF_900000015.1 Plasmopara halstedii | reverse complement strand
CGGGCAAGCTGAACGTGCTTGCCGATGCACTGTCCAGGCGTCCGGACTACGAGTTGGCTCATATTACACGGGTGAGAACGGATCTATATGATCGGATACGCATGGCGTATCGGGACCACGAGACTCTCGCTCCCATCATCCGGTTCTTGGATGCGGGCGAGGAAGCCAAGTCTGAATGGCTCCCGCCAAGACAGCGCTCACGGCTCCACCGATATGAGTGGCGCGATGGCCTACTTCACTATCTGGTGGACCCCAGTGAGGCTCCACGGGTTGTAGTACCCAACAATGAAGATCTGAAGTTT
>NW_020190060.1:5938-6340 GCF_900000015.1 Plasmopara halstedii | reverse complement strand
AGCATACTCCGCACATGGGATACAGCAAGCGCAACCGCACTCCAATGCTCAAGGCGAGTTGGCGCGACGAAAATGGCTAGAAGTACGATAAAACTACGGACGGATTGGGACCGTGTCGTTTTCTCTGATGAGAAAAAGTTCAATCTGGATGGTCCAGCCGGCCTACAGTACTACTGGCACGACCTACGCTGCGAGAAGGAGACCTATTTCAGCCGCCAAAACGGTGTAGGCTCTGTCATGATCTGGGGCGGGTTTAGGAAAAACCGATTTGGCTTTCCTAATAGGCCGCCAAAACACATTCCACTACCAGGAAACACTAGCTAACTACTTGATACCGTTAGGTGAAGCGTTCCACAACGGGACTACATATTTCAGCACGACAACGCCAGTATACACGCTTCT
>NW_020190060.1:5219-5365 GCF_900000015.1 Plasmopara halstedii | reverse complement strand
GATCTTCTCAGTGTTGCGATTAACCTCCGCCAAAGCCTGTGCAACGGCATGGTTCGCAGCTTGCACGCTTTCATCCGACATGCTTCACTGCCTTTCTCCGACTTTGATGGCTTCTGATGGCTTGATGGAAAATAACCTCAGCACTG
>NW_020190060.1:5144-5209 GCF_900000015.1 Plasmopara halstedii | reverse complement strand
CAGAGTGATGGTCGCTTCTTGATCTCCGCAACGAAAAATTGTCTGTGAAAAAAAATGAAGAAGGA
>NW_020190060.1:4849-5096 GCF_900000015.1 Plasmopara halstedii | reverse complement strand
TGCGTTCTGGAAGACGCTGTTCCCTTTGATAGGAACGAGGCTGCTCATGTCAACCGCAAACCATCCGCAGACGGAACGTCAGACTGAGCGAGTCAACCGGGTGCTAGAAGACACCCTGCGCAGCGTCTGTGCGGGAGCTCCACGTACGTGGTCGGTACAACTCCCCGTTGTGAGTTTTCGCTCAACAACGCGGTGCACGCGTCCACCGGGTTCACGCCGTTCTACTTGAACAACTTTCGACACCCTT
>NW_020190060.1:2955-3105 GCF_900000015.1 Plasmopara halstedii | reverse complement strand
TCGTTGTGGTTGCACACTAGAGTGGTTTACACATCTGGAACTCTTTCATTGGGTCTGTAATTTAGTCCTTACGCTTGCGAATTGCTGTCCCGCCATTGAAATCACAGAGTATAAATTCCATATAAAAACCCTGTTAGTTGTACTTGATCC
>NW_020190060.1:2192-2324 GCF_900000015.1 Plasmopara halstedii | reverse complement strand
ATTCGGACAGTCCCGCTTAAAGTGTCCGACTTGACCACACTTGAAGCACTTGCCCTTGGATCCACCGCCGTTTCTCCGCTGACCGTTCCCTTTTCGACCGTAGCATTGGCCGCCCTTGAGCCGTCCAGCATA
>NW_020190060.1:2039-2140 GCF_900000015.1 Plasmopara halstedii | reverse complement strand
ATGGGATCGTCTGTAGCAGGTCGCTTTCGACCGCTGATCTTAATATCCGTGTCAGTATTATCCTTGGTCACGTAGGTGATCGTACCATGCTGTGGAGAATT
>NW_020190060.1:1202-1374 GCF_900000015.1 Plasmopara halstedii | reverse complement strand
GTGTCCCAAGCGAGCGTGCCATAGCTCCCACTCACTGTCAACCCCGGCGTACTCTACCGGCCGAGCTTCTTCTTGCTCACAGTTCAAGAAGTATGCTTTTCCGACCTTCTTATCTTCGGCAACTGCGCCTTTCGCACTTTGAATGATGCATGAGGAGTTTTGGAACTTCACC
>NW_020190060.1:1022-1192 GCF_900000015.1 Plasmopara halstedii | reverse complement strand
ACCACCCTTTGAGACCGTTTTCATCGGGCCCATCACGTCCGTGTGAACAAGCTCCAACCCACGTAATGTCTTCGTAAGCGATCGAGACGGGAACGAATCAACCGTCTGCTTTCCCTTCATGCATCCACCGCACACCTTTTCAATGCCTTGCTTCACCACCGACATTCCGT
>NW_020190060.1:805-929 GCF_900000015.1 Plasmopara halstedii | reverse complement strand
CGCTCCCAAGGAGGACTTCACTTCTTCTAGACGACATGGGCGAGGCTTGAGCGTTCTTACGGCTGTTAACCTGTTGAGTTGTGCGCAGTAGAGCGCAAAATGTGAAGTGAATATATTTTAGGTA
>NW_020190060.1:0-141 GCF_900000015.1 Plasmopara halstedii | reverse complement strand
TCATACTATAGCTATCCTGATTGAGCCAGACGCATCCGTGTGGCGCGGCAGCAACCGTAAACGCGCACAAACGATCGTCGCGGTGTCAGCAGCTGAGATATCATGTCACATACGTTTGTGATACTTCTAGACATGCTACCG
>NW_020190059.1:145400-145734 GCF_900000015.1 Plasmopara halstedii | reverse complement strand
CTCCTGAGCGGAGCTCAGCATGGTCAGCAAATTGCTGCCAACCAACTTGCGAAACGTCGAAGCAACCGGGACGATGCACTGTCGAACTCAACCTTCGATGACTCGACGGGCAAGATTTCTCCCCCTGGAAGTCCGAAGACAAAGACTCCGCCAATGCTGCTCTTTACCGATGGCTTCACCACCGTCACGAACAACAAGAGGAAGCGCGGTCGCAGCGGAAACGACTTCTCTGCTCTTCTAGTGAAGCGGTAACTGATGCCACTAGATGGCACCGCAACCGAGAATTACTTCCATGCGCTCCAGTCGATGGAGGTTTCGTTCGAATCGAAGGACA
>NW_020190059.1:145318-145390 GCF_900000015.1 Plasmopara halstedii | reverse complement strand
GATTGCTCTTCCCCCACAGCAAACACTGCATCATTACCGCTAGAACGGTTTCTGGGACGGTTCTCACAGCTA
>NW_020190059.1:144855-145308 GCF_900000015.1 Plasmopara halstedii | reverse complement strand
GATGGACAAGGACACGAGTCCTGAGCTCATGGAGCAAGAATGCTGATCACAATGAGAAGTACCTGTTTGGGACGGCTTGGCCTTGTATTACCAGGAGAGGGCAAAGTGTTTGGTCGGGAACTAGCGAGCCATCCGAGTTGTTCTTGTCGAAAAAAGTTTAAAAACGCTCCACGACAACTTGGGTAGCGCGTAAATTTCCAAGATCTCGCTTTTAGCGATGTTTCTTTGAAGCATTTGATATAGCCCACGAGATCACACTGCTGATGCAGGTATGATCTCATAATGCAAAAGAGGCGAGTGATGTGTAAGGAAAGGTGTACGCAGCCTTTAATCATGGAGTGGTCACTTCTGCGCAGTGTAAACCACAAAATGATCTGCTTATCAGAAGAATGGTGGAGCGGGGCAGGTACTCTGTAGCTGAGTATACTCTTTCCTCTAAAGAGGCGACTCAGC
>NW_020190059.1:143315-144845 GCF_900000015.1 Plasmopara halstedii | reverse complement strand
CGCTTTTGTCTCCTAGCAGAGGTGGGTTCATGACTCGCCAAAGCTCCACCAGGAGACGAGCGCGTAGCGCCCAAGGTCTTTGACCTCCAATCAACCCATGGCTTATGGTGTTCCAACCATGCCATTCCTAGGAAGTGGTGATATCTTGCATCCAAGTCTAAGACTAGACAGCGTTCCACGCTATCAAAGTCAAGGAACTTGACTACGAGGTCCACAGGGACCTTCGGGACCGTGGCACGCGTCCCCGTCGCTAGACGAACAGTGACGATGTCACCCAACCGCTGTTCAGCTACTCAGCATACAGCTGACTACCTTCTATCGTGGAGCGTCGAGCATAATTGCCCGACGCCCCGGAAATCGATGAGGATCTTCCATGGCTTCTCGAAACCCTTTACGGTCACCTCCACGACTAGCAAGCCCGGTTTGCACACACGTTCCGTGTTTAAGAGCTCAAAGCTCTTCGGGGCTGGGCCCTGTTGCCCTGTGCCTCCCTGAGGCTCAACAGAACTCAGTTCTCCCCCAGTAGGTCGCCCCGCGCCTACTGGGTGGTGTCGTTTCCCCGCGACAAACCAGACTGGTAGGAATTGGGGCGATGGTTCGAAGAACTTGACGCGCCTTGCGCAGGTTGCAACCGTTCCGAAGGTGACGGGTGACTCCACAGACAAAACACCGTCGAATGTGTGTATGCTGCCCGGCAGCTCGGGGCTCTGCTCCCTCGTCCTTAGCATAGCTGAGATCCATGGGCACAGGCCGCTCGACGAGCTCTTGGAGTGTGCATTCCAACCAAGTCGTGCCGACTAAAAATTAAATTCGGCATTCAATGCCACATTCACCGCCTCTTCAAATAAAGATGGATGCACACGGAAGACTTCCATTCTGGCCACGCAAGTGCGGAGGTTTTCCATACAGACGGTCACTGCGACCGCCTCCGGAAAGGGATCTGCTGCCATCCCGGCAATGAGAGTGCGCATCTCTTGGACAAAGTTCACCAATTCTTTGTTGCCCTGTCGGGCAGCAAGGAAGCGCGATCGTACGCGATATTCCTGATTAGGCGCGAAGAACACTCATGAGAACTGCAATTTCAGCTCCGCTCAGGAGGAAAACGCAGCTTCGACCGAAGTTAGTGCCCATTCTCGCGCTCGACCACCAAGCTTTGAGATGGCTTGCGCCACGCGCTGTTGCTCGGTCCGGAGCATGGCAAATGCGATGGTCATCTCGACCTCTCTCACCCAGAGCATGAGATTCTCTCCATCCATCCCCTCGAAGACCATAACGCTCACGATGAGCGGCTTAGATCGGGGAAAATTACCCGTCACTGACAGGGGCGTCATAGTCGCAAATGATGCAGACATCTTCTGCTGCAGGTGCTCTAGCAGCGCTTTTTTGTAACTTGAAAACGCCTCTAGAGGCGCACCGTTTGTCTCTGGACCTTGCGCAGCAAGACGTTGCACGCCCTCAGGGCCAAGCAAGGACATCAGCTTTTTAAGCCCGTCCTGCATGCCCTGAGGCAAAGAGAAAAAATGTTCCATC
>NW_020190059.1:136594-137658 GCF_900000015.1 Plasmopara halstedii | reverse complement strand
GGGACGTGACTCCTGCTGGGGAGCTTGGTGAACCCCAAACACCAAGTAACTGCTTCCTCACTTTAAACGTAACGGGACTCGAACCCTCACTCAACAGCTTGGAGCCAGCAGACCCAAACCACTGA
Organism: Plasmopara halstedii; assembly: GCF_900000015.1. Classification (NCBI taxonomy): domain Eukaryota; phylum Oomycota; class Peronosporomycetes; order Peronosporales; family Peronosporaceae; genus Plasmopara; species Plasmopara halstedii. The sequence continues at coordinate 137,533 of NW_020190059.1, read as the reverse complement.
GCCAGAATTCATGTTCGAATTTTGCACGGTACAGTTCAATACTAATTTGCATATTAGATTTGATACAGTATAGTATATACAGCTAGGTGAAATTGAGAAGTCACTACGTCTATACACATTAATATAGACAAACTTTCAACTGAACATCGTAATGCAGGGCCTTCAAATCCCTGCGGATTCCACCAAAAGTATACCACATTGAGCTCACACTTATTTTGTTGACTTTGAAAACCAGCTATCTCCTATCTGAATATCTTCAATAACCTTAAAGTGTAACTTGAATTTTTTCGTGAAATTTTTCAATCGTACAATTTTTTGTTGGCAAAAGATACAAATAGACATTACAAATTTTTTTTCATTACAGTTTCATTTTCCTGATCAGATCTGACTTTCGCAACATCATACAACTACAGTCATGCATTTTGCTACTTACGCGCTGATCTACTGGCCAGTCTTCTCGCTGCCAGTGCTTTAGCAAGAACAAATTTAAGGCAGCCACGTCACAGATAGAGCATTTAATTGGATATCAGAACATTGACGACGAAATCAGGACAATAAATAACACTCGCTAAATTCCAAAGTGAAGTTTTGATGACCGAAAAAAGCTTGCTTTCACTTGGCTTGAACGGCATCACCAACTCAGTCTCATCTCATTCCGAAAGAGTAATAACGCCAAAAGAATATGCTGCGATATGCGAAATGAAATTTGGGCCACAAAATCTCCTGGCGGACAAGTCGTGGGCAAGACGGGCCTGCTTTGTTTGCTATCGAGAAATGGATGATTGGACGAGACGACACGAAGTAATTCTTTCTGCTTTGAAGGATATATTTTCTTCGGATGATCTGGATGTTATATTCAAAAGAGCGCTCCTGGATAATAAAACACGTAAACTCGCTGTTGCACTGATCAATCATGATCCACTTATTGTTGACAGGGTG
>NW_020190059.1:131656-136584 GCF_900000015.1 Plasmopara halstedii | reverse complement strand
TGCGGAGATCAATCGTCACAATTTCTTTGGTGATCATTACAACGAGTGGGTCAAGTGTGTACGCATTCAGAGTGGAGATCAAGATGAAGAGACATATATACTTAAAGAACTGAAACATCTCACCGAGTTCTATGGAGAGACCAATCTAGTTAGAATTTTGACCTCTCCGGAAAATCAAAATGACAAAGGGCAGAAGTATTTGGAAGCTTTATGTTCGGTTTTGTTGAAGGAGAAAAAGAGCCCGGACGATGTCATGAAAATGGTGATTGGCACCAACTATCACCTCTTCAACTTTCTCTATCATGGGTTTTAGAACAATTTCTCCTCAAGTGTGGGTGTCCTACCACTATCATTTCTATGTAATTTATCCCAATGAAGCACGTATGTTGACGCTACTTGATACGCTCACCAGTGCTATCGGTCCCGCAAAAGTGGCGATCATGCTCTGGGCAGCGCAAAGGTCTCCAGATTTGCTAGCCAGAGAGTGGGCCCTTTATTTTCAAAAAGCACAATATCAGGAATGGCTTACCAAGGGGCTATTACCTGACACTGTTCAGCAGGTAATAGCGAATGACGTGAAGATTGGCGATTACGGAGTGTATTTTAGAACTTAGCTGGCCAATAACGTCCGCGATGAATACGCCACGGCTCTTCTTGGCCCCGATATTTTTGAAAAAATTACAAGTTTCTGATCTCGTTATTGGTTTACAACCGCGTTTACCAGCCATTCCAGATAAAAGAAATTCAAATATATGACTTGGGAACATTGCAGTGAATAGATAGCAGTGAGTGGATAACTCTTTATCGTACAGACTACAGTAAAGCCATTCGTATTAGTTCCATAAATGAAATTTCGCATTCACAAAAGGCAGTCGCAACGCATTACTGTTGAAAAACGATGTTGCAGCTAAAAGTTAATCAAACATGCATAACATTTACATTTGTTTGTTACGTAAACAAGCTTCGTTTACTCTTATGGTTAAGGTGTGGTGGCTTCACTTAAATGATTGTAGGTACATCCCATAAAAGACCAGGTTTACTTTCATGTGCATAAGGTTTACAGTAGGATTTCTAGCAAGAACGGACTGCATCGAGTCCTTTTATCATTGACGAACGATCGGGTTCGATCGGGTACATCATCCTGGCAGAATAATGTGGTATGGATATGACATTGTCTGTACGAAGACATTGCAACATAATCAGCTTTTTCACTTCGAGTTTTATCAACAAATCAACATTCCGTCGAGTTAATCTTAGGGTAACGAGCTGACTTAGGCACTCACATGTGTATGCATCCGACCCACATTCTTCATCTGGACCGAGACTTACAATGGATCTTTGTGTCATATTTGCCGTGATCGTTGCAATAACGCTCAATTCAAGTAGTTTGACGCTTTCCTCAGCCAGCATTCTTTATTTGTGTGTAGGCGAGTGATGCTACGCCAAATTCCTAGCGCAGGCAGTAATGGTCAACGCGGTAATCAGGCTTGATAAAGAGAGAATTCCGGTGATTAAATCCTCGAAGAAGTGAAAATTTTGGGAGCAGATTCGGGCGCCGCCCAGTTATGGGTATAGTGGTAACACATCTAAATCAATTGATGTCATCAAAATGCTGTTGGTGCTGGCAGTAAGAACGTCGAAGTTCCGTAGAAAAAAGTAAGTAGGATGACCGTGGAAGTCAAGCTTTTTTCAATTTCAGATGTTGCGTCAGCCCAGCTGAAAAAACCTCCGCCTCCTCCTCCTGTTTTTGCTTCGCTTCTGCTCCTGCTCCTTTCAAAAATCCTCCACCAGCGGTGTCAAGCCACTTCGATTACTAAAATAACCTGGTTACAGTCGATTCGGGGGAGTAATTTCAGGCACTTTTGTAACAAAAGTGACAATTGCTCCGAGACGACTTCACAGAGGCCTGCAAGTTTTTTTAAATTGGACAAATTTAGCGAAGAATCCGCTTGGATATATATCAGTGTCAGGATCGGAGTGGGATTGTATTAATGAATGGGGCAGTTTTGATCTTATCAAGAAGGTAAGTCAGTGGATCCTGGAATAAGTGGTAATTTGGGAGGGTGGTGCTTTTTGTGTCTACTTTAAAAAAACCCGCAACCGGTATTGTTGATTAGCAAAGAAGCGGATCGAGCATGTATCAAAGTCAGACCCAGTAACAATTCTCTGCCTGGGGCGATACAAAATGAGCATCTTCATATAAGGCCTTCAAATCGCACCGAGTCCCTCTGCGTCCATCTAATTTTGTCCATTCCGTTGCGGACCCTTACATTGAGCTCACACTCATTATGTCTACTCATTACATTGCCCAAAAATGAGCGCTCAATGTGCACTGTCATTAATGCATACCGTATCATATATAGTGAAAGACAACATCACACTATCCTGCAGTGTTCTAGAGTTCCCAATTAGTAGATTCATGAAATTAAAGACACCTTCGCAAAGGAGGATTGCGTTGGGTACGCTTTGACGCCATGTAGTGCATACAATTTTATGTGTATCTTACAACCAATACTGTCATAGTAGTATTTAATTATATATGTATAAATTTCAATTTAAAGTTATAATTTGCCGCTTTGCCGAAGATACACCCCAGGAATAACGATGTACAGGCTCTATTTTCCGTTTTGGCAGGGATACAATACAGAGACTGCTATAAACAATCACTTCTTTCTAGCTCATTCTGACACCGAGATTAACTGCCACTTTAGTTTCGCTAGCTCTGCCCCAAACTCTTGGCGATACAATTGCTTTCAGATCAGACAGTCACAGTCCTAGTCAATGGTTATCGTCGATTCATACACGCGCCTATAGCGCTTTTGCTTCCTAGCAGAGAAATGTTCCTAAAGATCCACCGAGAGAGAAGTGTGGGGCGCCTTGCGTTTTCAAAATTAGTCAGTTTATGGCTACCGGAGTTCAATTCACGCCATATGTAGGGGGCAAAACATATAATCGAATTCAGATTCAAAGCGAAACAACGTTTAACGTTGTAAAAGTCCTCCGTTCGGATCAAAAGTTTAACAAAATCTTCGACATTCGTCACAAAACGCAAAGATATCGTATCCGAATTTGGCATATTTAATGCCTCCACATATAGTGTACTGTCTTTAGAGTCGCGCGTTGTACCTAAGCATTCTTATTATCACCTCTTTTGACGGGTGGACGAAAATTTTTAACCACATACGATGCGTCTGTAAGCGACTGGAACATATGCCGATTCGACACTAGATCAAGATAGAAATACATGTTTATAATTGTGAATAACTGGGCTTCCTGACGTGCGCACTCTTTCTCAATATTTGCTTTGATTCATGTTTGCGTGCTGACGTGTCCATCTTCGCGCGCGCCCCCCTTATTTGGTGTAACGGCGTCACACGTACCCTTGTATGAAAGGGTGGGTCACACATGCCTGTAGTATTGCATATTAATTAGGTATTACTATATTAACAGGGAAGCCTTAGGTTTGAGATATTGGCGTAATTAAAACTTTGAAATACAGTTTCGATTTTATACAGAAGAGTTCGTTTGCCTTGGTTAATGGTTTGGGATAGGTAGCGGATTGCGATCCGCTACACTCGTACTGGCTCTTGGGACGAACGTTGGGTCGGTGACCTTGCTCTAAGCAAAAAGCTACGACATCCCCGCTGCATTTGGTAGCACTCGTAGTCAATCTACGCCTAAGTCGTTACAATTGGTCCTCTGTGAGGATCGAGAAATACTCCTATTTGCCCCAGGGAATGCAGGACGGGCTTGATAAGCTGATTTCCCTGCCGGACCTGAGTGCGTGGAGCACCTTGTTGCGCAAGGGCCCGAGGCAATAAGCGCGCGCCTAGTGGCGTTTTCAAATTATGAATGTGCTCTGCTAGAGCACTTACAGCAGAAGCTGTCAGCGGCGACTGCGTCTATGGCGCCACCGTCGACGACAGATGATTTCTTCCGACCCAGGCCGCTCATGGTGAGCGTTAAGACCTTCGAGAGAAGGATGGAGAGAATTTCCATTCTTGGTCTCGGTTAAAGATGCCGCCATGCTTCAGAAAGAGCAAGCGTAAGCTATCTCCAAGCTCGGGGGCATTTTTGGTCTCGGTTAAAAAGGCCGCCATGCTTCAGAAAGAGCAAGCGTAAGCTATCTCCAAGCTCGGGGGCCGAGCGCAAGAAATGGCACTAACGTGCGGTGCTTCAGTTGAAGCTACATTCCCCTCCCGAAAGGAGCAGAAGCGTCAGCATTTGCGAGTTTCTCACCGCCTTACCAGGCATATCGCGTGCGATCGCGTTTCTTTGCGACCCGACAGGGCACGAAGGAGTTGGTGGACATTTTTCAAGAGTTGAAAACTCTCATTGCCGAGACGACAACGAGGCGGCGACTTTATGGAAGGCCTCCGCACTGGCGTGGCCAGAATGGAAGTCTTTTGTGTGCATCCGTCTATTTTGAAGAAGCGTGGAATGTGACATTGAAAGTCGGATTCAACTTTACGTAAGTACGACTTGGCTGTAATACACACCCTCAGAGCTCGTCGAGCGGGCCTGAGCCAATGAAATTCAGCTATGCTGAGAAACAGGAGTGAGAGCTCCGAGCTGCCGAGCAGCGGTTGAACACTCGACGGTGTTTTGTCTGTGAAGACACCCGTCACCTTTGGACTGGTTGTCCCCTGGACAAGGCGCGTAAAGGCTCGTTGAAATGAAGTTTTCCTCTAACCAGTCTGGTTTGTCGCAGGGAAACGAGAAAACCCAGTAGGCACGGGGCGCCCTACTGGGGAAGAAATGAGTTCTGTTGCGCCTTAAAGAGGTAATTTACAGCAGGGCCCAGCCCCGAAGAGCTCCGCGCTCTTGAACACGGAGCGTGTATGCAAGTCGGGCGTGCTGGTCGTAGAAGCAACCATGGAGGGCTTTGAGCAGCCACGAAAAATCCTTATCGATTCTAATGCATCGAA
>NW_020190059.1:130803-131646 GCF_900000015.1 Plasmopara halstedii | reverse complement strand
GGGTCTTTTCCCTTACGAGTACATCACCGCGTTCAATGTACTAAGCCAGACTACCATCATACCTAAGTCAGCTTTTGACAGCAAACTCCGAGGAACAAGCATCACCAAGGATGACTACGAACGAGTAAAATTCGTGTGGGAGTACTACGAGATGAAATCGATCAAGGACCTTTTGATCTGGTACAACAATCTCGACGTATACCATTCATCAAGGCTATCAAGGCTCAACGAGAACTTTTCAAGCGTTTCGACCTGGATATGTTTGCGGATGGAGTGTCCTTACCTGGTCTTTCAGAGAAGGTCATGTTTCAGACCTGCTTCAATAATTTCCGATATCCGGATAAGAAAGCTGCTCAAGCATTCCAATTTCCAGCTTAGCACATGGTTGGCTACAAGAGTCAGGATGCTAAGGCAAAACGAAAATTTGGTATGACACTCGAGCACGTGAATACATTGCTGCAAAAGCAAAAGTATCTGTGTGGTCTATGCTACTGTCAGCTGACTGCTTATACCGCTTCAGCGGATCGTATCAACACTAATGCTGGCCACATCGACGGTAATATCTTGGTCAGCTGCGTTAAGTGCAACACCGCTCGAAAAGACATGTCGCTTAAGGGGTTTCGGTATAAGAAGTTGCTCGAGTTCAACTGGTGTACTCGATCGACGAGGAGGAGAAGGATATCTACTCTAAGATAAAGGTCAACATTGCTGGAGGTCTATCTATAATCTTAAATCGCTACGCTAAGCGTAATGAAACGAAGATTCGCGGTGGTAATGCCTGTAAGAAAATTATCGGATACGACGCTAACGCTCTATACCTACGGACCCTTGGAAATGAAATGT
>NW_020190059.1:125548-130793 GCF_900000015.1 Plasmopara halstedii | reverse complement strand
TCTCGATAACTCTAAATGGTTGATTAGTATCATTTGGTTCTGGGTCGTCTCATATGGAGTACGGAATATCAAAGACAGCCCCTAGCCGTACCTTTAAAAAGAGAGATTTTTCTACAAAAAGTAGCAAGACGTACATATTATAAGTCTTAACAGAATTTTTTTAGATGTATAAGGTTTAGGATATGAGAAGGGCAGAGGTAGAAGTGATGTGTGCTTGTGTGTGCAAATGCAGAAGTGAGTGTATTAATGTTAGACGCAATTGTGTGGACCCACGCGCAACTGCCTTGCGGGCCACACAATATACTAAACCTAAGTTTAAAGCTACAATCCCATCCTAAGGTATGTGGAACACTTTAACTCAGTCTTTGCGCGAACCTTAAATAAGTACACACTTTAATATGCAGACATATGCAGTCTTAACCATAAAGGTTAAACACGCACTAACCATCCTTAGTGGGTATTGAGCTCACATCTTCCCGTTTAGCATCACGATGCCAAGCCACTTGAGCCAGTCGCCATAACTCATGAGTTAGTGCTAGCATTGCCCACAGCAGCATTCTTAACATAAACTCCTGGAATAGCAGATCAAAGTACCAGCGTTAGCTATCCGAGAAGCTCTCGATGCCGCTCCTAAAAGCAAGCAAACGAATTCATCATCTGTGCGTTTGTTGACGCGGACATTGAGAGTCAAAGTTGAAACCACTTTCATGCAAAGCTTACGGCAACCCTGTACACCATGCAGATATCAAAAAGCAACAGACACATACATTCTATAATTTCTTATATTTGCATACAGACTTGGATGGCACTGTCACCAAAGATTTGGCTCAACTGAAGCTGACGGCTGCTTGTATGGTGAGTAATGATTTATACTGTTCTAGTTTACCGTTCGTGGCCTCTTAGACCCTATTTCATCTAGAAGAACTTCATGAGGAAACGTACAAAAAACCCATGTTCTTGAAATCGCGTTTTTTGAGCGATTTTTTAACCAATGGAAGAGCCTCCAAGATAGCCCCAAAGTCAGGTCGACGAGCTGGGTCGTGATGCCAGCAGTGTTCAATTAGCTCGCCAATTTTTTGTGGCGTCTGACGAGGCAATGCGGGACGCATGAGTTGGCGAGCAACTGCAAACGCGGCTATAGCAACAAAAAAGTGAAGTCGATAGTGACAGACCAAGATAGAGCAATTCTTACCTTGAATCGGGGTCAGACCACGAAATGGTTGATCTCTGGCCAAAAGTTCCCACAACACGATGCCAAAGCTGTAAACATCGGCCTTGCTGGAATATGGTTCGTGGCGAATGACTTCCGGTGCCATCCACCTATAAGTTCCTGTTTCAGCAGTCAAGTCTGAAGAACTGCCGAAATCAAGCACGCAACTCAATCCAAAGTCGGAGATCTTAGCAGTACCATGCGAATCGATAAGCACATTGCCAGACTTCAAATCCCGGTGCATAATAGAGCACAAATGAAGATAGTTCATTCCCTTTTCGCCCCACACCATGAAATATTTGGTGAATCAGTAGCGATAAATAAGTGAAGGATATTCATCACGTACCATTGCCATTTCTGCTACCAAGCGAAAAAAATCTATCGGTCCTTTTCGAGCACGTATGAGATCCGTCAACGTACCATTCTCCATAAACTCAAACACTGTGAACAATAGAATAACGAGTATCATCATTAGATATCCATACGCATCAACAAGGCAACGTATCTTGCCTAAGCAGTAACGTGGTGGACTGATGGCCACACCAAGGAATAAGACAATGTTTGGATGGCGCAGTTTGCTAACAACTGCAACCTCGCGATAGAATTCGTTGAGAAGTTCATCGCCGACGATTTGAGTATTTATGGAGGAGTCGACGATCTTTGCCGCTACATGCGTGCCTCGCCACCAGGCGCTATACGTACTGCCAGAGCGCCCCTTGCCCACAGCGTCCTTAAGCTGAACCTCGTTAAGGTCCAGTTCCCATTCAGCTCTAATTTCATTTTTGTCCACCATTTGGAGTACACCCAACTTTTCGGCCAAGCTCTCATTTGCATTGACCTCGAGACTTTGTCTACTCGTCGGACTTGGTGGCGTATCCTTCTCTAGACTAAGCCATTTTAGATTTTGTTCAATTAGTGTACGCAGCTCGTCTTGTCGTTCATCGCTCATAAAGGACCCTCTCACAACGAAACGATCCAGTAACGTACCATCCGACGTAGTCATTACATCGGCATCCAGTATATTGCCCTTCATCGCAGTAAGTGCCCGCGTTATAGCATCAAGCATATTATCACGGTCTAGTGACACCACCACCACTTCACAAACATTAGCCACGATCCTAGAAGAGGTAAATCAAACGCACATTAGTTTTACACAACGCCATTGCACACGATGGACGTACTCTCCGTTATCGTCTTTCTTAAGCTGAGCATTAACCGCAATGGCTGTCGGATCGCGTTGATTCTTCGCAAGTAGGCGCATATGCAGTGGCACGTCATCCGGGTTGACAGAAAGCGCGTATCTTGCTGGCAAGCGACGGAAATGGGCCTGAACAGAAGCAAGCACGGGTTCGTACAAGTGATTGAGCACCTTGCGCTGACCATATGAGCCCGAAGCCGACACGTAAACATCTCCAACCATGTGCTTCACAACAGCACGACACATATCATTAACCACCGAGCTCTTTAGACCTTTTTGCACGCCCAGTGCCGACGGCTTAGGTGCAACAGGAAAATACCCCTTTTTTTCCAAGTCAGCCAGCGCTTGGTTGCTTTGAGCTTTCTTGATTCCAGTCACCAACTCTGGAGAACCGACAGAATTATAGGATCCAGATTGGAACTTTACCGTTGCTACACCTCCAGAATGAGTAGCGTCCATCGCAACGATTCGTTGCGACAATAGGCGCGCACGATCGTCCACATCCAATGGAGCCATAGGCGAAACTGGTGGCACATTCGCACGAAGTGGAAAGTTCTCAAAGCGCTCAGCGATACAAGGAAGTGAATTGGGCGAGCGGCCATATACGAATGGTGAGCGGCTCAAGATGTCCTCATTGCTCATACCGTTGCCGATACTATCGCAGCAACTCAATTCACCAGTTTCAAGCCGATTAAAATCAGCACCCACGTGCGAACCGGTTCGCCACTCACGGTATAATATGCGTGCGTCCGATGGAGAGTGGGCAGGGGGAGATGACGCAATCTCGGCGACTAAATCGTCGGCGCTGTTTTTACGGCCGACTGAGTCAGAGAGCGAAGTAAACGGCAAGAAGCTACTAGGGTTGAATTGCTGATTGATATCTTCGTTATTGAGCATACGAGGCGGACGCGTCCCAGGTTCTAACAAACGCGTAGAGTGAGTGGTTGCTATGTGGTGCATCTTCGGTCGTACACCGCAGTGGTGAATAGGGATGGGTATATAGGGGTTTCTGTTGTATCTATCCAATCGCAGAATTTAGCCATGCCAAGTCGGTGATGTCGTGTTGAAGTTTCAGCAACTGCAATCGATCGATCGATGGCATTAACGCCGGCTAATAAGTTCGCACCACATAATAATAATCAAAAAAGGAATGCAATATGGTCGTGGGTGCGTTGCAACAAAGTTTGATTTTCCTGGCCTATTGTCTGCAGCAGTGTGGTGGTTTCTCGGAAAGGTATGCACATTATAACTGTACTGTCTATGTATTATTAGCCCGCAGGGAACATTGAGCCAAACTTTTGTCAAATCAGTAGTGAGAACAGCCCAAGTGTTGCACAACGACCATTATGCCTTCCTCCCGGCACACTTGTCGGCATCATAACGACCACAGCACGCCCTGGATCGCTAAAACTAGCTACAAATTGAGATGACATGGAAATAGGTGACGGGTCTGCGCTGTAACTTTGGTAGCGGGTGGTGGTGTTTAGCAGCGCTACACGAGTCGGTGGTGCATACGTCGGCGTAAGGCGGTGGCTCTGCAAATGTGTTGAAGTCGTTGCAAAATATACAAATTAGCGGAACTATAATTTCGGTTGTTAAGGTGTTGGCATTGGGAACCCTTATCATTGAATTCTACATTTGTTGGGTATCAAAGTTCGTATGTGCAGTCTGTGCCTGCAGTACCCAAAATGTGGTAGGTTAAATCCGCTCTTATTTAAATTTTTCCCATCAGCTCAGTTGTATAAGTCGCCAACCAGTTAATGAATATTAACATCATCAAAAAAAAATATATTCATCACTAGCGTAATGGTATTGCAAGATTCTGAATATCCCTTACCGCTTACTCAAGTTTACAAGCGCTGAGAGAAACTTGGCCTGATCTGCCGTACGATGCACGTAAACAATTTTGTCTCCGCTAAAAGAGAAATTGCTGACTCCATCAATGGTGACACGACGGCCCTTCACGCTTTCAATCAGCTCAAGAAATTCTTTATTCATGCTGACACCAGTGCTCTTTATTGTTCCAGAAAGCGCCCAGTGCACACGAAAGTGCTGACTTCGCGGACCACCACAGTCCACCTTGACATGATGCAAGCGAACATCGCCGAACAGATAATTTGTGCAGAGGTAATCCAACACCAAAGCATCCTTGCCCCGCAGGTGTACAGCGGAATTCTGCGGGCCACTTACGATCGAGTCATCGCGGAAGTACTGGACTGTTGATAAAATATCACCTGAATTGTAGGCCTCTTCAACATTCTTTATAATTTGAAGGCGTTTATTCTGCAACTGCTGATATTCCTTATCAGTAATAGTCAAAACGACGTTGGAAGCGGAGACCGAATCCTTTTTCTCTAAGCTGCGAATTTCTTGCACAAGCATATCGCGGTGCTGCTCAAGGCGCATTTTTTCGTCCTCAAGATTTGAAATACGATCCAACTTGCGTTGGCGACTTTTGCGTGCTGCAATACGGTTTCGCTCGCGGCGCAAGTTTGTTTCATCTATGGAACCATCCGACTCAGAGCGATTCGAGCCATTTGTACTGGCCGACGCCTGTGCTGAGACGTAAGGATCATTCTCATACGCCGACAAAACAGTGCTGCTAGAATACTGCATTTGATTCACCATTTCGTTCAAGCTTTCACGCGTCAAACCACTATCAGAGCTTGAATTATCCATCACATAACGGTGTACAGGCTCAGCTGGCGACGGCTTGTGCTTTTTTGTCGATGATCCAGCGCGCGGCTGCATGGCAGCGTGAGTGCTGGTACGATAGTAGCGGTCATCGGTCATGCTATCATCTATTCCCGCCGAAGACGGGGACGTGCCACGCAGAT
>NW_020190059.1:123284-125538 GCF_900000015.1 Plasmopara halstedii | reverse complement strand
AGGCGCTGGAGCGCCATGTTGCCACTCGTAGAGTTTGCGCTGAACAATGCAGTGCATTTATCTACCGGCTACACGCCATTCTACGTGAGTGGACCTGTTAATCCTCGCGTGCCGCTGATGCCGCTATCCCATGGTTCAGGGCTTGGTGGGGGAGGAATAGCCGAACGTCTAGCTGATGTCATCCTCCTCACTGTCCGTAAGGAAGTCGGAGACTTCCTGTCTACCATACTGAGTGTCTTACGACATTTTCGCGATGCGATGGGGGAAAGCTAAGTAACGCAGATAGAATATGCAGATGGAAGAAGCAGAAGGAAGGTGAAGATGAAATGTGGAAAACTTTGGGGTCGGAGACCTGTTTTTTTTAAACGCTAGACACCTTCCTACACATGCAGTCTCTGCTGTCTTAAGACAAAGTTCCCATCACAGTGTATTGGATCTTTCTAGGTCGTGATCAAGTGAGGCCTTGCGCATAAGCTAAACCTTTCGAGAACGATACGCACCCACCCGGGATTTTATGTGGGCTTGCTTAACCCGTACCGAGATTTGGCGCAAGTGAACGCAGAAGCGTTGGCGCCCAAAGGCGCTCGGCCACCAAGAAGTTGAACCAGCAACTGGTTCTGAGCGCGGAGTGCAACATTTTTTTCTGTTACCAACGGCGCAAGTCGCTCCACCACCGTCGTACGAAGTGACGTGTTTGTCTGTTTGAAGGCCGGGAGCCGCTCCCATAGAGCACGATAATCCTCAATGTGAGGCGGTCGGTGCACAAAGTGCTCCAGTCTTTCAAGGTCTTCCGCACAGTGGTAGGTGACCTCGGTAAGATGCTCAGCGGAGTCCTAATCGCGACGGACCTTGTCCTCATAGGCTCGAAGAACACCGCGAGTCACCGGACGAAGTCGTCATCGTCCGCCGCCGACTCTTTCGATGAGAATAGTGGCGTCCACTATAGCGTGGAACGCCTTGTGGGTCGACGTAGTCGACAGGATTGAATCCAATATCTTGTGACGTGGCGGGGATACCCAAGCTCTGAGATCTCATGGTACTGCTCAGACGTCGTAGACGCTTATGATCAGATGGGTCATGACGCTTAGCGTCGTCGGCCCCGCGCTTCTCGGTAGTAGCCCTGGAAGCCGGAGGGCCCAAGCTATGATCCTGAGCTGCTGTGGTCGTAGACTCACCCGTGTGAGAAACCACAGAGCTCACGGAAGCGCGATGGATTCATCGATACGTCGCAGGGCGACAACACGCAGGAAGGGGGCATTGCGCCTTTATTTTGGCAGACTCAGATCTAAGTTGGCGCTCTACGCGCACGTCCACTTCCTTGTGTCTTCGCTGTAGGGTAGACAGCAAGGAAAGTTTCCAGCGCCGCTGTACCCATCGCTCGGAAACGTTCCTCATCATAAGCAGCGCTTTCTCCAGGAGCAAGCACCACAGGAATAGTCCGCATTGCGGGTACAGGGGCGCCTCCTTTTGAGATCGAAGTCGAGCGCGGTACATATTCATTGGGGTATCTTGTGTACCAGAAAGCGAGCTTGGGGAGCTTTCCGCTGATGAAGCTCAACTTATGGAGTGGCCGGGGGTCCCGAGTACGTAGACGCCTAACGATCGAGTGATCGCATCTTTCACTTCAGTAGCGAGATTTGCTGAGCGGAAGCCGTACTCCACACGAGGGTATAAACAGTGGATACGAAGGCATGAGAGCCGCCCTGAGGGCAGCCTCCAATTGCTGCTCCTGTGTCTCGTCGAGGCGATTGGTAATGATACCAATTTCCCCGGAAGCCAAGAGGTCAGGAAACGGGCACGGTGTCCGCAAGGTTTGAACTGGGCTCACGTTACGCCGCTGAAGCGCTTCATCCTCCTCGTCTTCCCATGCTGGGAAAGGGGTATCCGACTCGCAGTCGACTTCCTCTAACTCCTCGACGAGAAAATCCGTCGCACGGGGCGGGCGCGGTGTGTTGCGCTCAGTTGCCGAGGGGTTGGGATGTGCTTCCCGTGAAGCCGCGGATGTACTGTCTGGAGATATACCCGGTGCAGAAGAAGAAGAAGAGATTTGCTCGTAGGCGCCCTCGGAACCAGCTAGACTGAGTGTTTTGCATGTCGTAGACACAGTGCTCAAAGAGCGGAGAAGATTTAACGTTGTTATTATGAACGTGAAGGTGTCTCAGACACGCGAGCCTCGTATGACGCGAACGTCAAATGTGAATTGGGGATCTTCACAATTTTAATGGGGGGAGTGTAACGGGTTTACACGTACCTA
>NW_020190059.1:120449-120558 GCF_900000015.1 Plasmopara halstedii | reverse complement strand
GCGTCAATGCGCTCGCCGGAAACGAGAAGCGCTCGTGGTACCGTTGCTTGTCGAATATGGCCTCCTGCAGCGTGCTCACTTTCGCATCACGTGCGATCTTCACCGAAAG
>NW_020190059.1:119850-120439 GCF_900000015.1 Plasmopara halstedii | reverse complement strand
GCGCTAGCCATCTCAAAGCTCGGTGGTCGAGCGCGAGAATGGGTACTGACGTGCGGTACTTCGGTCAAAGCTGCGTTTCTCTCCTGAGCGGAGCTAAAAGTGTAGCTCTCACGAGTGTTCTCGCCGCCTAATCAGGCATATCGCGTACGATCGCGCATCCTTGCCGGCCGACAGGGCAACATAAAATTGGTGGACTTTGTCCAAGAGATGCGCACTTTCATTGCCGAGATGGCAGCAGACCCCCTTCCGGAGGCAGTCACAGTGACCGTTTTTATGGAAGGCCTCCGCACTGGCGTAGCCAGAATGAAAGTCTTCCGTGTACATCCGTCTTCGTTTGAAGAGGCGCTGTATGTGGTATTGAATGCCGAATTCGATTTCAAGTCGGCACGACATGGTTGGAATGCACACTCTAACAGCTCGTCGAGTTGGCCTGTGCCCATGGATCTCAGCTATGCTGAGGACGAGCGAGCAGAGCTCCGGGCAGCACACAAACACACGACGGTGTTTTGTTTGTGAAGACTCCCGTCATCTTCGGAACGGTTGCCCCCAGCGCAAGGAGCGATAAGGTTCTCCGAACCATCGCCCCAAC
>NW_020190059.1:119505-119840 GCF_900000015.1 Plasmopara halstedii | reverse complement strand
AAGAAGGAAGCAAGTAAGAAAGCGTTTCGTGCCACAGGCAATGATGGACGGAACAAGGACAGACGAGGAAGTGGCCGCAAGAATTACGCGTCACGCAAGAGCGGCGGTTTTCGGGGAAAATGCTTCAATTGTGACCAGACTGGTCATACGAAACGGGACTGTCCAGCTGCTGAAAGCCGTCCAAGAAACCGTTCTAGTGGTAGTGATGCAGTGTTTGCTGCGGGGGAAGAGCAATCAGCAAGCTGACTGATCGACAGTGGTGCGACGTCACACATGACCTCTCACCGAAATGACTTGGTCGACTTCAAGCAGCTGAAAGCCGACATTAAAGTCAT
>NW_020190059.1:119153-119282 GCF_900000015.1 Plasmopara halstedii | reverse complement strand
ACCACGAGAATCAATTGGACGTACGATTGGATGCCGCTGGGTTTTTGCAAAGAAGCGTTGGTGGCTAAAGGGTTTAAGCAGAAATACGGCGTGGATTAACTCTCCAGTTGCTAACATGAACTCAATTCA
>NW_020190059.1:118989-119143 GCF_900000015.1 Plasmopara halstedii | reverse complement strand
ATCTGGACGCGTTTGATGAGCTGGTCGTGGGACTCCAGACGACGGGAGAGCCGGTGGAGGAATCAAGACAGCTAGTGGTGCTTTTGAGCAGCTTGCCGGCGGATTTCGTCTATCCTGGAGAACGCCAAAGACATCACTCTGATCGAAGTCAAGA
>NW_020190059.1:118778-118979 GCF_900000015.1 Plasmopara halstedii | reverse complement strand
GGGAGTTCAACATGAGGATGGCCCTCGCAAGAAAAGGGCTTCTGGGTCACATTATGGGTGCGAGGGACGAGATCGAAATAACGGAAACGTGGCTCGTGAATGACGCCAAGACATTGGGTATAATTGCCCAGGGAGTCGATATTCAACACCAGACCAATATTCGGTCTGCTACTCGTGCCTTGGAGGCATGGGGAACGCTTT
>NW_020190059.1:118426-118495 GCF_900000015.1 Plasmopara halstedii | reverse complement strand
CACAGAGTAGCGAACTAAGGACCTAAATATATTCACTTCGGTTTTTGCCATCTTATCAGCAGGTTAATT
>NW_020190059.1:115716-116212 GCF_900000015.1 Plasmopara halstedii | reverse complement strand
TGCACTGCATTGTTCAGCGCAAACTCTACGAGTGGCAACATGGCGCTCCAGCACCTCGACGTCTCAGCGCAGACGCTGTAAAGAACGTCTTCGATGACGCGATTCACCCTTTCGGTTTGGCCACCGGACTGCGGATGATCTGCTGTCGACATATACAACTTGGTGCCAAGCGCCTTGAAGATAGCCGACCGAAATTTTCCCGTGAAACGGGGATCTCTATCAGAGACAATCGACTCTGGGAGTCCATGTTGTCGGAAAATACGATCCACGAACAGCGTTGCTATACCGACCCCGTCGATGGTGTCTGGCACCACCGCCAAATGAGTAATCTTGCTCAACCGGTCGACGAATACCACGATACCCGTGTTGCCCGCCGAATCGTTCGGCAGGTCAAACAGAAAGTCCAAGCTCATGGACTGCCAGCACCCAGTGGGTACCGGTAAGCTGGCCACGGCGCAGCCGCATTTGGAGAAGGTTTCACCTGTTGAAACGTCTT
>NW_020190059.1:88968-115706 GCF_900000015.1 Plasmopara halstedii | reverse complement strand
TCTTGTACGAAGTCGTAAATTGAGCGTTTTACCTGGTGACGCCTCAAAAGCATCGTGCGATATTTAAATGCCGCATTCAGTGAAAGAAACATCTTTGCCATCAATTCTTGGAGAAGCTTTCAAAGAAAAATAACCAGGATAATTAATCTGCCTCGTGAAAGCCCATTCATGTGCAGCCTCCTAAACGCAAGTGCAACCTTCTGCTGTTCCTCGTGAATGAGCGCTACCGCCAGTGCCATTTCCACTTGGCAATATTTAAAGTGGAGGTTTTTCACTGCTTTTTGAAGAAAGGCTTGACCGCAATCTTCAGCGGTTAAGGGCGTCTACGCTTTGTGGGGATAGTAGCATCTTCTTTTGGACAACCGTGTTTGGTGGTGGAGTCGAAAGCAACAGGGCGACACGATGCCCCGTGTGCTCCATTATGATCGGCTCCGACTAAAGGGAACATGTGACCATTGTCGAGACTTGTTCAGCAAGGTCGGCTTCATAAGCCATGAAGGAGAGGATGTGCTTCTTGACCACATCTTGGTCGTGACGTAACAATCGGATGGTGGTTTGACTACCAAGAACTCGCTTTATCTTGCCGACAACGGCCCATTCCGCATCGGACAGGTTCGGATAGTTGGATTGGTCCAACGGTGACAGTTGTACTGGTAAGTCAGTCTGGTAGCCTGAGTCAGACATCTTCAATGTCATCGGTGAACTGACCTCAAATGCTACCAAGTGTAACAGGACAGCTGTTTACACACACTCTTGCTCTGAGGTAGCGTTAGCTTGAGGCTTAGTCGTCTCACGTAACTGTCGTACGCACCCCATTAACCACAACCGTGTGTGGATCTTCTGATCAAATGAAGAATGAATATAATATAGGTGGTTTTATCCTAAACCCAATGTTAACCTAAAATAGAAATAAATGTACCTAATTGTAACGACGTACTTATAAGCGTAGTGCACATTACGTTATCTAGTATTTAAGTGTGTACCACCTAAAGTGTGTAATAAGCCTACCACCCCACTAAACAAAGTGCTGTCAGTCCATCAGTATGAAATTTAGTGTCGGTCTTTTTAATAATACTTCTGTCATATCGACATTGTCGTCTTTGTGAACTCTGCTAACAAGACTTGCTGGGTTGTGTCGAAATTCGTGCTCTTAAGTAAAGCTTCGTCGATTACCCTTCAAGAGGCCTCGCATCTGAGTGGTCATGTCAGCAC
This sequence comes from Plasmopara halstedii, assembly GCF_900000015.1. Classification (NCBI taxonomy): domain Eukaryota; phylum Oomycota; class Peronosporomycetes; order Peronosporales; family Peronosporaceae; genus Plasmopara; species Plasmopara halstedii. Next base: position 114,494 of record NW_020190059.1, on the reverse strand, counting down.
TGACCGTCCCAAAAAGTTATCAAAGGAACGCTTTGATAGTGTGGTGAAGATTTTTCCTCTGAGTATTTGAGCGGGGCAACGGGGCTTAGCAAATTGCTCATACTCATTAAGTTGCGTCGGAACGAAATAGTACATGCCTTCACAGATTTTCTTTTATTGTTTTGTATATGAATGGACAGCTTCGCACCCATTGGCGTCTCCAAGTAGTGTCTTTGGCCTCGGTGGGTGAGGGACGGTCGACTTCGGCGTTCACGTGCCGTCATAACCAAGACGACTTATGATGTCAACTCACGAGAGATTCGTCATCCTCAGCATTGCTCGATAAGCAAACGGTCGTCAACTTATCCATGGATCATTAAGTGAGCGGCTGATACACAAGAGTTATTACTAGTATTTAGTGAAGCGGGTGGGATACCTTCATTTGCGAAGTACGTGAGAGTCTGAGTCTCTATTTTGTTAAAGTTGTTCTGGCACCTTTGACTAATACAGCTCAATATACACTATGCCTTTATCTCTGTTAAGATAAGTACCATGGTAGCCCGCGTTGGTGTGCTCTTCTTCGGTGCCGGAGGACAAGCTGGTTGTGAGTGTGACATATAGCCCATTACCAGAAGAAATGTTTCATGGAGGCAAGTTACGCCATAAGCAGCCGTAAGAAAGTGGTAGTCTTCGTCTTGACGCCCGCATCGAGTTATGCTCTCCTAAAAGTCAAGCAGTAGCAAACGCTCTAGACAGCTATACGCTTTACCGAAACTGGCTTACAAATCTCAAAGATTGGTGACACGACAAATTTTGCCAATTCAGTAGACAAACTGAGCACGAAACACTTCGGCACTCTCCTCAGCATACATACATCGTTTTTTGAAGATATGTTTTTTTCTCAACGCTAACGCTCTAAGCGCAGAAGGTACATCTGAGAAATGATAGCCTGTGGGGTTAGGAAGCGCTCGCTGAGAGGTTTGTTTCATTTTCGGTGTGATCGAAGCGCGCACACCCATTGTCGAAGAAGGGCTCCGCCCCAGAGGGTTTAGCAATGGAAGTTAATGAATTCAATTTTCCCAGAGGATTTAGCAACTTATAGTCGCTCAAAATCGTAATTAAGATGCGATGAAATAGCCAAGAGTCGGAGTTATGAAGATGAACAAGCTTTGCTCTCTGACTAGGTCTAGATCGCTGGTGCTGAGCAATTCATCACCTTATATTTTACGTCGGGGAGTTGCAACACTACCCACCGTGCGAAAAGAGTATGTAGTATTCACCCCATACAGACTGGAAACTGAGCGTACTTAGCGATCAGCCTTGGAAACCAGCTCAGACATTCGCTACCAGGAGAGGGCGGGGTGTGTGATTCAGGACTCGGAGAGTCGCTGCAACCGTTTAACTCGAAGTAAAACTCCTAGCCAAGTACAGCTTTGAGGACGTCAATCGCGAGGTCCGCGCCTTTCTCGAACGCTCGCTGAGGCATGTCTTAGAGCGTACAGGAGTAAACAACTGATGCAAATGACATTTTATGAGCAGGCACTGTTTGGTAGAAATAGTGGAGAGCTACGTGGATGTTCATCAGCGCACATATATGCACAATGCCTCAACGACAAAAGCCATACGAGCCCCATTCAGGTCTACTTTTTTAGGGGAAAGATACTAAGCTAGTTCTTAAATAAGCCGACGCGTCAATACGGATGATAAGCTCAACTTCTTTTGCACCAACTCGGTCAACCTTCCTTCTTGTAACCCCTTGCATACACAATCTAGATATTTTTATCAAGTCCAACGAAAATCTTTTTGCTGAATAGAAGTGGGAGACTTACTTGCCTCAATACAACCAGGATGGGACAAATGACGTGGAGTCCTGTAAGCCATCCGTCATAACTTTTTTCTGCTCCACAATTTATATGGAAATGAAAGAACAGTGTACCTCTATAAATACTGGTTTAAATGCTGCTATATTATCTAGTGCGACACGTAGATACGATATATGATGTAGAAAGTGTAGACAGTGGCCGTGCAACCAATATGAAAACTATATGGCTGGTAATGGGATTGAGGTGTTTTGAAGAGTGCATTCATCGAACTCAGAAAATGGAAATGGCTACCAGTTCTTAAGTGTAGAGGTGGTCTCATGTCACTACACAATATTGCCACCAAATGATAAAGAATTTAATGATCATCGGTATTTGAACCAGAAACTCCACTTATCAAAGGCTTTTCTACAAATGATAGATTATTACGTAGATAAGTTTTCTCTGTTTGATGGGACAGTACGCCAACCTTTGCTAGTATAAGATTTTGAGTTCGTATTTGAGGCACAGTAGATCATTACATTGAAGCATCTATTGTACACTTGAAAGAAGAGTGATGTGTAATGACGTTGCGCGTAATGTAATTAGAGCAGGTGCATGATGTATATTAATGTGTTTGTTGTCGTGTTTGCTAAGAATGCGTGTGTGTAAGTAAAGTACTAAACGTTGTAGCTCAGTTGAGAGTTGCAATGTATTATCTTACTACACGGCTATATCTACTTGGCCTGACTAAGATATTGCATTGCTTTTTACCGCTGAAATATATTTTTCTTGATTTATTCATGATTTTTGGAGCCTGCGTTACACCTTGACTTACATCCATCCGAATTAAACTGTGATCACCCTAGTCTTCAAAATGACTCTGAAGACTTCGGCTGACTGCCGCTTTTGAGTTGTGAGTTTATCTCAAAGCCGTGGGTAACAGAGGTGGTAGCGATTTTGGAAGGTCATATTTTGGGTAATGAAGGATTTTTGCTGCATGTCCGCGTCGAAATTGCTTTCTTTTTCCTAGGAGAGATGGAATTTTGGCTCACTTTAATTCTAACAATTGATAATTGCGTGACAATTAAGGTTTTGAATCCCCGGTTAGTCCATGACCTATGACGTTCTAACCAGACCATGCCTTAAATTAGATGGTATTGATAATCCAAGCAAGGACCAAAACGCGTTACACGCTGCCAAAAGGTCCAAACCAAAATTGCAGCCTTAAACATGCTACCTTGTGTTTTGACCGGAAGACACAAGAATATCGTGTTTGTATTAGCAAGGTCATTGCTTCTGCAAGCTGTCTACTTCATACGTAATTGCTCAGCGCTCACAATTTATTAGGTTATTTCCACTGCTTCAAATTTTTTGATACATTGATGTTGATTCATTGCAAAAAAAAAGTTGTAAGCCTCATATAATCTAAGGAGTCGCTTCCGTTGCGGCCGGGTCCCGTCGACCTCGAAATCCACGAGACACAACTAGACTCTATTTCTATTCGGTATGCCACTCTACGCCTACTGGAACCCAGCGCTCGCCCACAAGAGTTTGTCTGGTGACTGCTCGATTCCTCCCACCTCTCAACCAAACATCAAGAGGGATATGGTAGCGTTGATAATTTGACCTTCTTCAGAACAGAGTTGCTCGAATTTCTATGCCCGAGACGAATAAATCGAAGGCTCAAGGCTCGAGAGTCGTCTGATGACGCTAGCTAGCTCCGAAAATGAGTTTTGGGAGATGCCATCATGAACGCTACAGCCTGGCATCAGTGAAAAACAACTGACATTCTTATTTTGACCTCTTATGCAATGTGTTCAGCCTGTACAAGGACGGAATGGATGACATTTTTTTATCGGTAAGACTAATAAAAACATGGCCATGGGTCTGGCAATGCAATTGTCAGAGCATCAGTTTGACGCGCTAGGTTTCCATAGTAGGTGTTCGTGTAATGGGGTCACTCCCCATACACATGTTGTGTGAATCACATATGGTTAACATATCCTGCATAGCTGTGTATCCTCAATTTTGCTATATCAGAATTGGAGGCACTTATCAGTTTAGGGAAGGTTCAAGGCCTATTGGCAATAATAAATGTCACTTCGCCTTTCCTTCTCGCTCACGTAAATCAACGGCTCGCTGGAAGTGAGCAACACGCGATGAAGCGTGTTAACTAATTTAAGTCTTCCTCAGTAAGTGCGTGTATACAGATGACAGTTCATGCGCGAGATTGGGAACGTCGTCTATTACAGAAGCTCGCCCCAATTAATAATATATAAGTCTGGCAACTTTGTTCGAGTTGCTTGCCTCCGGACATGACATGCCCATCGCAGACCATTCTCAGGAAGATGGTCACACAACGAATGGTAATAGCCTGGTGAAGGATATCCACGGCGGTGGTTGTACTAGCGGGATTATGGGTGGGGTGTGAGTCGGATTGTTTACAGCAAGAGCTTGGGGTGGCTAGTGCCCACCTCAAAGCTGACGCTGATCTTTGTATTTCGCAAGGCCAATCACCAAGCTACGCTCTAGTCTAACGTTTATGCTCACTGATGACTTATATACGAAAGATGATGAGGTCTCTTACCTTCCTAACAAGATAGCTGATTGTTTCATATGTCATGTTTCCTCAGCAATGTTGTTGGGCCATAATGCCAAAGACGTCGTCCCCATGGTAGGCGCTAAGTTTATTCACCGGATGCCTGTCCAGCAGAAAGAGGTACCCCTGACATCTAGAAATCTGTTTGATCACATCTTCTTGCACTTGGAGAAGATGCCGAGTACACTTTCGCCTTCTGGTGTGCCTGGCCGCAGGGGCTAGACCTTTTCTATAATCTCGAGGTGGTTTAGTTTGGAACGACCTTGTAAAAATTTCTTGCAACTCCTGCACAGGAAAAAAAGCGATCTCGTCATGCTTTATGATGTCCAGCCATTTAACAACCAAGTTCACAACGTTGTGAGTCTCGTGGCGGGGTAGTCTTACGTCGCGCTCTTTGGGATTGGGCACACTATGCATAATTCTTTTAAAGACGAGGTAGAGTGACAGAGAGTATCTAAGCCTGGCACAACTACCCGCGAATAGAAAACAGCATGGCCGTGATTCATAAAAGCACGGAGTTTAACCGTCTGTTATAATAAAGAAATAAAAAAACGCACTGCATGTAGCAAAAAGCCCAAACGCGCTTTCGACTGGATCAGGGAAATGGTGGTGATACCTCTCATCCTGTATCCGATACAAATCGTGATATTTATCGAGCAACTTTAACATGCTACTATACTTGCCACTATTGATATTTTTTCAAAGTCCGTGGTGCAACAGCACCGTGAGATGTTTACCATAACAGGGCTAGAGCCCCGTTACACAAGTCCGCCAAATTGTGTTCGTGCTGAGCTCACAAACATTACGTCCTATATGAAGATATTGGGCTTTTAATGATAATTAGAAACGACGTGTTTCTTTTGGCTTGTTCAATTTCCGTGCCGTCACCTTTCTAGCATGCGACAAAACATAGTCGTGGTGATACAAAAATGCGTCCGTCACCTCAATAAGCCAAGCTTCGGGCTTCGCAAGTATTTGTAAAATTATAGCTCGGCTTACGCTATCACAGCACTGCCTCCCAATAATTTTCTACAATAAAAGATGTTGAAGATGTTAAATAGTGATACATGGCGACGGAAGAGGTAGCATGTTTCATTGAACAAGTAATCTACAGATTTGGACGGAAGCTGGTGGTGCTTTCACCGACATTTGATCATGACCTTTATGACGGTGTAACACTACCACATTTTCATGCTGGTTAGCTTCTCCAAGATTCCAGCGCATGACCTTTGAATTGACTGCCCCCCTCGGAACTAACAGCAGACAGGAGGGTACGAGGCGAGGCTCGTTGCCCTGGGTTCAGACAAGCAAACTTTCTTGTTCCATCCTGCAATCTTTTATGGACTCGGTCTTGGAACGAAAACTCAGGATTCAGAGGGACCGCACAATTAGCAGAGTTGATCTTGTGATTCTCAAAATACGCATCAATCGGTGTATACAAGCTAGATCCACCAGCCGTCCAAATTACGCCAAGCAGATAGTTCTTCAGGCTACTAACATCTGATGCTTCTCAAATTTATTGAGCGCTTATCTTATGACGGTATCTAATTCTTTTATGTTTGACTTTATAATAATAAAACCTTTTAAAAGACACCCCACGTGTCCCACAGACCCACCCGTTCAAAATTGCCTCCATAACATAAACACCGTATCACGGCAATTCACAATTGTACTTCTGAACATCACTTTGATTATCATTGTAATGTGTACACAAGTCGTAATTAGGTATGGAACTTATTAACATCATTCCAGTGCCCAATATAAAAGTGTCAGTCGTTTTGGTACATCGCGCGAGTGATTGAAATATCTAGTCGATGAGACCATTTTAGTAACTCAATAGTTTATCCAGTAATTTGAACGAATGAGCATTATTGCCGTTGTTTCACGCGGAATGAACCATTTTTTAGGTTATTGTATATAACCTTCAGCGGGGCTGTTGAGGTCGATGATCTTTGATCTATACTTAAAACCAGTACGAGTTTAGCGGATCGCAATCCACTTACTCTAAATGTAAAAGCAACCTTAACCCAAGGCCGTTCATACGTAAATTGTATTATTCGGATTCATTCGCAGCAAAGCTAGGTAATACTATATATAGTAAAACCTAATTGAATATATAACTTTAGCCATGTACTGACTTTTTGTTCAACTGTAGCCACACCATTGTGTGGTCACATCATCTTGTGTAATCTACACCATTGTGAAATCACACCATTATGTGGCCCACACCCTTCATACCAGGGCATGTGTAACCCCATTACAATCTTTCTCATCAAAATTGTAAACACCTACACCTCGCATTCAACTGTCACCTGAACGAGGCTCGAGTGTCTAAGAAACCCCAACAACATCAGGACCTTCTTCACAAATTCTCTGCTCAATGAGCCCTGTGTTGAGCACATGGAAGACACCCAGCCTCGCTGGCTCTGAGGACGCCACGGGCAGAATCCTTCTTCGTCTCCTGCTCGCGGTACAACTTTGGACAGCACGTACGCGGCTTCAAGAGAAGCGCAACCAAAGCTTTCGGTAACCGAATACCACTTAGCGCATTGTCAGCGACAAGATCAAATGACCAACAACGCAGACGCGATGTCTACTCCCGACTGCGAACCGCGCCCATCACGATGGGTCACCTCGTCGACGATTTAGAAGAAGTCAACTACGAGTCGGATACTCCTTTTCCAGGATGGGAAGGAGAAGAGGGCGAGGTGCCCCAGCGGCTCGACATGATCCCTGCTTGTACCTTGCGGACGCCGTGTCCGATTCCCTAAGTCTCGGCTTCGGAGGAAAACGGTATCAATACCAATGATCTCGACGAGGCACTGAAGAAACGGCTGAATGACTCTACCGCTAAAAAGCGAAGGACGTGATCTTAGACAACAATACAAGCTGAGCTTGATGAACGAAAATCTCTCCGAGCCCGCTTCTCGGTACCTCAAGAAATTCCAGTGGATACGTACAGTGCTCGACTTCGCCCTCAGACAAGAGGCGCTCCTGTACTCGCAATGCGGAGAATTTATGTGGTGCTCGCCCCTGGCAAAACGCTGCAAATGACGGAGAGCTCTTTGAGCGATGGGTCTAGCGGCACCGGAATCTTTCCCCACTGTACAACTCACAGTTGAACCACAAGGAGGTGGGCGCGCGCGTGCAACGTCATCTTCGGTATGAGTTCGCCAAACTCAAGGCGCGTCGCCGACCTCCTTCTGATTGTCGCCCTGCGAGGTATGGGTTGATCCATTGCTCTGCCGCGATCTCTGTGGTCTCTCGCACGGGTGAGTCTGCGACAGACAGCTGAGGACTATAGCTTGAGCTCAGCCCATGACTCTTTGGCTTCCCGCGCTACTACCAAAAGCGCGGGCATACGACGATGCGGAACGTCATGATCTTTTTATCATAAACGTCTACGACGTCTGGTCCGTCTTGCCGAAATGGAACCTCAAACCCCCGCGAGTTCTCGAAGTCGGGGAATCTCCGCCACTTCACAAGATAATGGGTCTGTACTTGGCGACGACGTCGATCCAAAAGACATTCCACGTGATAGTGGACACCACTGTTCTCGTCGAGAAGAGTCGGCGGCGGTCGTGACGATTGGATCGATCGCCGTCCGGTGACTCGCGTTGCTCTTAGAAATCTTGATTACCAGATCCATCACGATTGGGACTCCGATGAGCATCATGATGAGGTAGCATACCGCTGCGCGAAAGATCTAGAGAGCTTGGAGCACGTTATACACAGGCTGCCTCACGTTAAAGACTATTGCGCTCTGTCTGAGCGGCTCCTAGTCGTTGAGCAGATGAATGCGTCGCTTCATGCGAAGTAGGAGCGCCTTGCGCCGTTAAAAACAAAAATTGCTGCACGCGGAGATCAAAAACAGTTGCTGGTTCAGCTTCTGGATCGCCGAGCGCCTGCGGGCGCAGCTCCGGCACCAACGCTTCCGCATTCACTTCCGCCGGACCCTGGCACGGCTTGAGCAAGTCCACATAAATATCGGGTGGATGCGCATCCCTTTCGGAAGGTTTAGCGTAAACGCAAGGCCCCTCTTGGCCACAAACTCGAAAGGTCCGATAAATTGTGGGCTAAGCTTCGTCTTAAGGACAGCAGAAATGAATGTTTATGAGGTTTAGCATTTAATAAAACAAAGTTTTCGTATTTAAAGTATTTTACTTTTTCTTGACCTCTTCCGTCTGCATATTACTTCTGCATGTCTTGGCTTTCAGCCATCGCATCGCGAACGTGTCGTAAGACACTAAATCTGGTAGACTAAGTCATCGACTTGTTTACCGATAGTGAGAGGGCTGACATCACCTAGCCGCTCAGCTTTTTACCCCCACCAAGCTTGAACCATGGAATGGTGGCGTCAGCAAGACGCAAGAATGAACGAGCCCGATCACGTAGAATGGCGTGTATCCGGTAGATGAATGCACTGCATTGTTCAGATCAAACTCCACCAGTGGCAACATGGCGTTCCAGCGCTTCAGAGGCTCAGTGCCGACGCTGCGAAGGACATCGTCGATGACACGATTCAAGCGCCCGATTTGACCATCGGTCTGCGGATGATACGCTGTTGATATAGTCAACTTGATGCCCAGCACCCTGAAGATAGTCGACCAAAAATTCCCAGCGAAGCGTGGATCTCTGTCAGAGGCAATTGACTCCGGGAGTCTATGCTGTCAAAAAACACGATTCACAAAGAGCCGTCGATGGAGTCCGGCACAGCAGCAAGATGAGTCATTTTGCTTATACAGTCGACGAAGATCACGATAAACGTGTTTCCCGCCGAGTCTTTCAGAAGTCCATACTGATGGACTGCCGACATCCAGGGGTACCGGCAAGCTGAGAAGCGGCGTTGCCGCATTCAGAGATGTTTCCCTCGAAATAGAGGAAATGTCCATCGCAGCGCGCTTCCTACCACTGAGTGGAAAGCGACTCTTCTTCTGTAAGCGGATGGGACGTGTGGTAGGTAAGGGTGGAAGTGTTTGATCACGGATTGTCGAGCCTCGTAGCGGAAAATACCTCGACTTTCATTACTCAAAGCTCATCGTTCGGGTGGATTGCATCTCTCTTAGAGGCTTTTTGAGTTCAAGGGAGGAGACACCGGGTGCGAGTATGCTCTGATGAGAATGTACAGTACTGTGCCTAGAGTGAGGTTAGACTCTACGCATAGTGGCTGCCTGTGGAATGATTAGTTCCTCTAAAAGACGACAACGGGTAATTATTAACTTGTGGGTGGGGGTACTTACTGTAACCCTGTGACTTTGAGTCTTCAGCTTTTGGTACGAATGTATTAAATAAACACTATGTAATTGTACAAATTTCACATTGCATGCTTGTGAGATTAAACATATTTGATGGTAACGAAGTACCGAGAATTTATGAACTGACAGACTTTGTGACGAATTGGTCCGTGAGTCACATGAACAGCTGACTGCACGTGAAGCAAGAAGGACACTTCCATCATCCGATATAGTAGTACATTTGTATTTGGCATTTCTAAAGAAACTTCACTCTTGCAAAGGGAATTAAGCAATATTTTATCCATTTCGCTGCTAGGAAAAGAGAGACTAACCTCTATGTGCTGAAAAAATGCGAATCTTTCGGGTGAGATCTTCCTGTGAGCGAAGGGTACAGCACACTTGGCATAGTTGACGCTCCTATATGCGCAGTATTATACCGTGACAAAATGATTATTACCGCGGTGATGTTCTCCCCGATAAATCTTCTGCGAAATCAGGAAATAGCAAACATAATTTAGCTTTTTCTTGGGTGTGATTTCATTCAGACGTTGATGACATGTTTTTCGTATGCCGAATATACTGCACAGATGATGTCGGCATCATCTCATAACAGTAGATTGCTTCATACACCATGCTCATACTTATATCACAAGAAAAGTATGGGCAGATGTATAAAGCAAACTCAGATTTCTCGAAATCGAAAAACTTAATCCTACTGACGTTCGCTAAGTTCGCTCAATCATAGCTGGCATCAGCATTTGATAGGAGAACAGTTTCGGACTGTGCGCTTCGCTGTCGCCTTTTGGCTCCAAAGGTTATCCATTTTACGTTCAAAACAGCTGTATTAAACGTAAATACGCAAGGCAAATCAGGCGAACATTGTATCCTCCCTTTTCTCTTGTGCAGCATATTTGCTAGCAATAGCTAACACTTCTGTTACTTGGCTCGATAGTATCCTTCATTGATTACGGGACAACATCGCAAGCGGTTATGAAGCAGGGGTTTCACGTGCCCTGGTATGAAGGGTGTGGGTTACACAAGATGGTGTGACCACATAATGGTGTGGCAACACTTCAACGAGAGGTCACTACGTGGCTGTCCCAGCCACGTAGTTATACATACATTAGATTTTTTTTCTTATATAGATAGTAAAACCTATAGATTTAGAACTGGGCGGCTTTGCCTCGAATGATATCGAGAAAAACAGCTTTAATTTTAAAGGGAAGACGTTATTAGCCTTGGGTCAAGGTTGTAGTCACTTTTGGAGTAAGCGGATTGCGATCCGCTACACTCGTACTAATTATAAGTATAGATCGAAGGTAACCGATCTTAACCAAGCTTCCTCTAAGCAAAAGAGCTACGGCAGCCCCGCTGCACTTGGTAAGACTTGAAGCCAATCTACATCTGAGTCGTTACGACTGAACCTCTGTGACAGATGCAGGACGGGCTTAGAAAGCTGATGTCTCTGCTTGTCCCACAGGGCGTGTAACACCTCGCTTCGCAAGAATCTGAAGCGGTCAGTGCATGCCTAGAGGCGTTTTCAAGCGATCCAAATGCTATGCTAAAGCACCTCAAGCCGAAGATGTCGGCGTCGACTGCATCCACGACGCCACCGTCGGCGACGGATGACCCCCCAAGCCAAGACGCTCATGGTGTTTATTAAGACCTTCGAGGGCAAGGATGAAAGAATCTCCTGCTCTGGGTGAGAGGTCGAGATGGCCATGGCGTCCGCCATGATCCAGATCAAGCAACAGCTCGTGGCGCTCGTTATCTCCAAGCTCGGAGTCGAGTGTGAGAATGGAAATGTCGTGTGGCACTTCGGTCGAAGCGGCGTTTTACTTGCAGCTTTCTCGATTGTTCTCGGCGCCTTACCAGATGTATCGCGTGCGATCGCGCTACTCTGCCGCCCGACAGGGCAGGAAGGAATTAGTGGACTTTGTTTAAGAGTTGCGTACTCTCGTTGCCGGTATTGCAGCCGATTCTCTCCCCATGACGGTTACAGTGACCGTTATTATAAAGGATCTCCGCACTAGTGTGGCTAGAATGGAAGTATTTCGTGTGCATCCGTATTCTTTTAAAGAAGCAGTGAATGAGGTATTGAAGACCGAAGTCAACTTTAAGTCGGCACGACTTGGTTGAAATGCACACTGTAGCAGCTCGTTGAGCGGGCCTGAGCCGACAAATCTCAGCCTAGCTGAGGCCGAGGAGGCAGAGCTCCGCGCTACCAAGCGCGTCGGAACACCCGGTGAAGACACCCGTCACCTTCGGACATGTTGTTCCCCTACGAAAGGCGCCTCAGGGTTCATCTTACCAGTCTTATGCGTGTCGCAGGGAAACGACAACACCCAGTACGCGCGAAGCGGCCTACAGAAGGGAAACTGAGTTCTGTTGAGCCTCAAGAGGGTAAAGGTTAGCAGATCCCAGCCCCGAAGAGCTCCGTGCTCTTAAACATGAAAAGTGTATGCAAGCCGGGCGTCGCTAAGCAAACTGGTACGATGTCATTCAACCGCGCCTTCAGCGCCTCAGCATACAGCAGACTTTCTTCCATCGTGGAGCGTCAAGCATAATTGCCCGACTCTCCGAAATCGATCAGGATCTCCCATGGCTTCTCAAAGCCCTTCACGGTCGCTTTCACGATCAGCAAGGTGCATGTAACACGTCCCTGTGGATCTCAATGTCAAGTTTCTTGTTTTTGATAGCGTGGAACACTGCTTAGCCTTAGACTTGGAATCAAGGTATGACCTCGTTCTTGATATGGCATGGCTGAAACACCATGAGCGATGGATCGGCTGGAGGACAGAGACATTGAGCGCTACGCGAAGGTCTCCTGGTCGAGCTTTGGTGAGTCATGAACCCACCTCTGCTAGAAGTGAAAACGCTATCGTCGCGGGCACTGAACCGAGACGTTCAACGTGCTCGAGATTGGAGTATCCAAGTAGGTGAACATTGACGGTGTCTCAGACAGGAGTCCCGACCATGACTCGCGTTTTGAACGTGGAGTGGCACGTAACCCATTGAGCGCTGCTCAAAAATCGAAGCAGTCGCTGCATGCCATGTGTGGCATGGTCTGCCAACGGTCGTAGCATCGAGAACGAGGCCCCAGTAATGCACGTGAAGTAGCACGTTATCCACTGGACAAAGACAGCGAAGCAGACAGCTCTTCGTCAGATATTGTAAATAACAGCAGGGCTCAGATAGAACACGAACTTTGGACGTCGCTGAGTGCGTGTTCTCACTCATCCCGCCTAGACGTACAACCTCTGTGAAGTGGCGATAGCGACGCTGTATGCTAGATGCAACACGCCGGGCGTCGACCCTGACCCAGGATGTGTCTACCATAGACGATAGTGCACAGCTCCACACCCTCGTCAACGGGATGACGGGGAAGGAAGACGACGATGTCACCCTCGAGACTTTTCCTGCGATGGATGCTCTTCTTGAGCTGGTCGAGATGACCCTCGAAGATTTTATCAGTGCCTTGAAGGCAGGCGACTAAGCCAATGTGGTCATTATACGACCAGAAGAGGTGATCAACACGTCGTCGCTTCTGAATGAAGCTGTCCTGGATGACACCAAGAGGGTGCTGAGTGCACAAAGTGGATCTTTGATCCTGAAGAATCCCTCGGAAACGTACTATCCTCTGGTGAAGGAGTTCAAGACGCTGTCTCCAAAGACCCGCCGTTGGTTCAATCTCTGGACCGAGGTGTTCGTCATGAGATTGACTTGATTCCAGGGACTAAATGCTGCGTAACCCGCCAATGGCCCCTGCCCAAGGAGCTGTGTGACTTCATCGACGCCTTTTTCCTTACAAAGCACAATGCAGGAATGGTGCGTGAGAGCAAGTCTTTCCGTTCGACACCCACGTTTTGTGCCCGAAAGCCGAACGGCAAGTGGCGTATCGCTCACGCTTACGATGAGGTCAACGCTGCCGCCATTCCGGTATAGACTGAAGGATGTTCTCCAGAACAATATGGCTGAGTATACAAAGTACAGTGCACTCCTCTTGGTAGATGGATATTCCCAATGGCTCATAAGAGCCAGTGATATTCCGCGGACAGCGGTGAGTATTCCGACCGGATGCTCTGGGAGTGGCTGGTGTTGCCTCAAGGGCTGTCCAATGCCACAGCAACAATAAATCGTCTTGTGACGCAGTTCTCCAGGCCTCACCGGGCGTATGCACAGACATACATTGACGATATTTTTGTCCACAGTAGTCCGGGGGCATGGGAGGACAGATGAGGACAAACACATCGTCCTTTTGAAAGCGGTGCTCGAGTGCATGCGCAAATATAAGCTGTATGCTAATGCCGATAGGCGCATCTTCGGCGTGAAAGAATTCCTTTTTTTAGGGTGCTTCATTGGGAAGCTTGGCCTTTGGGCGAATCCCGCTAAGGTCAAGGACAATGTTGACTGACCGATTCCAAAAAATCGAAAAGACTTGCGCAAGTGGCTTGGCCTTGCCAACTACTTGCACAAGTATAGCGCAAATTATGCGGAAATGGAACGGCCATTGTCGAATTCCTTTTAGAAAGATACGGAATGGTGTTGGGACACCAAGCATCCGGAGGCCTTTGTATGGTCAGAGTCAGCCTCCTTCATGGACCAATACTAAGGTTACCAGACCTCAATCGTCCTTTTAGTGTCGTCTGTGACGGTTCGGGCTTCGCCATCGGCTACGCACTGCTACAAGTAGATGCCAAGGTGCGAGATCAGATGATCACGCTCGAATATCGCCAGCTTAAGGCTTCGGAGAAGAGCTGCCCAGTCACTTGTCAAGTTAGGATGCGCCTGCTTGGCTCTAATCGTTCGTGATCTACACAGATCATGAGTCATTACGCACTGCAACTCAGTCGGCTCACCTCTCGTAGATGATGGCCTTGTGGCTTTCATTCTTTGCAGAATATAACTTCGAGGTGAAGTTAAGCCAGGAAAGCTGAGTGCTTTTGGCTGATGCGTTGTCATGCAGACGGACTATGAGCTTGCTTTTATCACAACGGTGCCGTCGTCAGTTACGGATTTGATCCGCGCTGCATACGCGGGAGTAGCGCCGCTATAGCCTCTCGGGAGCAAGAAGTTTGGGAACTCGGACAAGAGATTGTCGGCGCGATTGCGCGCAGGGCTTCACCAATATTCGTTGAATAACGGGTTGCTCTATTATAGCACCAATTCGACGGATACAACACGAATTGTGGTTCCTCACGATGAGGATTTGAAATACCGTATCCTCGATGAGACCCACGACACCCCACTCAGAGGTCACCTCGGTAATGAGAAGACATACAGCTCTGTGAGTTGCCACTACTGGTGGCTCAGGCTGTACAAATGGACGAGCACACATGTGCACAGGCGTGAGACGTGTCCGAGGGTGAGCCCCCTCTCCGAGTGCGACGGCGCCGCTGACCAGTGTACCGGTACCCCAAGGTGTTGGCAGTCTATGAATATGAACTTTGTGCTTGGTCTGCCGAAGGGCTCAGTGGGCAACACGGGTGTGGTGGTCTTTATGGACCGTTTGAGCGAGTTGGCTCATCTTGCAGCAGCGCATCGACGGTGTGCGTTCAGCGATGCTATTTGTCGATCGTGTCTTTTTACAACTTGACTCCCGGAGTCAATTGTCTCTGACAGAGACCCATGCTTCACTCAAAGGTTTTGGTCTACAATCTTCACTTTGCTGGGCGTCAAGTTGGCTATGTCAACAGACCGATGGTCAAACTGAGCGCGTGAATCGCGTCGTTAAAGACGTTCTTCGCAGCGTCTGCGCTAAGACGCCAAAGCGCTGGAGCGCTATATTTATTACCACTTGTAGAGTTTTCTCTGAACAATGCATTGCATTCATCTACCGGTTTCACGCCGTTCTACGTGAACGAGCTTGCAAATCCTCGCGTCCCGCAGACACCGCCATCCCATGGCTACTGCTTGTTGAGGGAGAAATAGCCGACCGGCTAGCTGATGTCAGCCTTCTCACTGCCAGTAAATAAGTCGATGACTTCTTGTTTACCAGACTGAGTATCCTACCACACATTCGCGATGCGATGGCTGAATGCCAAGACATGTAGAAAAATATGCAGACGAAAAAAGCAGGAGAAATATTGGAAACTCTGAGGTCGGTAGCTTGGTCTAAATACAGGCGAAAATCTTTCCTACACATGCAATTTCTGCTGTCTTTAAGACGAAGTTCTTTCCACAATTTATCGGACCTTTTAAGGCCGTGTCCAAGCGGGGTCATGCGTATCCGCGGAACCTCTCGAGAAGGATGCGCACTCACCCGGTGGTCTATGTGGGCTTGCTTAAAGCGAACGAGGAGCGTTGGCGCCTAGTCGGCACCCATAGGCGCTCTACAACCCAGACGCTGGACCAGCAACCGGATCTGAGCACGGAGGGAAACGATTTCCATTTTCAATGGCGCCAGGCGCTCCGTTGTCGCATGAAGCGACGCATTCGTCTGCTCAACGGCTATGAGCCGCTAAGACAGAGCGCGCTTAGCCTCAACGTGAGGCAGTCGGTGCACAAAGTGCTTTAGGTCTTGAGGTCTCCCGCACAGCGGTAGGCGACCTCAGAAAGATGCTGCCGATGACAACGGACTTTTTCCTCCAAAGCTCGAAGTGCATCGCAAGTCACCGGACAGCGGTCGATCAAGTCGTCATCGTCTGCCGCCGACTCTTCTCGATGAGAATGGCGGCGTTCACTACGACGTGGAACGCCTTGCGGGTTGACGTCGTCGACAGGATCTAGCCCAATATCTTGTGAAGTGGCGAGGGTACCCAAACTCCTAGAACTCTTGTGACTTTGAGGTGCCACTTCGGCAAGACTGCCCAGAGGTCGTGGACACTTATGATCAGAGGGATCATGACGTTCCGCGTCGTCGTACGTCCCGCGCATCCCAACAGTAGCCAGGGAAGTAGAAGGGCCTGAGCTGAGCTAAAGCTATGGCCCTGAGCTGCTGTGGTCGCAGACTCATCCATGAGAGATACCGCAGAGCTCGTGAGAGTGTGATGGATTTATCCAAACGTCGCAAGGCACCAATACTATTAAGTCGGCGATGCGCCTTGAGCAGGCAAACTCGAATCGAAGATGGCGTTCCACGCGTCCTTGTGGCTCCGCTGCAAGTTGGACATCGAGCAAAGATTCCGGTTCCGCTGCACATATCGCTTAGAGAGCTCCTCATCATCTGCAGCGGTTTCGCCAGGGGCGAGCACCACAGGAATAGTTCGCATTGCGGGTACCGAAGCGCCTCCTTTTTTAGCTCGAAGTCGAGCGCGGTATCGATCCATTGGGAATTCTCGTGGTACCGAAAAGCGAGCTCGGAGAGCTTTCCCTGATCAAGCTCAGCTTGTGGAGTGGCCGGGAACCTAACAACGTAGACGTCTTATTCGCGTCTTTCAATTCAGTAGCGGAGTCCGACGAGCAGAAGCCGTTTTCCACACGAGGGTCTAGAACTGAACGTGAATACGAGCGCACGAGAGCCGTCCTGTGGGCAGCCTCCATCTGCTGCTTCTGTGCCTTGTCGAGCTGGTATTAATGATACCACTTCCCCGGAAGTCGAGAGGTCGGGAAACTGACACGGTGTCCGCAAGGTTTGAGCAGGACCCACGTCGTGCCGTTGGCGCACCTCACCCTCCTCGTCCTCCCATACTGGGATGGGAGATTCCGACTCGTAGTCGACTTCCTTCAAATCCTCAACGAGAAGGGTCGTCGCCCGGGGCGAGCGCAATGTGTGGCGCTGGTTGCCGAGGGCTTATGAACATAACGATGTCTCAGATACGCGTGTCTCGTATGATGCAACAGTAAAATGTGAATTGTGGATATTCACAATTTTGATGGGGAGATCGTTACAGGGTTACACGTACCCTTGCATGAAAGGGCGGGTCACATAAAATGGTGTGACCGTACATAGGTGTGGATTGCACAAGTTGGTGGAATCACACAATGGTGTGGCCACACCGTAACAAGAAGCCACTACGTGGCAGGATTTCCAGTTGTAATGCATATTAATTTGGCTTTACTATATTGACTAGGTACTACTATATTAATCAAAGAACCTAAGGTCTTAGATTTTAGCGTCTCTGCTACAATCAAAACAATTAAATACAGTTTCAATTTCGAACGTAAGCGTCTCTTTACCGTGCTTAAGACCTTAAGTACTCATGGAGGCAGCGGATTGCGATCCGCTGCACTCCTACTGGATCTTGTAAAGAACGTAAGGTCGGTGACCTAGGCTTAGCTTCCTTTAAGCAAAGGATCACGGCGGCCCCGCTGCAGTTTGGGTACTGTGCAGTGTGGAGCAATGCTATTTCTTAGACGCGGATTCGAGATATGATTTTTTCCTAGGCTACGCTTGCCTTGAGGGTAATGATGCAAGGATTGACTGGACTTGAAAAAATTCGGCGTCATGGACTTTTCTCTCGATCGGTCATTGGTGATCATGAACCCAAATGGGCCATGATATAGAGGCCCTTAAGAAGATACATCAATCTTTATCCAAACATATGCCACTTTTGAAACAGAAATACAAAGGAAGTCTCTAAATACTCTAAAAGCTCTTGTGGTTGGAACATACGAAATCATCCTGGTGCGAATCAACGCGGGCTCGCTGACTTAAAGCTTTCTCTGGGCAAGGTGCTCAGCATCTTGCTGCTTGGGCACTAATTCATTTTTTGAAACAATTACAAATACCTGCTTTTGATTGGCTTTTTACCGTTGCCTGACCTCAATAAAACATTCCTAAATAACGTTGTTAATCAATACTTTATAACGACGTTAACAGCAATTTTGCCTAGTATCGTAACCAGTATGAGCGACGGCGAATGAAGTTGTAGTCCGGCAGCTCATGAATGGGACCAGTTGCGGCGAGAGCGTGCTCCTTGTCATTGATAACCTCATCAGCTGTCATACGAACTGCGCCCGCATCCACAGCGTCAATGCGAGCAAATATCTCGGCAGGTGTCATACGGCGGCCATAAGTTAGCATTTGACGGCCGATGTCCTCGCAGATAGGCGATGAGCCGTCGAGCTGCATTAACATGTTGGCCTTGAGCTGTATTTTAGCACGCTCAACTTCCTCGTCAGAAGTCTTGTGAACAAGGCGAACAAGCGCCTCCATAGTGTACCACGTCAAGTCATTCAACTTGTACTTATCGGCAACAGCGTAAACACCAAAAAGACCCGTGTCCTGGTAGCATGTGTTAAAGGACATGTAAGAGTGGGCAAGCTCCTTCTCAGCAACTACTTGGCCCAGCTTAGAAGACATATTCATGCCTGCACCAGAGGTGCGGTCCCAGCTGCCAAGCAGTGTCTGCATGATAAGAAGCGGAAATGAATGCTCACTGGTCCAGCCGAAGCCTTCAAAAGCGATGGCAACGTGAGCTAGCGGCAAGCTGTCATCTTTCACTCGTACATCCGATCCCACGAAGCGTACGGGTTTAAGCGTAGGGGCCACGGCTGGCGTCGTAGGGAGATCACCAAACGACTTTTGAGCTAGATCCACTAGCTGAGAGTGATCCACGGCCCCTGCACCGGCAATGACCATACGTGGAGCCGTATAGTGCGTAGCAATGTAGTCCAGCAAATCTGACTTTTTGAGATTGCGGATCTAAATCAAACATCAAAACACTGAATCTCCTACCTCATAATTTACAATTTGCTGACAGACGTACGTTCTCAATCGGACCAAGAATTGTGCGGCCAAGGCCGTTGCCCATGAAGGCCGTTTCATGCAAGCGGTCAAAAACGACCTCTTCCTGCTGCTTGTTAACTTCCTCCATCTCGCGCAAAATGACATCGCGTTCACGCTCAATTGCAGCCTCATCAAGCTTAGAATTTTGAAGAATGTCGCTAAGAATGTCCATGGCACAAGGCACGTCCTTCTTGAAGACTTTAGCGTAATATACAGTCTGCTCGCGACTCGTGTAAGCGTTCAAATGACCCCCCATATTCTCTATCTCGAGTTCTAGCTGCTGCTGCGTGCGCTTGCTTGTCCCCTTAAAGGCCATATGTTCTAAAAAGTGGGCGGCACCATTGTTCTGAGCTGTCTCGTAGCGGGAGCCAGCGCCGATCCATACGCCCACGGTAGCCGTCTCACCGTGTGAGCCCTCGGAAGCCACACGCAGTCCGCTCGGCAACGTCGTCACTTCAGTAGCAGGCGCATTGAGCACATAGGACGGATAGTTGGACACGGAAGATGCTACAGACGACTGAGCACGGGCGAGCGGCCGGCGCACAAGTCTCAGCTTTGACATCATCATCCGAACTTCTAGGGGGCGCGCTTTACTACAAATGGGACCACCAGTACCCTCCAAAATTTCTTTGTTGTACCCGACTGTTCTATTCTTACAAAATACAAGATGCGGAATATGTATAAGTGAAAAATTGCGAAAAATATCTGAACTTCCTTATATTGTAGAGCGTTCAACACATGGGATTATATTTTGCATAGGTAATGAAGGATTATTGAATCGAGCCCATGAATCAGGTTTCCATCCTTACTGATTTAGAGAGGTATGGCATTAGTTGCGGAATCCCGCGCAGGCATTCGGGTGTGTGCAAGATTTCGTCCGCAGAACAAGCTGGAACAGAAGCATGAGGCTGTAAATTGCGTGCGTCTGGAAGATGGAACTGCTGCCCATGTGCACAGTGAATCTCGTGGCGCATCGGATGATCACACGTTTACCTTTGATCAAGTGTTTGGTGTGACATCAGCACAGCTAGACGTGTACAAAGCGACAGCCAAACCGTTGGTGGAATCTGCATTACGTGGTTACAATTGTACATGCTTTGTGTACGGTCAGACAGGATCGGGTAAGACATTTTCCATGGAGGGTGTACCTGGTGATAAGGACTATGAGGGCATAATCCCACGTGTCATGGCTGACATCTTTGACGGTATTCAGAACATGCAGGCTGACCTCGAGTTTATTGTGCGAGTCTCATACGTCGAAATTTACATGGAAAAAATTCGCGACCTGCTCAAGCCATCATCGGCAAACCTGAATGTGCGCGAGAGTCGAGAGCGTGGCGTGTGGATTGCGGGAGCCACGGAGATATGTTGCGCGTCTGTCGAGGAAATGCAGGCGGTCATGCGATTGGGAGGATCAAATCGAGTGGTATCTTCGACAAGAATGAATTGCGAATCCAGTCGGAGTCATTCCGTGTTCATCATCACTATCGAGCAGAGAAACACTGCGACGGGTTCTATGCGGAGCGGAAAATTGTTTCTTGTTGACTTGGCTGGCTCTGAGAAAGTGGGAAAGACCCGGGCACAAGGGCATACACTCAAGGAAGCGCAACACATAAATAAGTCACTTAGCGCATTAGGAAGTGTTATGAACGCATTAACGAGTGGGAATACCAATGCGCACATTCCTTATCGAGATTCGAAGTTGACTCGGCTGTTGCAAGACTCTCTTGGGGGTAATTCCGAAACCACTCTTCTAGTTTGCGCCAGCTGTAGCAGCTATAACTGTGAGGAAACAATCTCCACGCTCCGATTTGGTACTCGGGCGAAAAATATAAAGAACAAGCCGAAGATTAATCAAGAACGAACTGTGGCAGAGTATAAAATACTTGTTGCTGAAAAAGACAAGCGTATTGCTACACTAGAGGCTCTTCTCTGCGAGGCCAATGCCAGTGATGCTGATCAGCTCGTCGAATCATCAGCACAAAAACAGCTGGAGTTATTTATCGAAAGAGTCGAAGAACTTGAAGACAATCAAGCGTCAAAATCAGCAGAGATTTCTAGTTTGGAAGATCGATGTATCGAATTAGAAGCTAGATACAAGGATCTCGAAGAAAAGGAACGGGAGACCTCGTTGATCGCTAGCCGTAGCGAAGAAGTCATTGAGAAGTTGGCCTTTTCACAATCTGAGCTCGAGGCAAAGGCAAAGGAATGTGAAGAGCTGCATCGATTGTTAAAGAGTCGAAGACGAGCTAGTACTGGCATAAATGAAAAGGCGGCCATATTCACAGAGACTGTAGCAGATAGCGAGGTCTTCGAACAGAAAGAAGCTGTCAATTACATTGATGGAAAGCTAGACGATCGTATGCTGGTTGACGATGTTCTAGCTTCGATGGCTGTAGTAGCAGATCAATCAAGCGCAAACTTGTTAGTATCCGAGAACGAGTTTCTCCGCCAACACCTCACTTTGAAATCCAAGGAGCTGGAGGCTTGCACATTGCGTGTTGATGAACTGACGAAGACATTGTCGAGCTGTCGTACTGAATACAATTTAAAGATAGCGAAACTGCAAGAAAAATTAAGCGATTTCGATGCTCACATTCGAGCACCTCAACCGGATTCGCTAGTCTCAAAAGCAAAGATGTTGCGTTCGGTTCGTGGTGGAAGTCAGCCAACTCCGATATCTAGTCGGCAAAATGAGAGGCTTAGCACGAAGGATCAAGGCAAGACCGGGCCACGTAAGTTGCTTGATGATTGGAAGCTGGATGACGAAATCTTTCCTGTTGCTCCGATCGACATGGAGTCCGAGGTCGTCAAGCGATTGATTCGAAATATGCCCGAACTAAGCCGTAAAAAGATAACAAAGTGGTTGAGCTTTGTGCTTGAGGGCCGTGACATTCGCTCAAACTTTCACCCGGAAATCTTAATAAATGGAATTAGCGAGGAGACGAATCAGGATATGAGACGATTGATCGTACCTTTGCTGAAAAATCGATATGACCTTAAAGTTCAGTCATATATCCGGACTCGGTACGTTCGGGTCTCGGACTTGAAAATCACTCTTGATCACAAGCACCAAAATGTAGTGCGCCTTGAAGCCACGGATAGTGACTCAGATGGTA
This sequence comes from Plasmopara halstedii, assembly GCF_900000015.1. Classification (NCBI taxonomy): domain Eukaryota; phylum Oomycota; class Peronosporomycetes; order Peronosporales; family Peronosporaceae; genus Plasmopara; species Plasmopara halstedii. Next base: position 92,091 of record NW_020190059.1, on the reverse strand, counting down.
ACACGGAGGATAATACTGCAACGCACAAATCATCTCTGTTGTGGGCCAAAGGCCATCTTTTCTACGGACCGAAGAGTGATGCCTCTAGCCCTTCAGTGCTTCATGCCAGCAGAGTGCTGCTCCCCAGCAAAGATCGGTTTATGTCTGAGCCTGTTGATCTTGGAGTTAGCGTCACCGAATCGAAATCAATGATGGAGGCGCCTCGGAGCATGCCAACACTTAATCGGAACCCCTCGCTTCCGTTTGACTCTTATAATACTATGGGATCGAGCCCGAGCTCTGGTGGGGTGTTTAGCCGATTGCGCTCAAAAGCTGGAGTAGCTACAGTGCTTGATGGAGTCAAGACACGACTCAATGCCCGATATCACAAGAATCACGTGCATGAAAATGCTTTTTGTGATGGATGCGGTATGAGCCCAATTGTTGGCGGAAAGTGGAAATGTAATACTTGTGATAATTTTGAACTCTGTGACGGCTGCTACGCAGCTGGTATTCATGGCTTTGAGGTCAGCAACGAGTTGTGTCGCCGCGTGGAGCAACTGGCTGTACAAAAGCATAATCTTTTAGGCGAATATCCAGAGCTCCTTGAACTTGTCCGTTGTCATATCTGCCACGACAATGTCATTCAGTTTCGGCGCGTTGTGGAATGGCTTTGTGCAATTGTTTCAGGGACACGCACGCAGCAAATCCATCACAAGATGATTGTAAAGAACGGGCTTCACCCCGATATTCGAGCACGACTAGTGGCGCAACTCGGCGCATTGGCTAGCGAACGCGCGGATATCTCACTGCAGACAGAGTGGTTTGTAGAGCTCACCCCGGAAGAGGAGGCTGCTGGCTCAGCAACGCTCGATACGATGGAAAATGGGTCCGTAGAGTTGAACGGCGACAAATTCACGCCAACATCCTCGAACGTTCGACTCGAGACTTTACGAATGTATTTAATGGATGCATCTAGCTTAAAGCCAGAGCCATCAGCGTCAGCTGCACTCTTAGATCTACTGGAACCTACGGCCAAAATGGATGTTGAAGTTGCGGGAACGCAATTATCGCGGCATTCCACCTCAGAAATATCTGCTCACGACCGAAGAAGCCAGTTGGTAGACTTGTCACGGAAGCAGTCGCTCGACTTGCCAATTTATGGCTCTCAGCATGTTAAATCGGTCACGCAGCTGAACATGTAGAATGCATAAACATTCTGTAAATTGTCTAAATTACGGTCAATATGATGACAACTTTAGTTTTATTAATCAGACGGCCTTACGATAAAGGGTGCGTTTTCTGCTTGGTGATTCGATACCAGTATAAGCCCAAAAAATTTGATGACTGAATGCAAAATTGGAAAGCGTTTATATCAACGGCCCATCGTTGTATTCTCTTACAATGCTAAAATCAACATTTCGTGTAATTGAATACGGACCGCCAGACGGCAACAGGTATATCAACCAAGAGAGGCGGCTGGGAATAGTATACAGAATAAACTACGGGCAAACTTCGTTACATTCGGCTACAAATTCGCGTTGCTGCGTGGAAAGTCCCCACACAGGTGCACCACGAATGAGAAGCCTCTGAATCAGCGTCCCTTCTTCGCTGGCAATCCGAGCAAGCAGCTTCTTACGTTCTTCAGCGGCCAGAGAAACCTTTTGCGCTTCCCATTGATTCATTAGATGTTGCAGCTTAGTCAGATCCTGAGGCTCAGCGCGAGCACCAGGGCGAAACTTGGAGCCGGTCTCAGAGCGCGTCTTGGCTGATCCATAGAAACCTCCCTGTCCCTCTGAAGGTTGACCACCTGAGTAAGTTGTAAGGGCGCGTGTGAATGGAGTGCATTTCAGGAAGGCGGCACGGCGGCAAATTTTAAAGATGGCTGTTTGCATAATTCTTTGGGATTGACGCGATAGCGGATGGAAGCGATAGTGGTCCGGAACGAAGAATCCTCCTCACAATCTGAAGGGATTGTTACAAACAATCTATTTCTTTGCGCACACAAACATTACGCACACTTCACTTTCATATTGACTGTAAAATATTTCTTGGCGGTTTTTTAATTTTTTCTGCACCGATTCGCTCTGCAATTTGATATAATCCTAAAAGCCGAAATATCGGTATTTATGAGAAGTCGTTGAGATAATGACATTTTTACTACAAGAAAAATAAAACGTAAGTATCAGTATTAGTCTGAAGAGCAATAATGCACCGGGGCTGCCATAGCTCTTTCGCTCAGAACCGGTACGAGATTAGCGGAACGCAATTCGCTTACTCCAAGAGTAATTACAATCTTATCCCAAGGCAAATAAACTCTTCTGTTTAAAATGTAAACTGCATTTCTTGGTTTTATTTGCGGCGAAGCCGCCTATATTTAAATCTATAAATCTATCTAATCAAAAGTAAAATCTGTATGCTACTGGCAGTCCAGCCACGTACTGACTTCTTGTTAAGGTGTAGCTACACCAATGTGTGATCATACCGTCTTGTGTATTCCACAACCTTGTATGTTCACACCATCTTATGTGACCCACCCCGTTATACAAGGGTACGTGTAACCCCGTTACACTCACCTTTACCAAACTGTGAACACCCACAATTCACATTTAACTGTCGCCTCATACGAGGCTCGCGTGTCTAAGACACCTCTCTATCCCCAGGATCTTCTTCACGAATTCTCTGCTCACTAAACCCTGCGTCGAGGACACAAAAGACACCCAGCCTCGCTGGTTCCGAGAACGCCCGCGAGCAGATCCCTTTTTCGCGGTACAACTTTGGACAGCACGTCCGCGGCTTCGCGGGAAGCGCAGCCCAAGCTCTCGGTAACCCAGTACCGTGCAGAGCATTGTCAGCGACAGTGTAACGGGGTTACACATACCCTGGTAACAGGGGGGGTCACATTAGATGGGCATGGTGCGACCATCCCCAAACACGAATACGGTATGGGGCTGGATAGCTAGTAGTTATACATGTCTTTAGATCTTCCTATACATATTTAGGAAAATCTATGCATTTAAAATTGGTGGCTTTGCCGCAGAAATAAATAAATAAAGTCGAGTTAATCAGCCTTGAATTGAGGCAATAGTTATTCTTGGAGTTAGAGGATTGCAATCCGCTAAACTCGTACTTGTTCTAGGGATA
>NW_020190059.1:88575-88958 GCF_900000015.1 Plasmopara halstedii | reverse complement strand
ATGCCTCTGTATAGACAAGGTCCGCACATGGGCAACTTTGGCGGCATGGAGCAAGTTTAAACGGATGCGTCTTATCTATGATTGTTTAGAACCTAAAGATGGTTTGGTACCATGGACTGCACGATACATTTTTACCATTATTGAGAGGCGATTGTAGCGTTTTATTTCATACCATAAAATAAATTGTCGCTTCCACCTTGGACGATTTGAAAGCACTCGAAATATTTAAGAGGCAAATGCATAACGGAATGTAAAGTTCTAGCTGTAGCACATCCGTACGGCGTATTATCGATCGTCGAGAATAGGCCACCACCTGTAACCAGATGAAGACTTTTCAAAATCGGTTCAGCAACTTCAAAGTACTCGATTATAACACGTACAAG
>NW_020190059.1:85826-88565 GCF_900000015.1 Plasmopara halstedii | reverse complement strand
GCGTCATAGACGCAAATGATGCAGACATCTTCTGCTGCAGGTGCTCTAGCAGCGCGTTATCGAAATTTGAGAACTCCTCTAGACGCGCACCGATTGCCTCGGGGCCTTGCGCAGCAAGGTGCTGCACGCCCTCAGGGCCACGCAAGAACATTAGCTTTTAAGCCCGTCCTGCATGCCCTGGGGCAAAGAGGAATATTGTTCCATCCTCACCGTGTCTTCATATTCAACTATATATATTTAGGAAAATCTATACATTTGAAATTTGGCGGCTTTGCCGCAGATAAAAAATTAAAAATTAGTTTTGGATTTTAAACAGAAGAGTTAATTAGCACTGGGTTCTAGTAATAATTACTTTTGGAGTAAGCGGATTGCGATCCGCTATGCTCGTACTTGTTCTAAGTATAGAACGAAAGGTCGGTGATCTAAGTTACGCTACCTCAAAGCGAAAAGGTACGGCAGCCCCGCTGCAATTTATCTTAAGCCTGCTATCATGTACTTTAATGTGATTGACTCCGGATGTCATGCAATTATGCTCGACGTGCCACGATTGAAGAAAGTCAGCTGTATGCTGAGGTGCCTAAAGCGCGGTTGAGTGACATCGTCACTGTTTGGATAGCGAAGGCGACTTGTGTAACTATGACGAAGGTCCCTGTTGAACTCGGTGTCAACGTTATTATACTTCGATAGCGTGAAATGCTGCTTAGTCTTAGACTTGGATTTGAGGTTTGGCCTTATCCTTGGTTCGGTATGGTTGTAAAACCTTGAGCCATGGATCACTTGGAGGTCGAAGACCTTGGGCGCTACGCGCACGTCTCTTGGTGGAGCTTTAATAAGCCATGAACACATCTCTGCTAGGAAACAGAAATGCTGTTGGTGCGGGCACTGGACCGGGACGGTCAACGTGCTGGAGATCGGAGTAATTGAATTGGTGGACACCAAATGTGTTTCGAACAGGAGTCCCGATCATGGTTCGCGGGCTGAACGTGGAGTGGCACGTAACCTACTGGGCAATGCTCAAGTGGAAAATCAGTTGGTGTATAACAAGAGTGGCATGGTTGGCCAAAGTCCGAGGCATCGAGGGCGAGGCCCCCGTGATGCACATGGAATAGCAAGTAATCTACTTAGCACTGCTCAAGTATCAAAGCAGGTGCTGCACACCAAGAGTGGCATGGTCAACGGTATGAAGGGGGGGGTAGACGGCAATGCCACCCTCGAGGCTATTCCTACGGTGGATTCTCTTTTTGAACCGGACGAGATGTCCTTGGAACAGTTTGACGGTGCCTTGAAGGCAGGCGACTTAGCCGAAGTGGTCATTGTACGACCGGACGAGGAAACTAGTCATCACTTCTGGGTGAAGCTGTCTTAGAAGACACCAAGAGGTTGCTGAACGCACGAAGCAGATCGTAGATACTGAAGGATTCCTCGAGTCCGTACTGTCCTATGGTGAAGGAATTCCATGACGTTGTCTCCAAATCCCCGCCGTCGGTTCTACCTCCGGACCGAAGAGTGCGTCATGAGATCGACCTGCTTCCGCGAACGAAAAAACTGTGTAGCATGCCAATGGCCTCTGTCCAAGGAGCAGTGTGATGTCATTGACATATTTTTCTGTGCGAAGCACGGCGCAGGAATGGTGCGTGAGAGTAAAGTTTCCCATTCGATACCCACCTTTTGTGTCCGGAAGCCGAACCCTAAGTGGCTATCGCTCACGTTTACAATAAGCTAGAGTCTACCATCATTCCGGCACAGACGCCGATTCTTAGAGAAATTGTTCTCTAGAACAATATGGTTGGCTGTACAAAGTTCAGTGTATCAATAATTTTTTCGAATTGCTCATGAGAGCGATTATTCAGCTGACAGCGTTGATAACTCCGAGCGTCATGCTCTGGGAGTGTCTGATGATGCACCAAGGGCTACCAAAATCACCACCAACATTTGGTCGGCTTGTGACCCAGTTGTTCAGGCCCGACCGGGCGTATGCACAGACATTCTTTGACGACATCCTCGTCCACAAAAGTGTGAGGCACAGGAGGACTGATGAATAGAACCACATCATCCATTTAAGAACGGTGCTCGAGTGCATGCGCACGAGTAAGCTGTATGCTCATGCAGACAAGTGCATTTTATGCGCCGAAAAAATCACCCTTTTTCGGGTGCTTTGTTGGGAAGCGTGGCCTTCGAGCAAATCCCGCTAAGTTCAAGGCCATTATAGACTGGTTGGTTTCAAAGAACAAAGGGACTTGTGCAGGTGGCTTGGCCTCGCCAACTACTTGTACAATTATAGCGCATATTTTGCGGTAATGGGGCGGCCGCTGTCGATTCTGCTAAAAAAGAATACAAAATGGTATTGGGACACTGAGACTCGGGAGGCTTTTGACGGGGTCAAAGACAGCCTCCTTCATGGACGAATACTGACGTTGCCAGATCATGTTCGTCCTTTTAGTGTCATCTGTGACTCTTCAGACTTTGCCATGAGCTGTGCACTGCTGCAGGCAGACGTCAAGGGGCGAGATCGGGTGGTCGCGTTCGAATCTCGCCAGCTTAAGACTGCTATGAGAAACACCAAAGTCCATACAACGACTTACTTGCGACGAAGTATGCACTTGCCAAGTTCGGGTGTATCTGCTTGGCTCATAGCCGTTCGTGATCTACACAGATTATGTGTCACTACGCACTGTGACTCAGTCGCCTCACCTCTTGCAGAGGATGGCCACGTGGCTCCCATTCTTTGCAGAATATAAC
>NW_020190059.1:81971-85816 GCF_900000015.1 Plasmopara halstedii | reverse complement strand
TATACTCTTGGAAGTCAAGCTTCCTCTGTGCAAGGTGCCGTGTGACCCGTCACAACGTGGCTTTTGAGCAAATATGAAGTAATCGAGTGGAGCCCGTAGAAGTTGAGCTCCAAGCACTTCTAGACGTGTGGTAGATCTCCACCAATAAGCCGTGATGTTGATGGCGCAAACACAAAGCGATGTGAGATTCCAAGCAGGGCCTGAGATTGCTTAAACAGATCTTTAAGTGAATCGAGCAGATATGATATGACTTCAGAGATTTACATGAAGGTGAGCGCTTAAATGCTACGTACAATTTACGAGGATGAGTCGAACGCATTATTCCGCATGGGTGAGCCCGTAACTGAGAACATTTGTAGAACGCTGAGTGTGATGAGCGGGACAACTATCACAACGAATCCCAAAATCCTTTCTATCCTTTGTTGCAAGACTCGTTTCTGGGATAGACTGCAAGCTAAGTGCAACGCGGTCGCCATGCACGATGCAAAAGAACGAATTTCAACTTCAAAGTCTCGTAAATAAATGCACAGAACTAGAATGCGTACATTACAAGTAGGAAAGGAGCCGATAGCCTTTGACGTAATTAAGTCTGGTTATATCTTTATTGCATTGCTTCATATATACCGATGTTTTAGTTTATGAGTTTTCTCAATTACGCCATAATGTAATATAAATTTCATAGAATTGTATACGACAGTTAAGTAAGGACCCCGTAATGTCGAAAAGTGGTGTGATGTTGTTCAAGTTCCGAACCCAGATGTACGGATTGCTCTCAACATTGCTTAATGTGTACTTACGACTGGTTTATTGAAGCACGACATATCGTTTTGTTGAAAATGGGTTGCAGGAGCGTCATCAACAACATCATATGAGTATAAAAAAGCATAGAAAATCCTTGTTTGGTTTGTCATAGCTGCATTATTGTCTGTGTCCATCTCGACAAAAGGTAGGAGGAAATATGGCCAAACAAGATTGACAGCAAATAAAATGATATGATACTACAACAGCTTTTGAAGCACACATCCCAGCTATATTCAATTATTTCAAACACGCAAGAATTTTGTGAGAGCATGTTTCGCCTGCCGTGATCAATGTACCAGATGGTGCTATTAGGTGAATCACAAATCCTGATCCCATGCTTACGCAGCTGTTGCATTTCAATTGTAGGAATGTAGTCTATAACTTGAAGAAAATAGAGTCGACAGGCTTTGCTTTTAACTTATTTAAGCGCCAAGTTCTTGATCGTACTACATAAGAATGACACAAGTGGTCGATTTTAAATGCATGTTTGCGACAAATCACGTTCATCTTGGGAAAACAATTCAAATCAAGCATTTGTGCCGGGAGAGGGTCACGGCATCATGTTCGAATTCTGGAAGCTTCTTTAATGCTCTATCTTTGCAAATAATTATGAATCATGTCCGATGATACCTGATTGTTCACACTTTTCATTTGGACAAGAACTTCTCGACCATGCCCCCAAGTCTTCTCTTCAAAACGTTCATGGCAATGATCTGCCTTGCTTGTCTCGCCCCTGGTCTTGATGCTGATTTCAATTGCGTTACCAAATGCGAATCCGATCCGAGTAACGCGTGCGCGAAGGAAGATAAAAATTTCCGCGCAATGTGCTGTGCAAGTAGTTGCAAGGTTGCCGAGAGTGCCCCAGATGATATCCCGGAGCATCCATCAGAATCATGATCAAGCAGCTTCTTTTGTTCAATTTGTCAATAAATTTTTCAGTTTTACTCTTTTGCAGCCATTCAAATCTAGATCACGAACTCTGCCAGTTTGCGTGCATACAGAGAACACTGCATGGCTCGCCACGACTGAATCACCACCCACGGTGAATGTATACCTAGCTACAATAGCTTCATCTCTTACTTTAAAACAGCTTCGCAAACCTGCTCTTGACCTTCATTAAAAAGAGTAATGAGTTGAGCTGCCTAAAAAAACAGTGCATCTAGTCTTCATCCACATTACAAAGATGACTCTTTGAAACTTAAACTTGAAAATGAATAATGATACCAATGCAGAGTACCCAAGTCCTCGAAAGAGATCTTTTTATTTTTTGATAAAATGTATTGTTTGTGATGCTCACAAACTATAGTCATCACTGTTGAGATCATAGCACGAAAGAAAAAGTATTTCTTTGCTCTATCCAACACTCAATGTTGAACACAACCAGACAGTCGAACACACTCTTTTTATTCACCAAATTTGACGGTCTAGCGCCTGGTGATGGCATTGACATTCTCACAGCTTTTTCTTGAAGCGTGTATTTCGTATCCGAGCGCAGCAACATCACTAACGATTGACATGCCGACAGAGAGAGTTACTACAGACGTAAACTTAACACTTTAACTGCACCAACTTTTGTTATTTTCAGATGCGTCGCAAGGTTGCAACGCTTTCGAAATGGTAAGCGGACTAACCCTTTTGTGCTGTACTAATAGCCTCTCAATTAACTTTTACGTACATTCGTTCAAAACAAAGAGTGTCTCCTTGAAAAGTAAATCTTAACCTTTTGCTATCTTTTTCTATATATCATGCTGTGATACTAGCTGGCGGCGCTTTTGTCGGAATATCTCGCAAAACCGATTTGTGTTGGCGAAATGTTTTAGTTTAATGCGTCTGCTTTGCTTTGCCTCATATCATCACGAGTTACAGATCATTGTGTACAGAATGTGGTGTAGAGCTTCAACAACACATCCAGCCCGTTCAAAATGGACAAGCAAGCTCAGTAAGCCTAGACCGCCCGTTTGCAAGTGCAACAAAATGCTGGGACTTGGATAGACTCAAGCACGTCAATAGAATAAACCGTCACAACGATTGAAGCCCTCAGACGCTTATATATATGCTGTTACTTCGCGTAAACAATGAGAGTGTCTTACATCCATTGGTCACCACTGCTTTGAATGCAATCAAGTAAAGGTATTACTCTACCATGCGCCGTATGCAGAGACAGTCAATTCGGAAGAAAGGTCCGTTGCGCGAAGGCAAGAGTATTCGCGTGGCGTCCGTGACGTCATCTCCAGTGCAAAATGTTAGTACCTGTACCCATGCAGCGATCTTTAAACAGTATGCAGACTCGGATGTCACCACAACCGCAGTTCTCACAGCAAGGAGTTAATTTTCATAATTCTTTTCCAAAGGTGTTTACAGAAATCCTGCAAGTGTTTCACGCGTGAGTCAACTTGTTTTACAGAGGTTGACAAAATTTAAATGGACACTCACAGTTACGCTTTGTCGTTTTGTTATAGACCGACAATAATGCAATGATGGACTTCGAGCGAGCCAACATGATGTCATCCTCTCTTCGACAATTAACGATGGTTTATCCGCTGAATGGAGGTGGTTATTCGAATAATGGACTTAATTTGGATTTTAGTCGTCCTCTTTCTATGTCATCATCTCAATGCTCGGTATCCTCGGATGATATGATCATAACGAGGCTTTCGACTATATTTCCATGCAAGCATCGATCCAGCGGTTACGGTCGTCGAACCCCGGAATATGTTCACCCCCTTCAACATCAATCAATATGATGAATGCACCGTATGGCTCGCCTGCAAGCCACATGCAACAGCCAAACAACTTCATGATGGCAGGCAATCTGTATGCGAATAACAGCATGCGCGGTTCAATGTATTCAGGGATGTCCATTTTAGGATCTGCTCAGCCATATCGTCCAGCGGATGCATCTATTGCGAATCTTTCGCATAAACGTGTTCTCGATGTTCAAACTTCTCAACGGGAACTGTGGAAAAACAACAGCCCTGTTTCCGTGACAGCACCAATTTTTCGAGGCACGCCATTACAGCAAAATTAATTTAGTGAACCGATGA
>NW_020190059.1:74884-81961 GCF_900000015.1 Plasmopara halstedii | reverse complement strand
TGCATGTCTGGTACGATTACGATTTTGTCCGCTGAGGGGCTCGAACCCGCGCTACCCAGCGTTAAGTCCAGAAGCATTGACCACTCGACCCACGCCACCGGGTCGGTCTATTATGCTCAACTCCCCAGTGCATCGCGAGAATTACTCACCAAATGGCTTCGATGGACCTATGTGATATTTTGCACTTAAAAAGGCTGACTGAGGCCTTTTGGCCATGCAGAGGACAAAATCGCTTGGGGCACTCGAGAGCACGATACCATGCTTTGAGCACCTTCATAATTTTTTAGAATGTAGTCATTTTGGGAGTGGACCGGCCGCTGTAGCATTGTTATCAGAAATATCAGTGACCAAGTAGCGGGGCGGACATTTCAACATTATAGGATATTTACTGTTAGACGATTTTATGTGTAGGCAGCGCATTTTTCCATGCTTAGAATATTCTCATGGTGTTTTTTTCTAATCATCGACTTCATCGATCATCCTATGGCTTGATAGTGCTTGTACACCCTTTTGAAGGCTTATATTTAGGCAAAGCATCAACCTTGATTTGGAACGACAAAAAGCATTGCGGCCGGTTTAGAGAGCATTGTCATTTTAGTCTTTCTAGGAGAGAATGTAAGTGAACGAACTCAGGGGCGTGAGAAATATCCCTAATAACACCATACGTTGACTTAAAAGAATGTAATCTGAATCAAGGTCGAAGTAAAAGAAACGAAGTCTCTGATTTAAAGGGATTGCAATCAAGTGGACGATATTGCAGCCCCGCCAATTCGCGTGCCATAAAGCATACGAATTGATGATAAGCATTGGTTACCTCATGCCGTCATGTCATGAGTAGCCTTATTTCTAATATTAAGTACCTTGTGTTTTGGTTTGTTATGTGCTGAAGAAAAAAATTGCAGATCTCGATCTTATGGTAGGTGCATTAATCACCTCAGGCCAACAGCCGTGGGCTATCACTCACTTGGAATTTATGTTTTTGTAAAGCTTTATCAAGCGACGTGGTGTATCCGCCACAGTGGCTGCTTGATCGTTATTGATGATGCGAAGGCTGGTTCAACTTACAAAGTATACGTGATTTGTGAGGTCAATCCATTACCACGAACATGTAGGTTATCTATTTATTCCACTCGGACTCGAAATACATCCTTCATTCAGTCAGCTATTAAATCTGACAAAAATTTTGCTGATTCGACAGTTGATACGCGCTAATAATTTATGTTAACCAGATCGTAGCATCTTTTGACATCGCACGTTGCAAAAAAAACTGATGTTTTTGAGTATGAGGACATTCAATTGGCTTCACAACCACAGGCCGACATCTTCCAAGTTCTAGCTTTCTCCTCTTGTCGTCTAGGAGACATCCGAGGCCCATATTTATGTTCCCTGCTGCGTTGAATTCTTGCACGACTGTTTTTGGCGAAGCCACCGCTATTGAAACATGCAGAAATACTACTGAAATTTCAGCTGCGAAAAGCAACTTTATTCATTCTTACTAGCAATCGATGGAGACGCTCGAAGTAAAATTACCGGCCTCTTCTACTCAAGTTTAGAAGAACTGCAATTTTATTGCCTATATTCATCATTCTTGCGAAGTCACCGCTGGCCTAGGAAAGGATAACACAACTTTTCTACCGTTGAGTGTGTCTCTTAGTATCAAGTTGGCTGCACGGTGCACGTCAAACTTGCCACCTTTCACGCGAAAGCCGCGAAGTTGCGCGTAAGACTCACACAGCGTGTAAGGACTCCAATTGTTGTTATCTTCCTCCACAGGCTTAAGCTTGTAGACTTCGTGGAGATGAGGCACACAATTCTCTGCTATAAATCGCACAGCACTAAACGGTTCGCGCGTCTGAGCTATTGGAAAGCTACCAAACAGAATCTGCAGCAGCACCGGCACGTTAAAGCGAGGAAACACCACGCCAGGACAGTCGCATACGAGTACACGGGAGGAAAAGCTGTCACCTCGACCCAACATCTCCACATGCTCAAAATAGTGCGTCTGCATGTGCTTGGTGTGACCAGGAGTTGCTGACACGCTCACAAGCTTGCGACCAAAAAGGCTATTAAGTAGTGAGCTTTTGCCAACGTTCGGCTCTCCAACGAATCCGATCGTAAGCGTTCCATTTTTAACTTCTACTTCGGAGCAATTATCATCGTGGCTGCTGTGATCGATAAGCGTGCTTACTTCACCGATGGTTCGCATCAACAACGCGTTGCTCTCATCGATGTTATCGCGGCTGTATGCAAGTACAGGAATATCATTTCCAAATCTTCTTTGCAAGTAATCTGACCATTCCTCAACACGTTCATTTGCCACTAAGTCGGTCTTTGTGAGTACAAGCACCACTCGTTTTGATGAATATTGTGTTCGAGTATGCTCAATAAGTTGATCACTTATATGTAGCAAAGGACAGCGAGCGTCGGCGAGGTGTACGAGCACAGAAGAGCGCTCAACAACGCGCCACAGTTGGCGCCATACCTCTAAATTCCTCTCGTATAGGTTTAGCTGCGCACCATCCTTACGCTTTAATGTCTCTTGCTCAAGATAGTTTATCCACTCCTGATAGGCCCGATTGTCGACTTCGTTCAGATCATCTGGCGTCATGTCTCGTGACCAAATCGGTTTGGTCAAGATACATGGCTGGTTAGCTGTTTTGTGAATGCCTAGAGAATAAATGGATTGTGAGCTGCCGCGATCTTTTGCATACACGAGCTCGCGCGTCGCGTCTTTTTTTCTGGCGTCGATAGCGGCCTTAGATTCTTTTTGCAGTATCGTACGGAGGTCTCTTCGTCCAGACAACGCCTGCATCACTCAGACAGAAAATGCATTAATGGAAACTACTTACACAAAAGCAATGAAGCTGCTACAACTACGATTTCTACCGGTTGTGACAATGGAAGCACTGTTTGCACCTCCGAGCCGCAAGCATCATCATCCGAGTCAGGTGCGTCTCGTCTCTTGGCTCGCTTATCACGAAGCTATTGAAAAGCCAACCAGCAGCAAAAGTCAGTATTATTACCGTCCATATCCACCACGTCATCTATTGCACCTGCTGCTTCTTGGCCTTCCCACTAAATGGTTTCTTCTTTGTCGGCATGTATTTGAAAATGCAACAAAGTAGGGCAGTATATTTTATTAATACAGTAGTTCATTTGTGACATTACCTGTGTCGTACGGTCTCATCTCTGTCAAATTTGAAATGGATAACTTTGCTGACATGGCTACACATTGTTAAATTTTGGCTACAGTTTCTTGCAGGTTGTCGTTGAATTTATTGTGGGCGTGAAGGTACATCCACGCATTTCGCGTTCTTGCCGCATGCGCTGTAAGCGTGCACTGCGCTTACGCACATAATCAGGATCATACAAACGACTCGACACATTAACAACATCCGTCTTGGATGATATCATTGACGCTTGAGAGCCTGAGCCAATTGATCCTCGGGGCGAAGTAGAGCCACGTCGATTAGTATGCGGCGTGAATGAGCAGTCAAGACTTTCGCGGCGGTCGCGCATATTTTTTAACTTTTCGTCACGGTTCTTGTAAAAATCTGGTTGGTACAATCGCGAAAAAACAGCACCACCATCCGTGCGGATGCTTGTGCGGGAAATTTGCGAGCCGCACACGGACCCAGTGTAGATCTGTGCTCTCGGCTTGGGCAACAGCGAAATATTTTCACGTGTTAAAGCTGCCACCCGCGTGGGGCGCGGGGCTGTGCGGGGCCTTGTCGGTGTCACGATATCTCGGCGTTTAGAAGGTGGTGTCATTAGCCCAAATTCACTGCGTGCCATTGCTCCAACGTTCTTGTAAGGCGATATATTGCCGACATTACTAGCAATCGTTCGTCCTGGGTAAATGCCAGGTCTTAACAAGTGTTCAGGTGCCTTGCTCGTCGTACACATCTTCGGTATGTATCGCGGCAGCGTGCGCTCTAATGAGCAGTCTTCTGCGAAAATGCTTTGGTCGTCACCGATACGGTGCTGGAGTCGATTGACCTCTTGCATGAGCTCGTGAACCGTAGGTGGATCACTATCTTCATCCTCGGCATCAGTCATGTCTAGCTTGCGACGCACCAGGTCTAGCTTTGGAGACGTTGGTGTATCGATGGCGGCATCAGCTACCGTCATGTGTTCAGCAATATTAATAGGAAAAAGGTATATATATATACATGTACAGTACTTGTATGTCAGTACACAACAATCATTTTTTTTGTGCCGAATTGAATGTGCAATTTGCTTTACATTTTAATGAGGTTGTAATGGTCAATCTCATTTATCATTGACAGCGATATAACAACAATCAATGACGTTCGGACTTGGTTCCAGCCTCATTTGCTGTGACACAATGCCAACTGCTTGAAGTGTATCAATGATTATTTCTGCGCAATTTCTGAATAATCCTTTGGTTAGCAACTTTTTGTATGGTCGCTACAGCACGGGAGTTGAGATTATCTACATTGTCTTTTGGTGCTATATTCACCGCTACGTTTACCTTAAAGCGATTGATATTTCTCTCATCCTGAGTGATACTAGTAGGAACTGATCTTTTTCATTAGTACAAAATTTTCCTTCCGTCGCCCCAAACAGGGCAAAATTCGATGAATGCTGCACCTTATTACTTTGCTTGTGCATGAAAACTTTCCTTGTTTCGACCGACTTAAAATGCTGGCGATGAGCTTGGTCAGAAGTGATTTCATGAAGTCGCAGTCCACATAGCTCAATAGAGTGAAGCCGCTTTGACTTAACGTCAAGCCTTCTGGTGGGCAGAGACCGAGAAACCCTATCTTTTGGTTGGAAGATTTTGCAGAGTATCAGTGCATTGTGCTGGCGGTCTTTGATAGGTACTTAGGTGCAATGCCTCTGTAGAAGAGGACTTCGGCGCTTCCGGTATGAAAAGCGTTTAGCAACAGATGTGGTGGCTGTTACTTACGCCTAACCGTGCGTTGTTTGTACGATCAAAATTCAAGCTCACACAACAAGGCACGGTAGAATCGGCGGAGTCCGCTTGATTATTTAGACAACTTTTGTCGGCATTACGGCAGACTCTCACCCGAAAACGGTAACAATTACCTTCTACACAGAGGGCCCACAAATAGGTGCGACTCACAGCAAGACTATTCACGTCCCCTTGAACGTCGTGGGGGATCGCATTGATTTCGAGCCGCAAGGCCTGTGTCCCAAAGATTGGGATAGGACTGGGATAGGTTTGTGTGGTAGAAGCTCTGCAAGCGCACCAGAGGTAGTCATGCTGAGAAAGCTGTTGCGCAGCATCGTCATACCTGTAGATGCAACTTCTGTGGTAGTATTGAACACCTGCACTCTGTGTTTTCCCTTTTCCCTTAGTTGAGAGGTGCAAAGGTTCAAGTCGACACGCGCGGGTCAACCAATGAGCTTGTCACTTAAAATGTTGATGCAGAGAGGCTTTCTAAGGAAAAGACGGGTATATTGTATCTCAACAGGATGGAGACAGTGAAATTTCTTCCTTCAGTGATCGACTTGCTTCACGAGAGTTAACCTGGTTGTCGATTAACAATATCAAGCTCCCTGGTAACAGGGGTGTGTGTCACACTAGATGGGCTTGGTGTGGAAAATCCTGAGAAATCCAGGATCGTTGTTTATTAACGTACGGAGCGCGACGATATAAAAAGGTACACAAAAACCGGAGGCATTGATGAAAACGAGTACTGATAATGCATTCGCGTGTCTTGTGACAGGGGTACTCGTTAATGTTTTGAGTCTTCAAGTGACGTTATAGGATTTTGACGGCATGGCATTTTGTCTATTCCTGGTCCTTAATTCGATATGCGATGTTCTTCCAAGTATAGTGTGGCTGAGTAGACTATTAGCACATCGCGCCTGATTGATCTTTGGCGGGTGAGGCATCCAAGGTGTTCATCGATGAAAATAACCGTAATGACTTTTCATTTCCCGAAGAAGCTCCCGCGCCTTCAACGAGGACTTATGGCTAAGCTTTCTCCTTACTACAATCTCCCCTCGAGGGCGAGTCGTTTCGCTCGCTCCTTTTCACCTCTCCACGAATTTAGCACTTTGTTTCCGCTTCATAAGGTGTAAAGTAGCTCGGCAAACTGTTGCGATGAGCAATACAGTTCTTTACAATAAGTCGGACCTGGTCAGATTCTTCTAAGCAGAGGTCACTCAGCGAAAACTGGCTTGTAAAACCCTTAGACAGATACAACCTCATGAGCAGCGTACGATTTCTACAATCGCCGCTGTTCATAGTGCTATCGGTACTCTTACCGAGTTATTAATTCTGGTTTGATTTAGCGCTCAGAGAGCTCAACGTGCCTGTCTGCAAGCATTGGCAAGCGACGAGTCACAGCGGCTTCCGATACAGTCTCTACGGGCGACGAAGGAATAATAGATTTGATCGTGCAAAGTAGCCCGTTGCGCTTTCAAAATTATCTCACACGCGAATACGCGTGAGCCTTCAGCTTAATAACGAGCGCTACAAAGCTGATCTGACAGAACTTTTCACCCAGCACGCCCCCTTAAAGAAAGGGGGATAGGCTTGAAACAGCTACGGTTGGGGAAATATGAACCATTTCTTAAAAGCAAACCTCAGTTACTAAGCGCAAGTAAAAGTGCCGAAGAGTACCTCACTTCACATATAAAGCGAAGAATGCACGTCGAATCATCCGTTTTACGGCTCTAAAAGCCAGCATCAATGTTGCAGATTTCCGGTAAGCACGTTGTTTGGTGTGACCAAAACACAGCACGACGTCGACGTCGATGTGGGTGCTCGCCTCAGTTACTCGGTGTTAATTGTTTTGCTCATCATATTGATCCTGCTTGTATAGCTACTGGCCAAGATTCCAAGTTGGGACAGCGATGAGCCATGGGAAGCACATTGCTCTAGGTGACTCTGTCTCTATTCCCGGGAAGGTAAAAGATAGAGGGGATGGTCCTAGTCCCAAGCGGCAACTGTCACAGCAATCGTGCTGATGCAAGACCTCAACCATCCCAGTGTCTTGGAGTAAAAATACATTGTTCACTACATTAGATTATGATCATAGCTCAACTTAAAAGGCAGGTCCGATATCTGCTTCACACGGA
>NW_020190059.1:74806-74874 GCF_900000015.1 Plasmopara halstedii | reverse complement strand
TAAAAAAAATGCCCAACTTTTGCCATATATAAAAAAATATCCCAACTTTTCAAAAAATTAAAAAAACC
>NW_020190059.1:60535-74727 GCF_900000015.1 Plasmopara halstedii | reverse complement strand
AAAACATGTGTGAACGCGGATTGCAACTGTGAGTTTGGACGATACTATTGCGAGGTATGCCGTTTTATTGATGATGACCGCAACAAAGACATCTATCATTGCGACAAGTGCAAAATATGCCGCATCGGCAAAGGGTTGGACATCGACTATTTTCACTGTGACCGCTGCAATGCCTGCATGAGCATCACGTTGAAAAAGCACAAGTGCGTGGAACGGTCTCTTGAATCGGACTGCCCTATCTGTCACGCATACATGTTCACCTCGACGACACCCGTCATGTTTCTTCCTTGTGGCCATTGTATGCATGTTTCTTGCTATGAAGAGTACACTCTGGTATGAACTAATAAGTGAATTGATTTATAAAGCTAACAATTGATGT
The DNA here is from genome assembly GCF_900000015.1 of Plasmopara halstedii. Classification (NCBI taxonomy): domain Eukaryota; phylum Oomycota; class Peronosporomycetes; order Peronosporales; family Peronosporaceae; genus Plasmopara; species Plasmopara halstedii. The sequence goes on along the minus strand of NW_020190059.1, from coordinate 74,348 downwards.
TGGATTGCAGACTAATTACATTTGCCCGCTATGTTCGAAGTCACTGGGAGATATGGAACTTTACTTTGCTAGCATTGATGAGCTGCTCGAGCGGGAACGAATGCCGATGGAATATCAAGATTACAAGTCGCTGATCTACTGTAGCGACTGCGAGCGTAAATCTACGACCAATTTTCACTTCGTTTATCACAAGGTTCGATCGATGCTGTTGGTTCATGTGAAAATGAAACTTACATGATTTGCTTTGCCAGTGCCAATATGAAAATTGTATGTCGTACAATACGAAGCTACTGCGGCAATTTATTGATTCAGAGCGTCAAGTATCATGCGGCCCCACCGCGCAAATTCAAACGCTCTAGCATGATATCGTCATGTACGAATTAACGCTAATCATTCCTCAAATGCATCTTTAGAAATCTCTTTTACTGTGTACGACTCAGTTCTTGAGGAGTTTAACGAATTGACAAGTCGTTGCCCTCTACACACATAGAGCCATTTGGATTTATTCTAGCGCCCGTGGAATTAACACAGCATGCCTCGACTCCAAACGCGACGAAGCACTTTTCAGCGCCTCAAACATATTTGGGCCTTGCATGTGAGCAATCGTATGATCATCGAGCGCTGTCTAAGGTCTACGGCGTAATATGTTTTGGAGTGATGTTTGTTTCATGCTCCAACCAATCACTTTTACAAACATATGTGGATAATCTAATTAATCAGCTCTTACTTTTGACCAGTAGGTTTATCAAAAGCTTTTCAGCGCAAAGCTTATTGGGTCTTTGGTAAAACAAACCTGTTTAATTACAAACCCTCTCTAAATTGAACAAATGATATGGACTCATGTTGGGCACCATACAGTAGAACCTGTCTAAGTTAAGCCTGTTTAACTCAGAACCCTCTTTAAATGAAACACTTTTCCCAGTCCCAACATATTTAATTTAGACAGGTTTTACTGTACTATGGATATTCCATCATGTTGTGCAGAGATAAAAAGAAGCGCCGACGCAGCGTTTTTTCACGAGTTTCGCGAATTGATGTAGACTATTGGTAGCGGCAAGAATTTCCCTACATATTTTTAATAGGGTATAATTTCTTAGTTTTGCGGCTGTCCTCTTGAATAACTTCGCGCTCTGCTTTTAACTCTTTCGTGGGGCATCTTTGTGGGTGTTCTTCACTTTTACTATCTTAATTGTTCGGTTTGCATTAGTACAATATGCACTGTATTATCAGTGTTTGCCTTCCAGTTGTCGGTCTTTTTCAGGCGTGATCTTTCTACGAATGTTTCACATAATCAAACGCTCTGCTAGCATTATCGTTGGTAGTTGCGGAAGGAAGCTCTGACCCAAAGTTGTCTTGCACTCTTCGATAACCTGAAATATCAGTAATAACAACTCGCCGCCTATTATATTCAAAACGGTTGCCCCGTAAATTCATTAAAAAACCTATAAAACCAAAATCAGAGTCCGCATACGCAGTGTTTGAGGCCCGTTACATGTATAAAACCATCAGTTTACATGTCAAATTGATACTATCCAAGCGCCGCCCGCAACGAAGGCAAAAAGTGTATGATCGGTCGCAATGTGTGTTACTCGCTGTCCCGGTTCGTTCCACTACCCCTTCTAACTGGTTTTGACTTTCATAATTATATGTTTTGTGCGTTGACCAAAAAAATTTAAGGTACCAGCGCGATGTTTCAATATGATGTCTACGCACGAAAATTTCTCAGTTTTCTGCGCTCGTTCATTTTTCTTTCGTACAAAAATCTGCTGCTCACAGGGATTGTTTTTGCATCAAGCTCTACATAACATCAAATTTATATATCCACCAGAGTAACAGGATGAAAACAGCAAAGGCCCCCTTTTCACCTCTCAGCCCGGCGCTGCATGTCTTGGTTGGCGCGTATATCTGCGCAACCTTTAAATAATCTTTACGTCTCGACATAGAAGCTGGGAGCCCGAAAAGGGCCCTTGATTTTTCTTATCTACCCCGCAGTGCTCTTGTCCTGACGATCACGGATCCATCAAAGCAATGCTTAAATAGACGTCAACTCCTAGCTGTATGCCCTGTTGTGTGTTGACATGTACTTGTCATCACAAAACTTGGGAAACTGCATGGTGCTGCGGGAAGGGCTCCAATTAGTCATTACATGATACTACATCTACCTTCTACTTGCATCATAAAAATAATTAAAAAATTACAGAATAGTGTCCTTACATGCATATGTGACATCTCTATGAAGTGATGAGTATTCTGAATGATACAGAATGCTGGTTCCGACGTGTAGATTAGTACTGGTGAAGAGGCCAACGTATCTCTGTCTTTCGAAGTAGACGGTATTTCTGCTCAGACCTTTTACATAAGTTGAAGTCAAGCTCTTCAAGATCTTGCACAAGTTTAAGCTGAGGTTTGATCACAGTACATCCTTAATTGTGTAGGCCAGATTTATATGATCTCATATTAACCCTCTAAAAAATCTTGCGGTGTATTGCATGTAGCTCCAGAAACCGTTACTCATTTCAAATTTGCTTTCAGACCTCACGTCGTTTTTCTTCTCTCTGAGACATCACCGTCTTTTCTTGCACGTGGAGAATCGCTTACTCGTCGCACCTACGTGTCTGTCATGTGGGACGATTGTGAACAGCGCCTGTAGTAGTCTTTCCAACGGCTCTCAATTCGGTTTGACGGCGCAAAACTATATGACCCGCATTTCAGTCAGAGACATATTTTTGTCATATTTCGAGCAACATGGACGGAGTAGGAAGTATGACTTGGTCCATCAGTACCGCAAACGGAAGTGCTGACGAATAAAATGAATCTTTTGTTAATTTGTCGTCGCGTGAGTGGATGGTAATATAGCGAATGTGAGAAGTCATCAGTAGTCAGCTTACTGCAGTCGTCTTCTCCGGATGATCAAGAGAATGCTGTCTTCAGCTTCATGCACCATGAGATGATTGAGTCTAGAAAGCGGATCGCGATGCCTGTTTCTTCTCACATAACGATGCCTCTGATGTTGAACCTGTCTTTGTACCGTTGCGGAGATATGTAACCTCTTTCACGATGGTTTGTCAAGCTGGGACTGCAAGACGACTGTGAGGTTTTTGCGGCAAGTTTTGTTAGAAATGTCCAATCTTGCGAGTCGTGCAAAATTTGGGTATATTTTACGCGTTGAGCCGATTAAAACTGCTATCTTACCTGTGAGACGCTTCAAGATTGAGCTAAAGAAGGCATTTGAACAGCCACATGGTGAGTTTTGAGCCCGCGTCGAGTTCTTGAAGCTATGCAATGATCACTACGACCTACACTTGTGTGCACAATTGTGCTTGTTATTTGGTATCGAGCATTGTTGATGAGCTAATTGACATTTCAGCGCAAGTTGTAACAATTATGGCGGGGTTTTACGACGGGCCGATCTTGTATCAACTCTTCCATGTGTGCCTCGAGACGCAGGACGAATCCATCAACTGTGCGATGCAAGAAAAGCACAGGATCAAGTCGGCCAAGGGCTAGCTTTGTGCCAAGAGTAATGTGTCCGCCGACTACTACTTGTTAAAGTTCAAAGCAACGGACAAATCGGACATTTCCACGCCTAGATAGCGTTCTCTAAACCTTATAGAATGTTTTTGTAGTCAGAATCCGGACTATATTGCTGGAACTGCAGAGTGTCCTTGCCGGGTCAGCAACAAACACAGCGTGCTCACTCGGATGACGGCGGACGTCATCGGTTCGAACGCTTGCAAGAGTAAAATAACGGGAACGGCTAGTAGGGGCAAAGCTTACACTTGGCCCAAGATGAGTACTTTGGATGTTGCGGGTACGCAGATTTCTACCCTTTATGTGCTTGATGCCGATGTCAGGTCAATTTGAGCTTTGATTGTCTAAGACGCCTTCGTAGATAGTTTGATATACCGCAAGAGCTTTGATTGACACTGAAGATTGAACAGCATTGATCGACAGCAAATTATGGATAGGCATAGTATTAGCCTGCTAAATGTGAAAAGAGAAATGATCATTCTTTATAAAATGGATCTACAATAAAGATCCGTGAGCAAGCCATTCGCTTGGCAAAAAAATTTGGGGATTGTCGAGACGAAGACGTGTTTTTCCTTTTCGACATCGATGACAAATTTGATATCATTTGATGTATGTCATGGTCGAAGCGTTATCATTTTAGCATTGACCGGATAAAATATGTGATCGTCGTTAAAGAGTCGTACAGCGCTGATGTGTGCTGCATGATGACGAACGAACGGTGTAGTTGTATGCATCTATTCAAGAAGTCACAGATGCTTTAAGGGATATTGTGGTGTGCGATGGCCCCTCATACTCACATGATAAGCACAAAAAGACTACTGAACAGTAATAACTGGAAGTGAGGCAGCCAGGCGCCATAAAACTAGTATTTCCTGCCATCAACATGAATGACATGAACGATAGCAGTAAGAAGAATAGTGGGGGCAGAGGCAAATGCCCATTCAAGAGACGAAAAGGCAGGCCACAAGAAGGTTTGTCGTCGTTATTTTGCGTGCCTCTGGTCAGGATATGAATTAAATCAATGAAAGAAGTGTCCAAAAGTATAGCGGAAACAGTGAATCAGTAAATGTTTTGGTCTGCAACGAAGATGGTGTCGTTGATGTTACCCGTCTTGTGAAGACTAAAAATTTCCCAATTAAGTCGACGAATCATTTCCGCGCCAACAATAATCTAGAACACACAGAAACGCAGCCTGACGAAGGGCAGCTTCTTTCAGGCGCATGTGTTATTCGAAAAGCTCTTTTAAAAGGTCATCAACATTGCATCAAGTTCTGATGTGGAATGGTTGGATGTTAAGCTAAGATTTGAGAGGTTTGAGTTGCAGTCTTGAGATACTGTTTAAATTACTGCCATGTACAAACTTGTCAATATTATAAAATAGAAAAATATTTTTAGGCAAGGTGAAGGACGAATTGCAATCTGACAGAGGCATTAGTCATAATATTGACATACTTTGGTACGAAGTATTGCATCACATGACTATGTCCGTTGCTAATAAAGCAGATCATTGCAATTGGCGAGTTCTTTGTGCAGCGACAGAAACCAGGACATCTGCGTAAGAGCAAGTCATCGCACTGTAAACCTACCATTTGTGTCACAGAGGCAAATGGTAAATGGTGGATAGTTATGCTTCCAATCAACTCGCTGACCAGCGCGGACTCCAGCCCCAGGCAAAATAAACATCCTTGATGGAATTGTCAGCAGTACTATTTAATTGCGATCAATCTGATGGACGATTTCTATCATACACAAATGCGCGTAAATGATACACCACCAACGTTCAGTGGTATGCTGTGGAAAAGGTTATGGATGTCAAAAGGTTTGAAAAACGCTCCCACGACTTTAAACAGGATAGTCACGAGTCTTCTTTGTACATTGAGAGAATTTGCACCGAGTTTCTTTGACGATATATAATAATTTTTAATAAGAAAACGGGTAAATAGCCGGATGTCGATGCTCAGTTTGACCACTTTCGTCAGGTCATCTAAATTATGCGAGAGAATGAAGTTCTCGCCAGAAAGTGCTTTTACTTTGGATCTAAGACCCCCGTTTTTTGTTTTATAATGGGCGAGTTTTGTGTCCAAGTAGATTCAGAGAAAGAATGCTCCCAATCATTGGTCTATACCAGACGATGTGGAATAGCTGTTAGAATGGCTGGACTTGGTCAACTATTTGTTTGATTACATCTACAGTTACGCAGTGTTGGTGCAAATCCAGATGACGCTTTTAATTAAAGACGCTGAGTAGGAATGATCAGATGATCAACAGGTGGCATTGCCAGAGCAAAGAAGAGCTTGCGAGATGCTCCTGTCATTGCGATTGTAAATCACGACTAGCATTTCTATGTGGTCTGCAATGCTAGCAACTATGTTTTCGGTTATGCGGTGATGCAACACGATGATGAAGATCGAGGGCGAGTACTTTCGTATGAGTCTCGACAACCCCGGCCCGTGGAACACATTTATCCAGTTTACGACGTAGAGCATCAAGTGATAAAGAATTTTTGGTCAGGCTCAGGGTGGACTTGTTTGGACAGGAGCACTTTGCAATCTATAGGGATCACGGCGAGCTGCATACGGCAGTTTAGACTCCTCGTTTTTCAGACTTTAAAAGATTAAAACCCTCCCCGAATACGGCGGCGTTACTGGACAGTTTTACCGGTACCCTTTGGATGTTGGCAGTCCATGCGCATGGACTTTGTGTTCGGCCTAACGAAGATCTAGGTAGGCAACACGGTTAAGGTGGTCTTTGTGGACGCTTTGAGCAAGACGGCTTATCTTGCGGCATTGCCGGACACCAACGACGGTGTGAGAGTCACTATTTATCTGTCGTGTCTTTTGACAGCATGGACTCCCGGGGTCAATTATCTCTGACAGAGACCCGCGCTGCACTAAAAGTTTTAATCTAGACTCTTCCGGGTGCTGAACACCAAGTTGACTATGTCAACAACGGACCATCCGCAGACCGATGGTAAGACTAAGCGCGTAAATCGCGTCATTGAAACGCTCTTCGTAGCGTCTGCGCTGAGACGCCGAAGCGCTAGAGCGCTATGTTGCCACTCGTAGAGTTCGCTCTGAACAATGTGGTGCATTCATTAAGCAGCTACATGTCGTTCTACGTGAACGGGCATATTAATACTCGCGTCCCCCTGACGCCGCCATCCCTTGACTCAGGGCTTGGTGAGAAGGAATAGCCGAACGACTAGCTGATGACAGCCCCTCACCGTGCTTAAAGAAGTCGGAGACTTCGTGTCTGCCAGGCTGAGTCGTTCGCGATGCGATGGCTGGAAGCCAAGACACGCAAACGAAATTTGCAGACGGAAAAAGAAGGAAAAATGTTGAAAACATTGAGGTCGGAGTCCTAGTTTTAGTGAATTCTAAAGACTTCCTACACATGCAGTTTCAGCTGTCTTTATGACGAAGCTCTGTCCACGGGTTATAGGACTTTTAAGGTCGTGATCAGGCAAGGCCTAGCGTATACGCTGAACCTTCCGAGAAGGATGGCACCCTGCCGGTGTTTTATGCGGGCTATCTTAAAGCGTACCGGGATCCGGCGCGAGTGAACGCGGAAGCGTTGGCGCCTTGGTGGCATAAGCTCTCACCCACCCAGAGGCTGAACCAGCAAATGGTCTGAGCACGAAGTGCAACAATTTCCGTTTTCAACGGCGCAAGGCGCTCCATTGTCACACGAAGTGGCGTTTCTGCCTGTTCAACGGCTAGGAGCCGCTCCGACGAGCATGATAATACTCAACGCGAGGCAGCCGGTGCACAAAGCACTCTGGGATCTTAATATCTTCCGCACAGCGGTAGACGACCTCGAAGAGATGCTCGGCAGAATGCCGATTACGACAAACTTTGTCCTTTAACGCTCAAAGAGCATCGCGAGTCACCGGACAGAGATCGACGAAGTCAGCATCGTCTGCCGCCGACTCTTCTCGATGAGAATGGTGGCGTCCACTCCCACGCGATACGCATTGTGGGTCGATATCGTCGACAAGCTTTAGCCCGTATCTTGTAAAGTGGCGGGGATACCCAAACTTCGAGAACTCGTGGGAGTTTGAGGTGCCATTTCGGCAATATTGTCCAGACGTCGTGGACACTGATGATCAGAAGGATCATGACGCCACGCGTCATCTTGCGCATCGCACTTCTTGGCAGTAGCCCGGGAAGCTGTAGGGTCATGAGCTGAGCTCAAAATAAGGCCCTGAGCAGCTGTGGTTGAAGACTCATCCGTGTGAGAAACCACAGAGCTCACGGGAGCGTGACGGATGATCCCATGTGTCGCTGGGTGACAATACTCAGGAAGACAGCGATGCGCCTTGACAAACTCAAATCAGTAAATCGGACTATCTGATTTGTTGAACACCAAAGGTGTTTTGGATAGGGTTCCCGTATGTGGCTCGCGAACTGAATATGGAGTGTCACCTGAGCCACTGAGCACTGCTCACGTTTCGAAGCAGTTGCTGCATGCCAAGAGTGGTATGGTCTGACGAGGTTCGAGGCATCTTGGCAAGGTCCTTCGGATGCGCGTGGAGGCGCACGTTATCCACTAGACGATGTTAATAACATCAAGGCTCCGATGGAGCAGAGAGTGGGGACACTAGACAACGCCGAGTGCGTGATCCCACTGGTCTCGATGAGACGTAAAACCTCTATAGAAAGGAGACAGCGAAGCCGTATGATATATGCAGGACGCAGGGCGACGATGCTGACCCAGATTGTGTCTACCGTAGCGGATGGGGCACAGCTATATACCCCTTGTCAACCGTTTGACAAGAGTAGAAGACGGTGACGTCATATTTAAGGCTAATCCTTTGGTGGGTGCTCTGCTTGAGATGAACAAGGTGTCCTTTGAAGAGTTTGACGGTGCCTTAAAGGCAGGCGACTTGGTTGAGGTGGTCATGATAAGACCGAACCAGGAGAGTAACTCGTCGTGGCTCTGGATGAAGCTGTCCTGGAGAATACTAAGAAGGTGCTAAACGCACGAAGTGAATTATCGATCCTTCAGGATCCCTAGGGTCCGTAATATTCTTTGATAAAGAAATCGCAAGTCGTCGTCTCCACAGACCCGCCGCCGGTCCTACCTCCGAACCGAGGTGTGCATCATGAGATCGACCCGGTTCCGAAATCAAAGACTGCGTAACACGCCAATGGCCCCTGTCCAAGGAGCAGTTTGACGTCATTGACGCCTTTTTCCGTTCGAAGCACGACGCAGGAATGGTGTGTGAGAGCAAGTCTCCCCATTTGACACCCACGTTTTGTACCCGGAAGCCGTACGGCAAGTGGCGTATCGTTATCGCTCATAATAAGCTAAACGCTGCCACCATTCCGGCACAGACGCCGATTTCTAGAAAGGATAATCTCCAGAACAAAATGGTTGGCTGTACAAAGTACAGCGCGCTCGACTTGGTCGATAGTTACTACAAATTGCTCGTGAGAGCGAGTGATGTTCCGCTGACAGCGATGAAATCCGAGCGGGATACTCTGGGAGTGGCTGGTTATGCTCCAAGGGCTGTCAATGTACCAGCAATATTTAATCGTCTTGTGACGCAATTGTATAGGCCCCATCGAGCCTATGCACAAACATACTTCTACGACATCTTCGCCCACAGTCGTGCGCGGCACGGGGGGACAGATATATAAAATCACATCATCCATTTGAGAGTGCACACGCACGAATAAGCTTTATGCTGATGCCGGAAGACATCTTTGTCGAGGAGTCAATCCCATTTTCAGGATGCTCCACTGGGTAGCGTGGCCTCCGAGCGGATTCCGCTGAGGCCAAGGCCATCGTGGACCGGCAGGTTCCAGTGAACCAAATGGACTTGCGCCAGCGGCTTGACTTCGCCAACAACTGGCACAAGTATAGCGCAACTTATGCGGAAATGACCAGGCCATTGTCTAATTTTATGTAAAAGAATAAGGAATGGTGTCGGAGCACCGAGCATCAGAATGCTTTTGACTGGGTCAAAGACAGCTACCTTCATGCACCAATACTGGCGCTGTCAGACCCTGATCGACTTTTCAGGTTCGTCTGTGACGCTTCGGACGTTGCCATCGGCTGTGCGCTGCTGAAGCAGACGCTGTGGGGCGAGATCGGGTGATCGCGTTCGAATCTTCCCAATTTAAGGCTGCGAAGAGGAACTAACCAGTCCACGACAAGAAAGATTTTGTGATGAAGTATGCTCTTGTCAAGTTCATGGTGCACCTGCTTGGCTCAAAGCCATTTGTGATCTACTCAGATCATGCGTCATTACGCACTGCAACTCAGTCGCCTCACCTCTCGCATAGGATGACCAGGTAATACTCATTCTTTGCATAATAACTTCGAGGTGACGTAAAAAACAGTAAAGTAGAACGTTTTGGCCGATGCGTTGTCATGCAGACCGGACTATGAGCTTGCTCGAGTACAGCAACGCTATTTGTCGATCGTGTCTTTCGACAGCATGGACCTTCGGCGTCAATTGTCTCTGACAGAGACCCGCGCTTCAGTGGATAGTTTTGGCTTACAGTTTTCAGGGTGCTGAGCACCAAATTGACTATGTCAACAGCGGACCATCCGTAGATCGATGGTCAGACTGAGCGCGTCAGTCACGTCGCTGAAAACGTTCTTCGCTGCGTCTGCGCTAAGACGCCGAAGCGATGGAACGCTATGTTGCCACTCGTAGCGGTTGCTCTGAACAATATAGTGCATCCATCTACTGGCTACACGCCGTTCTACGTGAAAAGACTTGATCATTCCTCGCGTTCCGCTGACGCCGCCATCCCATGGCTCAGGGCTTGGTGGGGGAGGAATAGCCGTACGGCTAGCTGATGTCAGCCCTCTCAAGGTTAAAGTCGGAGACTTCCTGTCTACCAGACTGGGTTTCTTACGACACGTTCCCGATGCGATGGCTGAAAGCCAAGACATGTAGAAGAACTATGCGGACTGAAGAGGAACTACAAATGTTGAAAACTTTGAGGTCGGAGAACTGGTTTTATGAAACGGTAAATTCTTCATACACATGCAGTTTCTGCTGTCTTTATGACGAAGCTCCGTCCACGGTTTATTAAACCATTTAAGGTCGTGGTCTAGCGTATACGCTGAATCTTCCGAGAAGGATGCGCACCCACCCGAAATTCTCTGTGGGCTTGCTTACGCCGTACCAGGATCCGGCGAAATTGAACGCGGAAGCGCTGGCGCCGGAGCAGCCCTGAAGGTGCGCGGCGACTCAGAAGCTGAACCAGCAACTCGTTCTGAGTATGGAGTGCAACAGCTTCCAACGGCGCAAGGCACTCCACCGCCACATGAAGTGACGTATTTACCTGCTCGTGGGCTTGGAGCTACTCCGACAGAGCATGATAATACTCACCGTAAGATACTCGGTACACAAAGTGCTCCAGACCCTTGGGGTATTCCGCATGGCGGTAGACGACTTCGGTGAGATGCTCGGCAGAGTGCCGATGACGACGGACCTTGTCCTTCAACGCTCGAAGAACATTGCTAGACACTGGATGGCGATCGACCAAGTCGTCATTGCCCGTCGCCGACTCTTCTCGATGAGAATGGTGGCGCCCTTTGCCAAGTGGAACGCCTTGTGGGTCAACGTCGTCGACAAGGTCTAACCCAATATCTTGTGAAGCGGCGGGAATACCCAACCTCCGAGAGCTCGTGAGAGTTTGAGGCTCTCTTTCGGCAAGATTGCTCAGGCGTCATAGTCGCTTATGATATAGAAGGATCGTGACGCTTCGCGTCCTCGTGCGCACCGCACTTCTCGGCTGTAGCCCGAAAAACCGGGTGGCCATGAGCTGAGCTCTAGTAATGGTCCTGAAGCTGCTGTGGTCGTAGACTTACTCGTGCGAGAAACCACAGAGCGCGCGGGAGCGTTATGGATTGTTCCATCTGTCACAGGGCGATAATACGCAAGAAGTGGGCGTTGCGCCTTTAGTTTGGCAAGCTCAAATCATAGACGGCGTTCAACGCGCACGTCAACTTCTTTGTGCTTTAGCTGCAAGGTAGACAAAGAGGAACGTTTTCGGTTCCGCTACAACCATCGCCGAATTGTCATCTGCAGCGACTTCGCCAGGGGTGAGCAACACAGGGACGGTTCGCATTGCGGGTACAGGAGCGCCTACTTTTTTGCTGGAAGTCGAGCGCGGTACCGATCCATTGGGATCTCTTCTGCTATCAAAAATCGAGCTCGCAGAGCTTTCCGCTGATCTAGCTCAGCTTGTGTTGTGCGCCGGGGGCCCGACTACGTAGACGCCTTACGATCAAGTGACCGTGTCTGTCGCTCTGTAGCGGAAACCGAACGCGGATACGAGCGCAGGAGAGTCGCCCTGTGAGCAGCCTTCAATTGCTGCTCCTCGTCGAGTCGATTGGCAAAAATATTACTTCCCCCGGTAGCCAAGAGTTTGGGGAACGGACACGGTTCCCGCAAGGTTTGAGGTAGGATCAGTTGGCACACTTCATCCTCCTCGTCTTCTCATGCCGGGAATGGAGTATCCGGCTCGTAGTCGAGTTCCTCCAGCTCCTTGATGAGAAATCCGTCGCCTGAGGCGGGTGCGTTGTGTCGCGTTCAGTTGTCGAAGGTTTAAGATGTGCTTTCCGTAAAGCCGCGGACGTACTGTCCGGAGGTGCACCCAGTGCAGAAGATGAAGGGCTTCGCCCGCGGTTGCCCTCGCTACCAGCTAGGCTGGGTGTTTTGCGTGTCGTAGACATAGGGCTCATAAAGCGGAAAATGTTTATAGTTGTTCTAAAAGAACGTTGAGGTGTCTCAAACACGCGAGCCTCGTATATAGCGACCATTAAATGTGAATTGTGAATATTCACAAGTTGAGAGCGTAACGATGTTACTCGTACCTTGTATGAAAGGGTGGATCGCACTAGATGGTGCAACCGTACATAGGTGTGTATTTCACGAGTTCGTGTGATCACACAGTGGTGTCGCTAAGCCGTAACAAAGAAGCCACCACATGGCAGGATTGCCAGTTGTAATGCATATTACTATATTAATTAGGTATTACAATATTCATTCGAAAAAGCTAGGGTTTTAGATATTGGCGGCTCCGCCGCAACCAAACAATTAAATACAGTTTTAATTTTGAACAGAAGTGTTTGTTTGCTTTGGTTAAGGTTTTAATTACTTGGAGGTAGTGGAGTGCGATTTGCTACACCCTTACTGGTTCTTGGAAAAAACGTAAAGTCGGTGACCTTAGCTTAGCTTCCTCTAAGCAAAGAGCTACGGCAGCCCCGCTGCATAATCCCACCCAGTGTATGGGTTACTAAACACTGTGGTCAGCTTTCGTAAGCCAGGGTACATTCTGAATGAGGGTTCGAGTCTTCCCAATTGCTACTACTCTAAGTGAAGGTGGCAGCCCGAAGTGTTGATGACCTGTGCATTAAAAAAGCGCTCGAGGAACATTTTTTGAGCGCTTGTTTTGTTCGGGGTGTGAGCAGATAATCCGCGCGTACAGGCGCGTAAGTATCTGCTTCGGCGTAGTGAGCAACTTGAGGAGGCTTGGAGCCGTAACCACGGAGTGATGATTTAAGCAAAAGTCGGCTTGACGCTCGCAACATGCTTTTGAGAAAGCTGAGCTTTTTCAATCATCTAGTCAGCTCGTTATCGACGACCTTGACATCGCCGTGAGGTTTACGCAGGATGTCGTAGCATATTTTCCTGTCGAAGCACTCGAGCAAGGGGAGGCTAAGTGCATTTAGCGCGTCCTTCTCGGTGAGTGGCTTTGCCGTGTTTCATCAGGGGAGTGCGGATGTATCACGTTGAGACTGTATCCTTTTTTCATCCGAAAAAACGGCGGCATACTCACTAAGGGCTTTTCTATCAGAGCGTCGGTCGCGATGACCACATCTTTCTGCAGACTTGGGAAACCAATTGTTTGGGTGTAGAGCAGAGGGCTATCGGTTGCAACTATACTTATGTTTAGGTGCAGGGACGGGAAGTGCAAAGGATGAAGTTAGACTCCACCTACAGTTGTAGCTCGCCAGGCGGTCACTATAGCACAGTATCGTAGAAAGACAAACGAAGTTTGAGCAACAATGTGATCCATACCTTAGCGGGGGATGTAATGGGTATGTACTGTGGTCTTGTGTACTTATGCCTTACACTTAAAAACCAATACTGAACGATTGTACGTAACTCACATTGCGTTTTGATAGAATGTAAATATTCAAAAGTACCGAAAGGGTCATTGTATAATTAGACTTCGAAAAGGAGGATAGCAACACTACGAGAGATAGTGTAATGTATAGACTTTAGTATCAGTCTAAATTGAAATGTATGTAT
>NW_020190059.1:60180-60456 GCF_900000015.1 Plasmopara halstedii | reverse complement strand
TTGGGAAGCGTGGCCTTCGAGCGGATCCCGCTAAGGTCAAGGCCATTGTAGACTGGTCCGTTCCACTGTCCAGTTTGCGTAAGTGGATTGGTCTCGCCAACTACTTACACAAATACAGCGTAAATTACGATGAAATGGCCCGCCATTATCCAATCTCCTTAAAAAGGATGCGGAATGGTGTAGGCTTTGACGGGGTCAAAGACAGCCTCCTGCATGCACCAATACTGGCGCTGCTAGACCCTGATCGTCCTTTCAGCGTCGTCTGTGGCGCTTTAG
>NW_020190059.1:59620-59767 GCF_900000015.1 Plasmopara halstedii | reverse complement strand
TGGTGGCCCAAGCTGTACAAATGGACGAGCACCTATGTGCGCACGTGTGAGACGTGTCCGCGGGTGAAACCCTCTCCAAATGCGGTTGTGCCGCTGGCCAGCTTACCGGTACCCACTGGGTACTGGCAGTCCATGAGTTTTGACTTT
>NW_020190059.1:59309-59541 GCF_900000015.1 Plasmopara halstedii | reverse complement strand
CGTACGGTTGCTTTATCATCAACAGAAGCTGAGTACATGGCGCTTTCGGAAGCAACGCGAGAAGCGATTTGGCTCAAGACGTTTCTATGCGGGCTTAATGAACTGAAAACAAGCGATGCAGTCAAGATTTTAGAAGACAATCAAGGCTGTATCGCGCTTGCAAAGAACCCCGAGTTTCACAAGCGCACGAAGCATATTGACATTCGCTACCATTTCGTGCGTGAGAAAGATG
>NW_020190059.1:59050-59299 GCF_900000015.1 Plasmopara halstedii | reverse complement strand
GGGTTAGCCAAGTATCCAGTGAAGTATCCAGCAAAGGGCTATCCACAAACACATAAAAAGTACATATATCTCGTAAAAATCCAGTAGAATATTTGGAAATTATTCTTAGTAGGCTTAGAGGTAGCACTACGAACTAAGGACCTTAAATATATTCACTTCGCATTTTACCAAAACATACGCACTTGCCTTAACATCAACAACAGGCTAAACGAAATTGTCACTGCTCTGCTGCATTTGATCGTGTCCTTA
>NW_020190059.1:58840-59040 GCF_900000015.1 Plasmopara halstedii | reverse complement strand
TGATGTTCTTTAGCAATAGATCTTAAGTCTGTTAGAGTGGCCTTGCAGCTATAAAAAATATGGCGGTGACGTATAGCAACAACAGGCTAAACGAAATTGTCACTGACCTGCTGCATTCGATCGTGTTCTTTGGACGTACGCATCGCCAACAAAGCAAACTACATGAAAAGAAATGATGTTTATTAGCAATAGATCTTAAG
>NW_020190059.1:58511-58830 GCF_900000015.1 Plasmopara halstedii | reverse complement strand
AGATCGGACTCGCTATCGTGGGAGCTCGTGACATCGAGGCTTCTACATGAAGATATGAGCGAACAGAACAAATAAATGGCATGGATGGTACTTCGCAAGGTCAAGGCCAAGCGTTCGTGATGACAGACGGCGGACGGCGAAAGGGGCGTCCTTCGCATACGAAACCCTCCAGTACATGTCACTACTGTGGAGAACACGGCCATTGGATTGCTAAGTGTCCAGCACGCATCCGTGAGAACACGGAGAGTCAAAGATCGCAGCGTGCGATTGTCGCTCGGAGTGAAGAGTGTTCGGAGGGTATTCTCTTTTCGGTTGGTGA
>NW_020190059.1:58430-58501 GCF_900000015.1 Plasmopara halstedii | reverse complement strand
GTCGACTATGAATTCCAGCGTTGCAAGAAAATGGATTATTGCCTGTGATATGGAAATGGAGTCACTTCGCA
>NW_020190059.1:55582-58420 GCF_900000015.1 Plasmopara halstedii | reverse complement strand
CGAAAACTTTCCTCACTGCATAATCTGCAGTTGAGCCACAACGAAGTTGTCGTGCGTGTGGAGCGACACCTCCGCTCTGAGCTTGCCAAACTCAAGGCACGCCGTCGAGTACCTCCAGATTGTAGCCGCAAAGAACACAGCTTAATTTGACGGGTTTAGTGGCTCACTGTGGAGTTCCCAGCCAGAATATGTGCCCGCTTGTTCCTTTTATGGTGTACAGGCAGAAAATTTTGGCATATACGGCATCGTCAGTTTGAGAACATGAGACCGTAAGTATTTTTTTCTACTGTTTACCAACGAATTAGTACCATACAATGCGCTGCACTTGAGATAATTCCATGACTAGACTTTGTTTTGTGCGACTTGATCTCATGAATGTTCATGATCGGTCTTGAGAAATCGTATTAGCAAAGTGTCATCCTCTACCAGACTAATAACGAGCGGAGCTGCATTTGAACACGCCGAAATTGTTGCCGTCAATGTTAGCGATCGATACAATTGTTCTGTATCATGCAGTCCGCAAATATTTTTCGTTCACACTTCAGAAGACATTCAAAGATCAGAGCTATCTTCATGTGAAGTACATGGACAATGGATTCTGCAGTCCTTTCAGAGCCTCTCCTGCCCTCGTAAGCGACGTTATCTTTGTTATACAAGTACAACAAGTAGTATATCAGCGATGCGTCGGCACAATGGTAAAACAGCAAGATTTATTATGGAGACCTTACGTCACAAGCCTTATGCTCTTACAGCTTCTATAGCAGCGTCGCACACTTTTGTACGCATGTGTAAGTAATACATTGTGACCTAGAGCGAATGACGTACACGACTTCTGGTTTATCTAATTTGGAATGGGTCACTGTTGAGATGACGCCGCTTGAAAATGTTGAGGAACAATTGCAGTGCATGTCTATCTCGCATGCATAAGTTTCAGATTTGCACATACCGTAGAACGATCTCACATCAAAGTAGTGGTTAAGGTGGCTCCATTTCCAATGATAAAAAAGTTCAAAGGACAAGATTTGATTACCGCGAGGTACTAGCCAGTACCTACGTCTCCTCGTCCTTTTTCATGGCTTACAGACCACATCGTATTGAAATACGATGTGGTCTTTTGGTTTAGATATGGCAACATTAGAACGGGTAAGATATAGGATCATAATAAAATTTCTCACATCAGCAAAGACCGAGGTATTGTCCGATCCAAAAAACTTTCGAGAATTGAGGCGCAGAATGAGACATCTCTAGTCATGTTCACATGAGATTTATATACGAATAAACACAAAGATCGTAATTTATCATACGAGTGAACAGAGCACAAAAGATGTTGCAAGCTTAATATTGCGTTGACTAGACTTTGCTATAACCATAACCAGAAGTACAGCTCGACCGAGGTCTGAAGTTGTTTCTAATGCTTGCGTACAAGCCCGAATACCATTTTGATCTTATGCAACTGAAACATTTAAGTACTTTTTTTAAACTAATTAGATGGATAGATCAGCGAAAAGTAGATTATGTTGTCAAATGGTATTACCGATCTTTTTAATTAATCTGAGTAAAACTGAGGCTTTAACTTTTGGGAGCATAAAAGTGTGTATAGTCTGATATTGCATTTTTTGTGTGCTAGCGTTCTTTCACTGCACGTTTTGTCAACGTCTTGCCCTCGACAGTCTGAAGAATGAATACAAAAATCCAACATCCGGAGCGATGATCAAGATCTATAAGCGACGGGAAGATATGTCAATGCCGAGCTCAAAGGAGAAAGGTTGTGTTATTATAGCTCCATGCAGGTGAGTTAGTATGTTCGCGACCTAGTAATTACAGCCGCAAGATGGCCAAAAATTCTCACGTGCTGCCAGGATGAGAAAAACAATAGCTGAAGGACTATAAGTGGTATCGACTCTAACCATTGAACGCATTCCTTGCTTTGACTGACATTTTTATTCAAAATAACGTTTGCAATCACTACATTTACGCTTACATTAAACTTGCAAATTAACGTTCATTTCCGGAAATATTTATGCTGGAGCACGTTTTGTATAGTATACCCATCTTCCATTGTCAAATGATAGTGAGTGCATTGATGTAGAGCTACCAATTGTGTAGGATCCCAATCAATGCAACTACTATCTTGATTGAATGTAACGAAGTTTGAGATATTGGTGGTAAGTGACAGGCGTAGTAGCACAATGTGAGCATGCGTTTTGCAACGCTTAAGCGTTTAAGTTCATGCGATAAAGTGATGGACTGCTGCAATCTTTTATGAATAGGTAATCAAAAGAATATCTTACGTTTTCTGTACTTTGTTTAGCTCGTCAGCGAGCAGATTAAATTCCTCCACGATGGAAACAGCCATAATTTGCAAAAGTTAAATAGTCGGCTGATAGCCGACTATTTAATCACGCGCAGCTCGGCCTTCTGTGCTGTTGCTAACAAAAAATTGAAGCAAGGATGCGAATGGTCAAGCGTGACTGTGCAATTTGTGCAGACACGATAAATGACTTCATGATTGACTAAGCGCTATTTTCTCTTCAGGCATACTGCGCATGTGTGAATGAACTTCTAGTATCAGCATGTCGCCATCTGTACTCTTCAACTATACATTTGTTTCAAGGCTATGTGACTTGATTTTGTCTGCGCTTGTCTTCTTTCAAGCGCATCATGCAATGGAAGCACGATCTGGCTCGCGAAACTGAGTTCACGAGTTGGCGTCAGGAAGGAGCAGCTACATAGACTCCTCTCACATCGAGATCTGCAACCCAGGGTAACTGTTGGAGGATGACAAATCGAACCGCATTAGATATAGTTGCGGGTTCAAAGCGCAAGTTGTCCGTACAC
>NW_020190059.1:55039-55168 GCF_900000015.1 Plasmopara halstedii | reverse complement strand
TTGTTTCGTGTGCGGCAAAACTTCTGCTGTTAAAAAACCAGTGACCTCACTTTTAAGTCGATCAAATTGTTTATGACTATAAATTAAACTGAGAACCTCGTCCACCAGGACTGGCAAAGAAAAATTACT
>NW_020190059.1:54352-55029 GCF_900000015.1 Plasmopara halstedii | reverse complement strand
ACAGTCGTACTGTTCTCCTTCTTTCCAGTGGAACGGGTCTGATCATCAATGCTTTGTTTGGCTTTGAAAGCATAGAAATCAAGCTTGAACGTGCTGAATTGATCTGCAAACCTCCCTGCATAGTCCCTTACCCACCACTCCTTTAAAATTGGTAGTTTTATGGATATTCCACCCGGTGTCAATCGAAGATGTTGCAGATGGCCATCCAGAACGAGCTCTGTTGCTGCCATACCATTTATAATTGGAAGCACGGAGCGCACAATCAATTGTACGCCATTAGTTGTCACTTTAATGCACGATAACTCGTATATCCACCGTGAAAAGTCTACCAGTGAAAGCTCGGAAGAAATTTCATGCCCATCCATGATGTTGAGAATTTGGATCGATTCGGGGGCTAGCAACCATGTTCGGTTCCATGCACTATAGCGCGCGCTTCTTCCATCAGTCCTTTGGAAAGCCAGTTCTGGCATTTTGTTCGCGTAGCCAACAGCAGTAATGCATTCTTCGAATTGAGTTATGAAACATCCAAATAGACGCTCTATTGCTTTTTGTTTCGTGTGCGGCAAAACTTCTGCTGTTAAAAAACCAGTGACCTCACTTTTAAGTTGAGCAAATTGTTTATGACTATAAATCAAAGTGAGAACCTCGTCCACCAGGACTGGCAAAGAAAAATTATA
>NW_020190059.1:51812-54342 GCF_900000015.1 Plasmopara halstedii | reverse complement strand
TGACGTCTGCCAAGTCTATGGGTGACGATGTAGCACGTCTGGATGTGCTGCGCGACCCGAAACGCATGGCGGCGCTGCTGGCTCGCGCTCTATCCACCTCGATATTAGAAGACACAACAAATGCCAGCGCAGCTAGACGCGGAAGCATAGAAGAAGAGGATGAAGAGGTTGAGAAGACACAAGAAGAATTCCAGGAGCTGGGAAGGCGATCAGGCGCAGAAGCATCGGGCAAAAATTCTTCTTTGAATCTGATGATCCAGTCTGCAGTCGATGATGATGATGATGACGCTGGAGAAGAGGATGAAGAAGACGAAGACGAAGAGAAACCACTAGACGAAGTCGAGCTAGAGGCCGCCGCCGCAGCTTTGCAAACAGCTGCGCGCATTGTCGAGCAGTTGCGGATCAAGAAGGCGCTTCAGACGAGTCAGACGACGGGAAACCTGCAATTTAATCTTGAAGAGCTGATGTCAGTGTCGCTACAGCGAGCGCAAACAAACCCCTTGGCGACTGGTAATGGACCAGGTGTGCCGATGCCACAAGCGCTTTTGCGCACAAACTCGACGTGCTGTGGCTGCAGCAAGTCATTTAATCCATTTCATCGTAGCAAAAGCTGTGCATCGTGTGGGTATGCATTTTGTCCGAGATGCTCGTCGAAGAGTTTTGTATTACCAACGCGTTTTGGATATGGGGAAGAATTGATGCGTACTTGTGATTTGTGTGCAAGGTGGTATCAAAATGCATTGGACCGATACTTTGAAGCGATGGAGCTGGTGACGGACCAGGATCATAACTCTGCAATCCACCGCGATAGTGTGATACGCGAAAATTGCCCATCAGTGTCCAGTAACAGCATTATAGACCCAACACCAAGCGCAATTAAAGAAATAGGTTCTTTGGTAGCGAGACGTCGGTTTTCTGTTTCTTCCCCAACACCAGTACCTTGCGATGAAATCGTGGATGATAGTTGCGATAATGAGGATCAGCTCATCACATCGGTCTCGACGACGTCTTTCAAACGGCGTCATCGTTTTTCATCCATGTCATCATCTCCATCGGTAAACAGGACCAAACCTTGGTTTAGTGGTCACTTGCGTGCAATACATGTGAATGATCGACTTCCACGAAAAAGAAGAGCTCGAGGAGATAGCGAAGGGGGTGAGACTGTAAATAATAGTCCTAATTTGCTGTCGCAGCAATCTCGCTCAAGCAGTGTGACGTCTTCCAAAAGCAGATACATAGACGAATCTGCACATGATACACGTGGTCAGCGAACATATTTAGTGGAAAACAGTCCGATCGATTTGCAAGATGGAGCATACGTGGTAGGTGCTTCGCAAAGCTCACATATTAAGGGCAAGGAACCACGATTGACAACTTCTGAGAAGCCTGTTGTGGAAACTGTATGCACTAATTCTACGCGACCTCAAAGGAAAACTCGATCCAAATTCTCGAGATCAGCAAGTTTTGATCTAACAAATCTACACGCTGCTGTATCGCCTATTTCATCGCTGGAATCACCAGGAATGGCACGCTCTAATACATTTGGTTCAGATGAAGGGAAAATGTTTGCTCTTGACGTTGGTAGCAATGGTAGTGGTCGCTCGAACAGTTTGCGGTCACAGAAAGCTTTCGATGACAGTGATATCGTAGATGAGCGTGCAAAGCTAGATTCTGCAGATGTAAAGTTGAAAAGCGAAGCAAAGCTTTCAGCAGCGGTATTGCGGTTTGCAGTCTACGAAATGGGTGGAAAAGAAAGCACGGGATTGCGCAGGACTTTTGGATTTGCAAAAGCAAATCCGGTACTGGATCGGTACACGCTAGAGTTCGATTGTCGCCAACGAATTGTTCGAGCGAAATCCGTATTTCTGCATCGTTTCTGGTCGTTTCATTGCGACTCTGTTCAATCATTTAGTTTTGGAACCTCAGATGGAATGGCACATCTTATCATATTTAATGGGGGACAAGGCAATCTATCGCTTAAGCTGAAATTTGCAAATGATGATGAACGAGAGCAATTCAAGCAGGCTTTAGATAGTTGTCGATCCACAACACTGGAAAGGATACGTGAGTTTGCAACACGAAATGCAATGTCACTTCCTGCGTGGCCTGAATGTCCCGCATCTCCTGCATTAGACGACATTCATTCGCCGACGCCCCCAGAGCCAAACACTACGTATTCAGCAAACGCGTCGACGACGGTCGAGTCAGAATTGAGTTTGACACATGATACAAATTGTAGCATTACAGCTGACTTTCCGATGTTGCAGTCGATTCACGTGCCGCTATTACCTGGAGAAGCTGTGGTCAAAGACACGGAGCTACAAGCAACATTGCTTATCGGCCCGGCTAGTGAGACATATGAATCCGCTCAGGTGTGGGGCAGGATCCGCGGAAAAATCGCCGTGACAAACTACAGAGTCATCTTTACACCGTTCGACGAAGTTCCTGTTCAGTCGCGATGTTGCGGTGGGCAGGGTGGCGTAGCATACATCCCGCTGTTCGGAATTACGCATGTTCAGCTCCTTTATCC
>NW_020190059.1:51668-51802 GCF_900000015.1 Plasmopara halstedii | reverse complement strand
TTTTGGAAAGGCGGAGGCTACATAGGAAGAATTCATTTGGAACAGATCACCCAATATGTCGTAAAGATCCAGCACCAGAACAATAAACCGCTTACGTACTTGTCGTTCCTCCATTCCTCTGAATTCTGTTGTAA
>NW_020190059.1:51106-51330 GCF_900000015.1 Plasmopara halstedii | reverse complement strand
ACACCACAGCTCCCTTGGGAGAGTGACGGGTCACTCTCATGTAACCCCGTTACAGGTGGTGTCTAGTTGCTCCAGCGACAGATTCTTGAACATCTCTTGTTCCACCCTTACGTAGGATGCAGTCCTTACGCCACCCGATTGTGGGAATGACTCGAGTGAGGTGAGGTGACTTGCAGAGCGGAAATATCGTAAAATACGCGTTAGAAACGCCCAGGACTGGGGTC
>NW_020190059.1:50791-51027 GCF_900000015.1 Plasmopara halstedii | reverse complement strand
AGGAGAAGACGCTCGCTACGGTTTGCTTTTTCGCTTGATTACCTCCAACTTCTTGCCTGCGAAAAGCATTGCGACACCCCCGCCCATAAACTCACGTCGATGTTCAGCTCGTAACGGACAAACAAATTATGGCGCAACAAGCCTAGCGTGCACTACTGCAAGCACAATATACATGTACAGCGTGATAACGGCACTATTTGTGCAAGATACAACATGTATCTTGCACAAATAGTGCC
>NW_020190059.1:50340-50781 GCF_900000015.1 Plasmopara halstedii | reverse complement strand
CTCCAAAACTAGCAACAGCGCGTGGCGCTAGCTATCTCCAAGCTCAGGAGCTGAGCACAAGAATCGTCCATAACGTGCGGTGCTTCGATTAAAGCTGCGTTCCCCTCCTAGTAGGAGCTGATGCGTCAGCTTCTTGGAGTGTTCTCGCAGCTAACCAGGCATGTCGCGTGCGATTGCCTTTCCTTACCGTCCGATAGGGGAAAAAGGAATTGATGAACTTCATCGAAGAGTTGTGAATTCTAATTGCTGGAATGGCAGCCGATTCTCTCCCAGAGGCGGTTACAGTGACTGTCTTCATGGGGGGCCTCGGCATTGGCGAGGTCAGAATGGAAGACCTATATGTTCATCCATCTTCTTCTGATAAAGCGGTGAACGTGGCAATAAATACCAAATTCAACTTCAATTCGGCATGACTTGGTTGAAATACACACCCTCAGAGCG
>NW_020190059.1:49693-50330 GCF_900000015.1 Plasmopara halstedii | reverse complement strand
GTCGCGTGCGATTGCCTTTCCTTACCGTCCGATAGGGGAAAAAGGAATTGATGAACTTTATCCAAGAGTTGTGAATTCTCATTGCTGGAATGGCAGCCGATTCTCTACCAGAGGCGGTTACAGTGACTGTCTTCATGGGGGCCTCGGCATTGGCGAGGCCAGAATGGAAGACCTATATGTTCAGCCATCTTCTTCTGATAAAGCGGTGAACGTGGCATTAAATACCAAATTCAACTTCAAGTCGGCATGACTTGGTTGAAATACACACCCTCAGAGCTCAACGAGCCGGCCTGAGCCTATGGATCTTAGCTATGCTGAGAAGGAGGAGGAAGAGCGCCGAGCTGATGAGCTGCTTGTAAACTCCCGACGGTGTTTTGTTTCTGGAGGCACCCGACATCTTCGAACCAGTTGTCCGGTGCGCAAGGTGCGTAAAGTTTTGTCAAACCGACGCCCCGCTTCTCATCAATCTGGTTTGAGGCGGGAAAACGAGAGCACCCAGCTGGCGCGGGGCCCTACCGGAGTTTTGTTGAGCCAAAAAAGAGGTAGAAGGAAGCAGGGCCCAGCTCCAAAGAGCTGCGTGCTATTGAACACGGGATCCGTAAGCAAAGCGGGCTTGCTGGTCGTAAAAGCTACCGGA
>NW_020190059.1:49573-49683 GCF_900000015.1 Plasmopara halstedii | reverse complement strand
CTCCAAAACTAGCAACAGCGCGTGGCGCTAGCTATCTCCAAGCTCAGGAGCTGAGCACGAGAATCGTCCATAACGTGCGGTGCTTCGATTAAAGCTGCGTTCCCCTCCTG
>NW_020190059.1:48322-49563 GCF_900000015.1 Plasmopara halstedii | reverse complement strand
AGGAGAAGACGCTCGCTACGGTTTGCTTTTTCGCTTGATTACCTCCAACTTCTTGCCTTTTATATTCGGCGAAAAGCATTGCGACACCCCGCCCATAAACTCACGTCGATGTTCAGCTCGTAACGGACAAACAAACTATGACGCAACAAGCCTAGCGTGCACTACTGCAAGCACAATATACAACATGTACAGCGTGATAACGGCACTATTTGTGCAAGATACATGTTGTATCTTGTTATCACGCTGTCATAATCTCCAATTTCGATCGCCGCGCTGGCTACACATCCCTGCATTAGGTCCTTCTACTCACACACAAAGGAAACGAGCGCGAGAGAGTTCTTCTACAATCGCTGTTTCAACCCGTATATCATCACCTTACCGGGGTTCGCCTTCGCTTGGGATAAAAAAGTTTCAGAACAACCGTATGGGTACGTGGGAAGTAACTGGATACTCGAAGTTAGGAAAAGTGATGCTGAGTATACGACTCGGTTTGCACATGGGTGAGAAAAATACTCGGTATCTTCTGTCTTAAAGTTTTACATGCTAGTTTCGGCGAAACAACCGTACGCCTGAAGCGTCTTATCACTAGACTTGGTAAAACTTAGAGCATGACTTAACCAAAAAGTCATACTTCTCATTGTCGTACTGCACTGGCAGCTTAATATGTATGAGTGGGTCAGCATTAACGTGTGTACGCGCGAATCGTATCAGCAATTTACAATAATGATGCATGCATTGATGACTTCGGTCAGTCTGTCAGGACCGGTGGTCCATAATTACCAACGTTTTTAGATTTTACAAGATGTATCCAGCAACGCCTGCGGTCTATGTGTCCAGTCCGAGCAAGATGGCTCGTGTTGATGCTGCCAGAGACATCGGGTAACAGCAAAGCTTTTCTCCAGAAAGTCAATCGCCTTCAGGGCTTTTCAATCGCTATAGAATCAAATAAAATTTGCGATTCACCGACTAGCGCAATAAAATTCGTTTAGGGTGTCATGCACCGGATTAGACTTGTCCATTACTGACCATTCACAGACGGATATATGACGGTGTAATGGTGATTCAATTTCCCAGGTAGGAAAAGTGTGGGTCACAGATCACATAATGGTGTGACCACATTAGGGTGTGGCTACACTTAAATAAGAAGCCAGTACGTGGCTGGACTGCTAGTAGTTATACATTTGATGAGGTTTTCCTATATAGATAGGAAATCCTAAAAAAATCGATAAAGGCGGCTTTGC
>NW_020190059.1:46763-47172 GCF_900000015.1 Plasmopara halstedii | reverse complement strand
CGAAGTGCCGCACGTCAGTGCCCATTCTCGCGCTCGACCACCGAGCTTTGAGATGGCTCCCGCTACGCGCTGTCGCTCGGTCGGGAGCATGGCGAATGCGATGGCCATCTCGACCTCTCTCACCCAGAGCAGGTGATTCTGTCCATCCCTCCCTTCAGAGACCTTAACGCTCACCACAAGCAGCTTAGGGCGGGGAAAATCATCCGTCACCGACCGTGGCGTCACAGACGCAAATGATGCAGACATCTTCTGCTGCAGGTGCTCTAGACGCGCACCGATTTCCTCGGGACCTTGCTACAAGGTGTTGCACGCCCTCAGGGCCAAGCAAGGACATCACCTTGTTAAACCCGTCCTGCATGCCCTGGGGCAAAGAGGAAAATTCTTCCATCCTCACAGAGTATCAGTCTAT
>NW_020190059.1:46529-46753 GCF_900000015.1 Plasmopara halstedii | reverse complement strand
GCACTGACGTGCGGCACTTCGGTCGAAGCTGCGTTTCCCTCCTGGGTGGAGCTGAAATCGCAGCTCTCACGAGTGTTCTCGCCGCCTAATCAGGCATATCGCGTGCGATCGCGTTTCCTTGCCGCCCGACAAAGCAACAAAGAGTTGGTGGACTTTGTCCAAGAAAAGCGCACTCTCATTGCCGGGATGGCAGCAGATCCCCTTCCGGAGGCGGTCACAGTGAT
>NW_020190059.1:44646-45865 GCF_900000015.1 Plasmopara halstedii | reverse complement strand
GGAACATGGAAAAAAGGAGTTCTGAGAATGTAATGTATAGTCTTCTTTTGACAAAACTACATCCTGAAACGCATTTACCTATCTTCGGTGAACAACAATCGGCTTCCGCCGTGAGGCCACTGATATTGAGCATCCAATCTTTCGAGAATTGGGCAGAGAAATTCCGCTGGATGAAAAGAGTTAGGATGACCGTAAGCTTGACCTTGCCCTAGACAGAGCAACAGCGTGCCAGTCTAGTGATATCTAAGCCTGTATCGCATCGAAAAATGAGCACGAACGTGCAGCTCCTTGAAAAAACATTCCCGACATAAGATGCGTTAAGCGGCATACGTTGCAGATGTCGGCATAAATAGACTAGAAGCAAAATTAACGTCCATAAATGTGGACCACCTGTCAAGTGGACGCAAAAAGTAGCAGAATATGATTGCAGTTGCGTACTCTGGTCAAAGCATTGATGTCAGTCCTCTCCAGGAGCTGCAACTGCTAATAAGTGTGTTGTGTGTTCCTGTAGGTACGGAATCCACTTCAGCTTCGATGTATCAGGGCTCCCGTACATTTTGCACAACAGGAACTTTGACTCTCATATTCCTTATCTAACGAATACGGCGATGCCTAAATCGTCACATCATACCATAAGCAGATCCGAGGGTCTTTACAGTAACCAAACTGATAGTTTACTCTGCTATTACACGAGTTCATATGTTAAGGATTTCTATAGACTAATTATTAATGTATTCGTTTCACTTTTTCCATGATACAAGTGCCCCACATTTTAACGTACAGCTAAAAGCCTGCGTGTGCCTGAGACTCCTCCTTTTATTTCTGGAATCCTTGTAAATTTTAACATCTCGGAAGATATGTATATTCACAAATACATCAAGTTCAATGTGATGTTAAAAAATTGTACCGCTTTTTTAAGTACAATTGTACAAAGTATGTAAAGGTCAAGTTTACAGGACTACCAGTAAGCTTTCGACCACACTGGAACCATATTGGATTTGTTTTTTTAAAACTCTGCGCAAAAGTGACCGCACAAAGAGCAACTACTACGCCTGAAGCTCCAATTCTCTTCTCTTTAAAGAAGATGACCGTATTAGCAAATTGCGCCTACAGCTTAATTTTTATATACCAAATTTAATGGCTCGAGGATTTTACACCTTAGCGCAGTCTTTGCGACTGACTGGATAAAAGAATTTTCGGTGGGAAAGCGGTGGTGATC
>NW_020190059.1:44260-44416 GCF_900000015.1 Plasmopara halstedii | reverse complement strand
GACTGGACATGGGGTGGCAAGTAACTCACTGAGCACACTTTAGGTATCAAAGCAGTTGCTGCATGCCAAAAATGGCATGGTCAGCCAAGGGCTGAGGCATCGAGGTCGAGGCCAAGTGAAGCACGTGGAGTGGCACGTAATCCACTGGGCACTGCT
>NW_020190059.1:43968-44181 GCF_900000015.1 Plasmopara halstedii | reverse complement strand
AAATTCTGTCTCATTGTCAGTTGGCCCTGACCATTGTTTAATTATCTTGAGCTACATTGGTCGGTGTAAGAGTTGGCTTCTCTGATTAGCAAGATCGGATAATAAGCCGGATCTAAGACTTCGGAAAGCCATAGCTGAAGATTATTCGACACCGAGCTGTATGCGCTTTGCAGCTAAATTTATGCGCAAACCTTAACAGTAAACATTTGTCGA
>NW_020190059.1:37447-43958 GCF_900000015.1 Plasmopara halstedii | reverse complement strand
CTGTATTGCCATTTGGGAAAGCGGTGATTATTGAGCACATAAAGGACAGAATTCTGTACCAGATATGTGAAAAATTGCATTAATGTAAGTGCTTTAGTCAACGCTAGGTGAAACAAATCAATATTCACCTCAGGAAATGCTCTTTGCTTTGTGTCCCCTTCTTTGTCAGCCCGGATCCACACTGTCTGATATAATTTCGAGCATTCCGTGGTTAAGAGACTCACGGGGAGTGGTACAATCTCACCAGGCTCCAATTTACGCTCATCCTCCTGGGTATCAATTTCTAATGAAGTATTGGACCTATTGATGGGCCAATTTGGATCTATCCTCGAAGGCTCGAAGCGAGCGCAGACTAAAATACTATTTTGAGTGACGGTGGGCAAATTCTCTTTAAACATCACCTCTACGTGTACGGAGGTACCACAGTAGGAGCGTGGCATGTGCTCCGGACAACAATGCGGGAAACATCGTAACAGCTAATACCAAATCACGGTACGCATTAGTCAAAGTCACCTTATTCTCACTGAGCCTAATTACTTGAGCAAAACCTAGAGAAAATGAGTCATCCTAAAAGAAGTAGCGACAATGCAATATTAACCTTGATGCCTCGTTGTCGATTGCACCTGTCCAAAGAGAAATTAGCATTTGGCTGTTTCAGTCATAAAACGTTTAATGTGTCAATTTACCTGGCGTACTGGTGTCGGAAAAGCGGGTGATCATCTTCGCTGCAGCTGAGACGCAAGAAGCGGCAAGACAGCACGCGAGCCATCTCTTCGAAGCTTTTCACGGTTCGTAGATCGAGCAGACTATACTCTGTCAATCACGAAAAAAAGACTTTTAGACCAGGGATATCCACCGACCGAGATGGACAGGCCAAGGTCACTACTCTAAATGACGAACTTGGGATCGTAAATGGGTCCATTGTATGTGTGGTACAATTATTGGATACCAAACATTTCTGCAAATAGGATTCAGACGAAGCTCGAAAATTGTGGGTAATTAAAGTGCATAGGTGTGGTTTTTAGCATACGGTGTTAATCAAGAGTTTGGTCAGTCGAATGTTTTCTATCGCATACCGGATGTTTTTATAAGTATTTCACTATACATCACCTCCGTTTTATAATAATGACTGACATCACGTTCGATTCATTTCTTGATAGATCTGTTGAGTGTTAGCCCAAGAAAACGCTGCAATGACGTCAATGCTAACGGCATATGCTCTTTTTCATTTAGAGATATTATCAATGTTGCAAGTTTGCGAACTTTGAGCTAAATTAAAGCTGGATCAATGACTGCAAACAATCACTATATGCCTTGTGCGATAACATCTGTACAAGGTTATTGTGTGTAGAAAGCAATTGTTCCCCCAGCGATGCCTATAGGCTGTACCAGAAAGTCGTAAATCTTTCCCATTTCATACAAAAACAGTGATCTTGTGAATGTGCATTGCAGTAGCGTCAAAACGCTGTCTCTCACATCCTAAGAACAATGGTGGTCGGACCAGAAGCCATTGTTGGTATTTATGGCAGATATTTAAATTCGCTATCACTGTCTTGTATTAATATCCTACGCAAAATTTACAGTTGTAACGTAAGGTGGTACAATAGAGACAACAATGTGACCAGACCTGTAATAAATCTAAATTTGTTCTCCGATAACAAAGAAGCACGAATTGAGTTTCAGTATAAAGGACTCAAAGAATGATGATTTTGCAGTAGTCCTTCGAGCTTTTACATGCAACAGAAGTGTTAGCTAAATTCGATCAGTTTGACTTTATATGTCATAACGACTTTAAACTTGATCTGAATCACTCGAGTTGTGGGATATTTTTCTTGTGCGTTAGATACTGAGCTTTTCCTATTATCTCACCCTGTTGAACTAGACAAAAATAAATTACTTCTCTCGTAGACTATCTAAACCAGTAGACATGGCCATAAACACTGAGCGCTCTATAACTACTAAAGGTACTGCAAACTAAAGCAAGACCAAAAGTTGCGCTTGTTGACGGCCACGTCAGTCGAGACAAAACTCTTTGTTTTTGTTGAAGAAGATGGCAACCCGGAGTGAAAAGAGTACATATCGTCCTTAATTCGCTACTCTGTGCTACCTTTAAGCCTGCTGACAGTAAACTTGACTTATCTAAACCAATGAATGACTACCATCATGTCTGTAATCACTATGCATAACTATGGCAAAAAATTGTGACCGTTACGGTGAATCTTGTAACACCATCCACGCGCATTCAGCGGTGTAATCTCATCAAGTTCAGAGATGAAAGCAAAACGAGAAAATGAACGGTACGAACAGAAACCATTCATTATGTTTGCTGTAGTGGTCAGTCGCTTATCAAACAAAGCTCAATACTGTCAATCAAGACGGCCCAAGTCGAACGTAATTTAACAAACACTTTCTCTATGACAGTTTGAGTTTCTGTGAGCCACAAATTTCAAATCAAACATCGCTTGATATTTCCTAACTTTCAATGCTAAGGAAAAGGATTTGATACACTTGGATTTCTTCAAAATGCGAGATAACGTAGGACTGTCAAATGTCTGTTACAAGTTATTAGATCAAAACTCAAGGGAACGAACAAACTACATTACAATGTGTGTCCCTAACATTGGAATTCATCCTTACGATAACCGTGTGCATCATACAATCGTACAGTTCACAATACAATTAGTATACATGGATGAATTTACGTCACATTAAATAGACTTCTGCTGAGATACTGGTTTGGATTTTTATATTGTCATTGTGACGGACCACCATTGTTAATTGTTGAGATGATGCCGCTTAATACAGACGAAAGCGATGTTGCACCTGTATGTCTATCATACTAACGTTATTTTTGTCTGAACAGAAAATGAGCTCAGCTTTGCCTGGTGGTTTAAGTTTTGTGGCTTCACTTCATGGATCAAGACCTCGCCATTTAATGTGGTTATTAGACCATATCATGGTAGAGTAATTTCAGAAGATTTTTTGTATTCCGATGAATTAATCACGGCTACGCTGGACGAAGACAAAAGAGCTGAACCAATCATTCCACTCTGTGTTTTACCAACAAATCAGCACGCAACGTAGCTATTACTTCAGTACACATGATAGTGGACAAGCGTGCCGAAGTCCGAAATTAGTAACATCTACCACTGGGAGCTGAATTAAGAATGACAAGAAAAAAAGAATATTTTGTATGAGAACAATGTCACGGAGACGTCTCTTGTAATCGACGCCATCGCATTAGTATCATTGTGCAAGGCGTTAAGATCCAACATCAGATTAAAATACTGTCACCCACGAAATACAAGGGGCGCAACAGGGTTTTTTAACAGCCCGCCATGCACAATCGCATGACGGCGATGCATCGCTTTCACGACTCCAACAGAGAGAGTGGTACCTATCAGGCGGAGCATTCGGACTCTTTATCGAGTAGGTTGTGGGCCGCAGACAATGAGAGAGCCAGTTGACGAGTCACACCAGCTGGTTATCCAATTCATCATTTGTTATAAACGCGAAACAACGTTAATTGAAGATATGAAGCAACCCAACAAGCCAGAGAAGGTGTACAGAAATGAGGCTACAGTGAAAAAATGGGAATGCTGGTATATTCGTTCCAGCTGGTGATGCTGTAGCACGTCTGGAAGCGCTAAAACGCATTTGACCGCTCCACTCAAATATAGTGGTCAAAAGGTATCTAAATTGTGGTTAGGTTGGTTGCATGAAAGACTTTATAATACTTTATACCGGAACATTAGTATCTTCGATAATGTTGGTGATGGTGATGGTGATGGTGCTGACGATGATGGTGATAGTTGATGGTGTTTATGAGAAATATACAGGAGAATTTTTGAGTAAACATCAATAGTATATTAATATAACGTAGCGTGCGTTTATTTCTTATCGTTGTAAGAAAACCTGATCCTAAATATATGTGTCAAAGAAAATTGAGTAAGAAGTTGATTTGAAGGCTCTTTTCTCTTCTGGGTAGAACGTACGAGCCCAGCCTCTACGACTTTGTTTCTGTGAGCTCTTTGAGTCAAAGCTTCTTCTTTGTGAATAGCATGCAGACCGAGTTACACGAAAAATTTGGTATCAATCTCGGGAGCTAGTCGTGAAATTACTTAATCTTCGGTCAAATGGAACATAAATTGTTTGACTACCTGTTCATGCGACAAACGACAAGCTTACCAAGTTTAGTCTATTTTTGTTCCGACAGAATTAGAAAACTGTTGGCCTTAAGGCTAGATCCGAAAATTTCTTTTCTGGAGGCTTTAAAAATGCGCTGGTGATGAGCCTTGAGGAGCGCTGACAAGAGAGATCCCAGCAGCAGGCTGCTGTTGTTAGATGCCTAGCCTTTGAGAGCACGAACGAAGAGAATCTCACCTTCTGGACAAGGGGAGTTAAGATGATCACGCATTTGTTCATGATCCAAACAGCAACTATGTGTCACTGCAGTCTACGAGCTTGGTTGTCGCAAACAAAACTTGAAACTATCGTATAGTATTTCGAAAATTAGGGGCTTTAGCATTAAATACTTTGATGCGACAGGTGTCGCGTGTGTCATAATTGTGTATCGTGAGCATATGAAGTTTAGTCTACTCATTCAGGAAGCGATGACAAGCAAACTATGTACATGGGCTAAGCGTGCCTGATTCGAAAACTGCTACCATCATAATGAAGGGTCTTTCTAGGAATGCGACTCGTATCGAGAACTTCGACGTCAACTCCACGGTTATTTTGAAACCGATAAATGTGGCATCGAATTCATGGTACAACTTTCACGTCACGGGAATTCAAATTGGAAACTCTGAGACCGGTCGATTAGCATTAGGTCCCAGCATTGCTGGGGAAAAGATAGAGATCTCTTAGCCGTCGAGCGACTCCGCAGACGTCGCATCTGTCTTGTTGAAAGCAGCAGCGATTTTCTTGACCCTTTGCTCTTTGCTGAGAAGCATGAATGGTCTGATTTCTAGGCAAAAAACGGTCAATAAACCCCTCGCGGGGAATAGTCGCGTTTTAACAGGCCATTTGTGAACAGACTTGACTTTATTGTGCCTGGTGGAGGTCGAAGTCGATAAAATTTAGTTCAAGGAAAGCGACTATTTGTAAGAGAGGTTGGGCTCACGGCCCACAACTGATGGTTGCTGTGAGGCCGTATAAATTTTGACTGAATCGGGATTTTCGTGTAATACGGATTGCGCGTGCCTATCAAAAACAGTAAGCATTGCGCTTATTAATTAAAAATATCGCGAGACTGCGTGTGTTATGACGAAAAACTACACGGGACTTTTGATCCTTCCACGAAATATGAGAACTTGATAGCGTGAATTGATGTCTAGCCTGAATTAAGCTCAGAATATAATTTCATTCGATGCGTGTTTTCGCTTGATCGCCATAAGCCTTGGATCGACTGAATACCGAAACAATTCGGCGCCATGCTATTCTTGCGTTGTGAAGCTTACTGGGTCATGAACTCACCTCTGCTAGGAAGCTGAAGTACTGCTGGTGCGGGTGCAAAGCTACGATAGTTTGTGTTGGACGTGGATTGTTTTAACTGGCTAGCGATGGTATAACTTGGTTGCCCAAGCAAAGCTCGGACGGCAGACGTGACAGTAAGCCGCTGTTATTCGATTACGCGGTGAGAAGCGATTTGTCTCTAAGATGTATATTTTTTTTTTATATTAACATACAACACAAACAATATTGTAAACAATATTCTCAATGGTAATTAATCGAATAATAACGGATTCGAACAGCTAACATTTTTGGTGTAAGAATAATTAGCTCAATGGTAGAGTATTTCATCCAACCTGTTTGGATGAAGAAGATTGTGGTCATTAAGGTTCATCCATGGTGAGATAGGTTTAAGCAGGTGTTTCCTGCACCCGCGCCGAAGGATTCAAAAGTGGTATCAAGTCGCTAGTAGAAGGGTCAATTCTAAAGATTAAAGGGATGACTTGACATTTATACGACATAACAGTACAGCTGAGTAAACACTATCGTGTAATTTTACCACCGTGCTGGGCAGATAAGTGTGCTTGGGTAAGTGGCGAGAGAGATTATTCACTCGTAGGAAGAGTGACCGGGTAATCATAATCATAAAAGCTTTAGGTATCCCCTCACTATATTTGGCGGACGCTCATTTTGAGCCTAAAGGATTTCTCGAAAATTCTGTGAAAATGCAAGACGTTGAAGTCACCGAATTGGGACAGTTGGTACCGGTATCATCATCCACCATAGATATGTCTATCATAAAGTATGAGTGTGAAAATTGGACGGCCGTTGTCACGAATCGTATGGAATCTTTCGATTTCTTGTCAACTAAATATCTCGACGAGGTGACGAGCGATGCACAACTCTTGCTGCTTGCGTTATAACATGTAACGGGGCGAAAAGTACCATTGTATGAAAGAGTGGGTCACACAAGATGATGTTACCGTGAAAAGGTGAGAATTACACAAGTTGATGTAATTACACAATGTTTTGGCTACACTGTAGCAAGTAGCCACTT
>NW_020190059.1:37229-37437 GCF_900000015.1 Plasmopara halstedii | reverse complement strand
CGTAGTTTACGCTGTGCTTGTGCAAGTAGTTGGCGAGACCAAGCCACTTACGCAAGTCTTTCTGGTTCTTTGAAACCGGCTAATCTACAATGGCCTTGACCTTAGCGGGATCCGCTCGAGGGCCACGCTTCCCAATGAAGCACCCTAAAAAGAGAATCTATTCTGCGCCAAAGATGCACTTGTCTGCATTGGCGTACAGATTTTTCGC
>NW_020190059.1:37104-37219 GCF_900000015.1 Plasmopara halstedii | reverse complement strand
TCGTTTTTCAAACTCAGCTTGTGTCTGGGCCGGAGGACCGATCACGTAGCCGCCCAACGATCGAGTGATTGCGTCTTTCGCTTTTGTAGCGAAATCCGCCAAGCGGAAGCCATAA
>NW_020190059.1:33580-33695 GCF_900000015.1 Plasmopara halstedii | reverse complement strand
AAGTGACAAGATGGAGGCTTTGTACAACTTGTGCATAAAGCATAACCGTAAAAACAAAGCGAAAAATCAACTCTCGGCAGTCAAGCCACTTTTGGAAGCATATGGACGTGACGAC
>NW_020190059.1:33196-33339 GCF_900000015.1 Plasmopara halstedii | reverse complement strand
GGCGAACCTTTTTTTTGCCGATAGCAAATACTGTGTCATCCTTAGCACCGTCGCTCCCCCGCGTACACTCCTTCTTCATGTGATTGACTCATGACAATTGAAGCATTTGCCCATGAAAATACCCTGTTCTCCCTTGAGCTAGA
>NW_020190059.1:32928-33056 GCF_900000015.1 Plasmopara halstedii | reverse complement strand
GATTCGTTTCGATGAACAAATAAAGAGTATTTCTGATATCAATACGTAGCCCGATCTCCACATGCCGCGTCTTCCCTATGTAATCCCAGCAATGGCCTTAAAAAATGTTGATGTCCTGGTGTGGCAAT
>NW_020190059.1:32815-32918 GCF_900000015.1 Plasmopara halstedii | reverse complement strand
TTTTTCTTGCTTGCAATCAAGCACATAGGTCTTGCCGACCATTATTGCCAGTGCCACAGCACTGTATATAATACAAATGACGCATGAGGAATGCTGAAACTCT
>NW_020190059.1:32618-32738 GCF_900000015.1 Plasmopara halstedii | reverse complement strand
GACCGTATCTTGGTCTGGTGTTGGCATCGTTGAATAACCAAGCTTCCGTCATTTTCTCTTTCCTCTTACCGGCTTGAAAATGCGCCAGCAACACGTGCATGTTAAAAATCCAGTGGAAGT
>NW_020190059.1:32354-32492 GCF_900000015.1 Plasmopara halstedii | reverse complement strand
GCTGGGACCTGAACGGTACAATACATCGGTGTATAATACCGTACCGAGTACACCAGGGTAACTGTAAGAAGCCAGCGATAAGACTGCTAAACATCAGAATATGGGCCGTCTTAACTTTCCTTGATCGAGGAAAGAGCT
>NW_020190059.1:32219-32344 GCF_900000015.1 Plasmopara halstedii | reverse complement strand
AGTCAAGACTGGGGTTAAGAGGCGTATTTAAGTCACCAAGAACGATGTGCGTCGCAGTATCTTCGAAACAATCCACCGGAAGATGGTCGAAAAAAACGGCTTTGTCATGATTGTCCACTGGTGAA
>NW_020190059.1:26718-27576 GCF_900000015.1 Plasmopara halstedii | reverse complement strand
TGACACTCCTTTTCCCGCATGGGATGACGAGGAAAGCGAGCTGCGCCAGCGGCGTGATTCGAGCCCTGCTCGCGCCTTGCGGCTCCATGTCCGTTTCCTGACTTCTCGTCACCTGAGGGACGTGGTATAATCATTAATGACCTCGACGGGGCACAGAGGTGGCTGCTGGAAGCTGCCCGTAAGGTAGCTGTGCTCGGCGCCCATCCACGGCCGATCATTGACCCTCGTGTGGAATATGGCTTCCGCCCAGCGATCCCGCTGTGGAAGCGAAGGACGCGATAACTCGATCGTTACGCGTCCATATCATTGGGCCCCGGCCAGAACGGAAGATGAGCTTGCCAAACGGAAAGCTCTTCGAGCTCATTCCTTGGTTCCACAAGAACTCTCGCTGGAAGCTTATCGCACTCGTCTGAGTGCTCAACGAGGTGGCCTTCGTGTACCGTAATGCGGACAATACCTGTAGTGCTCGCCACTGGTGAAAGCGCTACAGATGACAAAGCGCTCTTTAAGCGATGGGTGCAACGGCATCGGAAGCTTTCCTCACTGTATGACTTACAGTTGAGCCACAAGGAAGTGGACGTGCGTGTGGAGCGACACCTCCAATTTAAGTTTGCCAAACTCAAGGCTCGCCGTCGACTTTCTTTGGATTGTTGCCCTGCGACGTATTGGAACACCCCTACCGCTCCCGCGAGTTCTGTGTATGTGACCGCGAGAGCTCAGGGCCACTGCTTGAGCTCAGCTCATGGCCCTTCTACTTCCCTGGCTATTGCCGGGAAGCGCGGGGAGTCTGAAGACGCGAGACGTCCTGATCTTTCCGATCAAAAGCGTCCTAGGCGACTGGGCAATCTTGCCGAAGTT
>NW_020190059.1:24972-26639 GCF_900000015.1 Plasmopara halstedii | reverse complement strand
CCGGCGCACGACGTGCTTTAAATCGTCAAGAGCGTCCGCACAGCGATATGCTACTTCAACATGACGCTCAGCGGAACTCCGATCACGGATGACCTCGTCCTCAAGAGCTCAAAGAGCATCACGAGTCACCGGACGGCGGTTGACCCGGTCGTCACCGCCCGCCAACGACTCTTCTCGATGAGACCGATGACGTACACTATTACGTGGAACGTCTTGCTAGACGACGTCGTCTCCAGGGTCAACACAATATCTGGTGAATTGGCGAGGATATCCCGACTCGGAAAACTCGTGGGAATTTGAGGCGCTACTTCGGCAAGATTGCCCAGTCGTCGTGAACACTTTTGATCGAAAAGATCAGAACGTCCCGGGACATCAGATGCCCCGCGCTTCCCGGCAATAGCCAGGGAGGTTTACGGGCCATGAGGTGAGTTCAAGCAGTGGTCATGAGCTCTTGCGGTCGAAGCCACAGAGCTCGCGGGAGCATTAGGGGTTAACCAATACGTCGTAGGGCCACAATCCGAAGGAAGAAGACGGCGTACCTTGAGTCTGGCAAAATCAAATCGGAGGTGTCGCCCCACACGCACGTCTCCTTCCTTGTGGCTCGACTGTAGGTTATACAATTTTGGAGCCGTTGCACCCATCGCTTAAAGAGCGCTTCGTCATCTGTGGCGCTTTCGCCAGGGGCAAGCACTACAGGTATTGTCCGCCTTGCGGGTACACGAGAGCCACCTCATTGAGCACTCTGACGAGTGCAATAAGCTTCCAACAAAAATTTTTGTGGAACCAAGAATCGAGCTCGAAGAGCCTTCCGTTTGGCAAGCTCATCTTCCGTTCTGGCCGGGGGCCCGATGATTTGGACGCGTAACCATCAAGTTACAGTGTCCTTCGCTTCCAAAGCGGGATTCGCAGGGCGGAAGCCATATTCCTCATGAGGGTCAATATCCGGCCGTGGATGGGCGCACTTTCAAGCCGCCTTATGGGCAGCTTCAAGCTCCCGCCTCTGAGTTCTGCAAGCTAATTGGTGACTACACCACGTTCCACGGTTGACGAGAAGTCAGGAATCGGACTTTGGGGTCCGCAAGGTGCGAGCAGGGCTCGTATTACGCTGCTGGCGCAGCTAGCCTTATTCGTCATATCACCCGGGAACAGGTTATGTGAATATCGCCGTCAAAAAGCAAATACAAATCAACGCCACATGGAGCAACGTCGCAAATAAGGTCGCTCGGTCTCCCCACGTGTAAAGAGCAGCAATAATTTGAGTGTCAGACTCGTAGTCGACCACCTCCATATCCGTAACGAAGTCACTTTTCATTGATAGCGTGCGCAAAGCGCGACGCTCGGGCTCATCGAGCCTAGGATGTACATTCCCCGGTGCCGCGGATGCACTTTCCGACATCGCACCGCGTGGGGGAGACGAAGTTGGGCTCTGCCCGTACTCGCTGTCAGAACCAGCGAGACTTGGTGTCTTCCGTGTCGTGGACACAGGGCTTATCAAGCAAGGAAGTCGTTTCATTCCAACAAGTAAGATGCAATGTCTAGCGGACACGCGAGCCTGGTTGAGGCAATAATCGATTGGACTGTAGATGTTCCCAATCTTAATAGGGATGGTGTGACGGGGTTACACGTTCCCAGAAAACAGGGGGGTGTTTCACACGAGATGTGGTGTA
>NW_020190059.1:24833-24962 GCF_900000015.1 Plasmopara halstedii | reverse complement strand
ACCGATTCAGCATCGACTGCCACCGCTTTACGATCGGTGTCGGTATCGATACATGCTGAGTGTAGTGCCATAGACGGGAGAGTACCATCGTCTGTGCTACCAGGAGACGACCACGAAGCGTGCGTGCAT
>NW_020190059.1:6178-24823 GCF_900000015.1 Plasmopara halstedii | reverse complement strand
TAACCATCTGACGTCATCCGCCTGTCCAACAAGCATTCAGTGGTGTAATCCCAACACACTTCGTAGCGAGACTGCCAGTAGTTATGCATTTTAATTAGGTTTCACTATCTAATTGGGACAACCTAATGTTTTACATTTAGGCGGCTCTGCAACAAATACAGTTTCAATTTTGAGTATGTTTGCTAAGGTTTTGAATACTCTTAGAGATAGCGGATTGCGATCAGCAACACTCATACTAAATTTTTTTAAAGAACGTAAGGTCGGTGGTCTAAGATAAGCTTCTTGCAAAGAGCTATGGCAGCCTCGTTGCACATGGTAGTTCTCAAAGTCAATATACGCCTGAGTCGCTGCGACTGATCCTATGTGAGGATGGAGTAATTATCCTATTAGCTCCAAAGCATGCACGACAGCTTAATAAGCTAATGTCCCTGCTTGGCCCTGAGGGCGCGCATCACCTTGCTTTGCATGGACCTGAGGCGATAAGCGTGCGTTTTCAATTTTGAAAATGCCACCTACAGCAGAAGCTGTCAGCGTCGACTGCATCAATGACGCCATCGTCGACGACGGATGCCTCCACCCTGTCTATTAATGCAGACAAGTGTATCTTCGGCGCTGGAAAAATCTCTTTCTTAAGATGCTCCATTGGGAAGCGTGGCCTTCGAGGGGATGCTATTTTCGACTTTGTCAAAGCCTCCGATGCTCCGTGTCCTAACCCTTCCGCATCCTTCTTAAAGAGATTTGACAGTGGTCGTACCATTTCCGCATATTTCTCGCTAAGTTGTTGGCGAGGTCAAGCTGTTGTGGTTCTTTAAAACCAACCAGTCCATAATGGCTTTAACCTTAGCGAGATTCGTTCAAAGGCCGCGCTTCTAAAAGAAGCCCTAAAACTGGGGTTTCTTCATCGCCGAAGATGCACTTGTCTGCACTAGCATACAGCTTATTTGTGCGCATGCCTCGAGCACCGCTCTCAAATGGACGATGTGGCTCCCTTCATCTGTCCGCCCTTGCCTCGCACGACTGTGGGCGAGGATGTCGTCGAAGTGTGTATGTACATACGCCCCGTGGATCCTGAACAACTGCGTCACAAGACGATTAAATGTTGCTGGTGCATTTGACAGCCCTTGAGACATCACTAGCCACTCCTAGAGCATTTCGCTCGGAGTACTCGCCGCTGTCAGGGGAATATTACTTGCTTTCATGAGCACCCATCGGCCAAAGCGAACGCACTGTACTTTGTACAGCCAACCATTTTCTTCTGGAGGATATCCTTCCTAGGGTTCGGCGTCTGTGCCAGAATGGTGGCAGCGTTGAATTTATTGTGAAAGAAAACGATACGCCACTTTTGATCTGCTTCCGGACACAAAAGGTGAATGGACTAGCTCTTACACACCATTCCTGCATCTGCCTTTGCACTGGAGAAGGCGAAAATGACGTCGCACTGCTCCTTGGTCAGGGGTCATTGGCGTTTTGCACAGTATTTGGTTCCCGGAACCAGGTCAATCTCATGACGCACACCTCGGTCCGGATGTAGGCCCGATGGTGGGTCTTTGAAGACGAAGTCTTGAAATTCCCTTTACCAAAAGATATCACAATCTGAGAACTCTTTAGAATTGAAGATGCGATAACGAATTGATCTTCTCTTCGAGTCGTATAATGACCACTTCGGCTAAGCCGCCGAACACATCTCGTACAGCTCAAGAAGAGCATCCACCACATAGATAGCCTAGAGGGTGACGTCGCAGTCTTCCAACCCCATCATACCGCTGACGAAAGTGTATATCTGTACGCTATTGTCTTCAGTAGACACATCCTGGGGTCAGGGTCGACGCCCGGCGTCTTGTAGCTAGCAAACGGTGTCGACGTCACATCTTCATTGTTGCACGTCTCGGCAAGACCAGTGGGAACACGCACTCAGCATCGTCCAGTGTTTCCAATCCCTGCCCCACAGGAGCCCTAGTGTTATTAACAACATCCGACGAAGAGCTGCTAGCTCCGCAGTGTAGTCCACTGGATAATGTGCCACTCTATGCGCATGTGGAAAGCCTTGCCTTAGATGTCTCGGTCCTCGTCTGACCATGCCACTTGTGACGTGAAGCGACTGCTTCGTAACGTAAGCAGTGCTCGGTTGATTACGCGCCACTCCACGTGCATCACTGGAACCTCGCCCTCGGAGCCTCGGCCCTTGGTCGATTATGCCACCCATGGCATGCACCGACTGTTCCGATACTCAGCGGGTTGCCACTCAGCGGGTTGCCACTCCACGTTCAGCCCGCGAGCCACGGTGGGGACTCCTGTCCAATACACTTTTGGTGCTCGACAACTCGGATAGTTTGATCTCTAGCACGTTAACCGTCCTAGTTTAGTGCCCACGCCAATAGCGCTTCTGCTTCGTAGCAGAGGTGGGTTCATACGAAAACTCCACCAGGATACGTGCGCGTAGCCCAAGGTCTTCGACCTCCAGTCAATCCATGGCTCATGGTGTTCCAGCCATGCC
Organism: Plasmopara halstedii; assembly: GCF_900000015.1. Classification (NCBI taxonomy): domain Eukaryota; phylum Oomycota; class Peronosporomycetes; order Peronosporales; family Peronosporaceae; genus Plasmopara; species Plasmopara halstedii. Next base: position 22,329 of record NW_020190059.1, on the reverse strand, counting down.
ACGAGGTCAAACCTGGAGTCCAAGTCTAACACTAAGTAGCGTTCCACGCTATCGACGTCAAGAAACTTGACACCGAGGTCCACAGGGATCTTCGGCGCCGTGACACATGCCCCCGTCGCTAAGCGAACAGTGACAATGTCACTCAACCGCGCCTTCAGTGCCTCAGCATACAGCTGACTTCTTTCCATCGTCGATAGTCGAGCATAGTTACCCGACGCCCTGGAGTTAATCAGGATTTTCCATGGCTTCTCAAAGCGGATTGCCGCACGTCAGTGTCCATTCTCGCGCTCGATGCCCAAGCTTGGAGATAGCTAGCGCCACGCATTATTGCTCGGTCTGGAGCATGGAGGACGTCATGGCCATCTCGACATCTCTTACCCAGAGCAGAAGGTACTCTCCATCCTTGTCCTCGAAGGCCATAACACTCACCATGTGCGGCTTGGGTCGGGTAGAGTGATCCGTCGCCGACGGTGGTGTCATGGATGCAGTCGACGCCGACATCTTATGCTGGAGGTGCTTTAACAGAGCATTTTCATAATCTAAAAACGCATCTTGGCGCACGGTGATCGTTCAGGTCCTTGCGAGCGAGGTGTTGCGCGCCCTCAGAGCCAAGTTAAGGCATCACCTTTTTAGCCCGTCCTGCATGCCCTGGGACAAACAGAAGAACTGCTGCATCCTCGCAGAGGGTCATTCGTAACGACTCGGGTACAAATGCTACCAAGTGCAGCGGGGCTGTCGTAGCTCTTTCGCTTAGAGGAAGCTTAGTTAAGGTCGGCGATCTTCGTTCTATACTTAGAACCAGCTCGGCTCTAGCGGATCGCAATCCGCAACTACAACCTTAGCCCAAGGCAAATCCACCCTTCCGCTTAAAGTCTATACTTGGAACCAGCTCGGGTCTAGCGGATCGCAATCCGCAAATACAACCTTAACCAAGGCAAATACACTCTTCCGTTTAAAATATGAACAATATTCTTCGATTTTATTTGCGGCAAAGCCGCCTATCTCTAAATCTATAGGTTTTCCTATCGATATAGAAAACCTAATCGAATGCATAATACTGGCTAATTCAGCCACGTACTGACTTGTTGTTTAAGTATAGCCACACTATTGTGTGATCACCCTTCATACTAGGGCACGTGGAACCCCGTTCCACAGAGCCTCGCATAGACGAAATCAGCTCTATCTCTAGCGTGGTCCATATATTAGTGAGGGAGAGTGATATGGGGAGATAATCGTTATCATGTGTACTTACTCCATAAACTTCTGGTTTAACTGCATTATATGCAATCGTATAATTGTATGGTGGACTTGTGCATTTTAATAACTACCGTATTGCTGGTTAGATACCAGCTAACAAAACACTTGTTAGGCTTAAAGCTCTCATTACCGTTCCCGATTTGAGCCAACGAAATGCGTTGTAAGCGCGGAGTTTCAAACCGAAGCTTACCTGCGCAGAATACACATTATCCCCTTTGCTCATGGCATGCAATACAATACTTATAGTTTTACCTTTAAACCTATTCAAACAGATAAGTCAAGGATAATTTATATTCGACTAATGTTCGATTGCACACCAATGAAATGTATACTTCGTACAAATTGGTATTTTATAAAAGGCACACAGCATGGCTATCGTGCATCGAAGCAATAATGGCGGCTCGTGCACTTCTTGGCCGTCCCCTATTTTTTTCTTTTTAGCATTCAGCTTGAACAGCTGATCTAATCCAGTGGATTTAAAAGGGTACTTTGTCTGAAAAAGTCAATGCAATGTTACAGCAGCCAGTTTGTGAATCAATCGTCTCTGTAACGCCAAGTAATTTATTTAAGCATTTTCGACATCTAAGAATCGAAACCGAGATGATATAGTGGTAGACTAACTGGTAAAGTTTGCCTATTCTTGCTGTTTAGTACGCATGCTACGGTAGTAAGTGGTATAAATTCAGATATATCTTCGACTTTTAACCTGACGAGTGTGACAGGCAAATGATTATATGAGATTAGCACGTGCCTCCGTCAGCAGAATACTTCATGCTAAATATTCAAGAACTCCTGTTGTGCTCATCCTATTCGACTGCATTTTTTTCAATTACATCCGCATATGGTTTGTCTCTAGCTTGTAGACTTTACTGCGAAAATTGCACTACAATAAACAATCTGATCTTATACGTAAGTTCTTTGCGTATTAATGTCAGAGTAATGGCAGTGTTGCATATTTATCTATATAAATTATAGAGTATGAAGGCCTCGTCGGACTTTTATCACGTATATTCGTGTTTATTCTAGTATTGTTCTGTCACATGCTCAACGCACTACAATACATCGCCTCATGTATAAGCTAAACGTATGGTAGGATATTACCGACTGTTTGTCACGAGCTTGGCATAGGATGCAGGTAAAACTGTAATTCAATAGACGTAATTATCAATGTATGAATTACAACTTCGTGTCTACAGCGTAAACAGTTAATACGATGACAGGATGTGAATACGCTACGTGCTATGATGCCATACTGCGTGGAACTGGAGTAGTTGACGCCAACTAATGTGAAGTGACTAGCCTTAAAACCGGGTGCCTTTTAAACGGCTTATAGTAATCACAGAATGACAGTTTCGAGGTGAAATGCTTTTTTTGATCGCAAGGCTGAGCTGAAATCTCTGCTTTTGGCTTTCACTTATGTACTAGATAAGCTCGCGTCAGGTGTATACGCACTTCTCGAACAACACCTTCATCATGAGAACGCGCATAATAGAAATACCTTTGAGTGCACTCAAGTCTGTATTGACGATAATCTTGAGTACACTCGAGCCTGCATATTCTATCAACCTTACTAATCATCGGTTTAAAAGTCGCTTTGTGTTGACTTCTTGATTCTTCAGCTCAACCATCAAGCTTGAATATAATGTATGTCTGAAATGCTGACTGTATCTAAAGAACACTCTTAAATGTGAGAGCAACGAGTCAGTTGTACTACAAAAGCATTACATCCAGACCAAGGTTTGTCGATATAGCGTTGTCCTCACAATCTCTCAGAGCTCTATTTATGCCAATTCCTTTTCTTGGGTGTAATTCACCCTAAAAAATTAAATGTAAAGAGTATTTGACACGCTGGACTTGAGTAGCTTGGAAATTTTCGAAGATATAGCCGGATCGAGATGTCCCTAACGACTCTTCGACACGACTGTTTGATGTGATTATTAACGGTAGAATCCAGACTAAGAATTACCAATTTTCTTCTACGATTGGACAACTGCTTAATAATTTCAAGTAATTCCTGCATATCAAAATAATGCTTATCGCTTATTTTGTTCATTCTCGAGCTTTGCGACCGATCGCTTGACGATATCGTCATGCGCAAGTTATCTCATGATGCCCTTGAGCTAGCCATGGAGCTGCCTTCTGCTCACGCACATATATACTACAAAAGTAGGACAATCTGAGATTATAGTAAGGTTAAAAGTTATCACTAAAAACTTAAACATTAATTTTTGATAGCCAGTACACATTCTGACCCGGTAAGAGTTGTTGAAGTAGTACTTAAGTAGTCTTTGCAAGAGTAGTCAGTGTCAGTCTCCACAACGCATTTTACGCCGTCATAGTCATAATTGAGGGAGCAACTATGGAATTAGTGTCACCGGCACAGTCGGAGGAAGGGATACGACCGTCCCACATGCTCAATTCGCGTTTATCAAACGTCAATCATTTTTCACTCACTGGCAGCGGTATGGATGCATCTCGAAGTCGTGTTGATAGTCAAGGCGCTCGAACGTCTTTAATGTCATCTATCATGCATCCATCGTCTATGATGCGCCCGACTGTCGTGACCGACCTAAGCAACCATTTCTCCGAGTCAAAACTGCACGATGCTCGCGTACAGATCTTTTCTAAGGATGTGCTGATGGAGAGCCAACTAACTAAAAAGGGCGAGACTGGACTACAGTCGTGGAAAAATGTATGAGGAATTTGTTTATCATGATTGAGTGCAATGTATTGAAGTTTTCTAATTAATGTCGTTTTGATACAGCGCATTTTTGTTCTACGAGGACAAGAGTTATCTTACTATACGATTGATAACAAGCAGCGGTATGGTGCGCTAAAAGGTACTTGGAACGTTGCAGGCGCGTCTGTAGAACGTCAAGACAATTTGTCAATCAGTATTAAACTAGCAAATGGAAGTGTTCGCACTCTTGGTGCCCCAAATGTACAGATTTTGATGGATTGGATGACGGCAATTGCAGTGGCGGCAGAGGCTTTTATTGTCGAGCCAACGTCGGATTTATCGCTGGTGGACCAGTCTCGCACGACACACATTATCTTGGTTCGCCATGGCCATTACACCAATTCGCAAACACCATCGATAGACATGCACGGTCCTTTAACTGAACTTGGCGTGGACCAAGCTCGCGCGACAGGTTTGTTCCTACAAAAGTATTTGTCTGATCGAATGGTATTAAAACGGTACCCAAGATTCCCAGTGTATCACAGTGGAATTCGTCGTGCTGTTGAAACGGCAGAACATATTGCGTCTGCATTTCCTCCAGGATCGGTTCAATTTCTTGAAAACAAACTTTTTCGTGAAGCATGGCCAGGAAATCCGTTGCCAAATAGCAACCGTCAGCAATTGGCAAGAGAAAAGCTGGACAATATGGTAGCAGACTGCGCTCGTTTAAAACTTGCATACCGTACTATGTTTCGGCACTTGATTCCGCAGGATTTGGAAATCGAGGAACGAAGGTTAAGTGAGGAGGACCAAAAAGTGTATATGGATACCTTTGGCGTCCGCTCGACACAAACGCGAATGAATGACCGATTTCGTGTTGTTGTGTGCCACGCCAACATTATCCGTTGGTTTGTGTGCAAAGCGTTGGGTGTAGATCCGGATGGGACGTGGGGTCGCATGCGCTACAATCACTGTGGCCTCACAGCCATGGAAGTTGACAGTGTTGGCAATGTACAGCTCACTTATATGAACCAGACGGGGCACTTGGAGACGACGCAGCTCTCAGAGGTTTAAGCAAGTGTTGTGTATTGTTGTACAAAGTGAGGTCAGATGTTACAATTACAGAGCAATGTATCGACCATTTCTTAAGTTGCTGGTGTACATAATGATCTAAATAAATTTGTGAAGTCGACTTTTTTGCACAAATGCAAGTAATCGGAACGACAGCAATACATTAGAATTTCAGATCTTGATATTTGCATGAGCTTTGTAACAAGCTCAGATTTGGTGTTCCTAAATCATTCACTTCCTACCATTGTCATGTTTCCAATCTGGTAGGTAAACCATAAAAATAGGTAGGTATTGGCTCAATACCCCTTGTGAACTCGAAACACCGTCTAATTGACTTGGTTATTCATCATTGAGCACCAGGCTAGTCGAGGTTCGTTTGCTAAACGAACAAATGTAATACTGATGCATGAAAAATAAACGTTAAGCCGCAACATTGTTCTTCAACAGTATTCAGCAGTGTAATCTCAATACTCTTGCTCGCCGTTGATGCTTGTTGATTTCTGGCATTGGCGTCTCGATACTCACCGCCTCGCGTATAAACGTAAGCATCTTTGTTCCGAGGATCTTCGTCAGCATATCTGCATGCTGACGTTTTGTTTCTATGTAAACGATATTAAGAAGTCCTTCTTGCATGTTCTCGCGTATCAAGTGGTGCCTTATGTCTTCGTCCGAGCATGGTATCCAACATCATTGGCTAATGCGACTGCTCCTTGGTGGTCTCGCCAAAATTGTGCGCCTTCCGCTTGCTTGTGGCCCATGACCTTAAACATCGCGCCCGTCAAAAGACCTTCCTGAGTGCAAAGGCTGAGAGCCATACAATCAGTCTCCGCCTAGATGAGTGCAACAATTTGCTAGAACATTAACTTGAACATTACTGACATGGCTGCAATCATGATCATAACTCGGAGAGCTGAATGTCTGTCATCGGTATTGCTGCCTCCAATCAGCGTCTGATTACACCCAAACTGCAATGTTACCACTGGATTATTTAGGTAGCAAACCACGCGAATAGCTGATTTCCAATGCTGAAATCCGGGATTCTCCAGCAAACATGACAGCTGTGTTATCACGTATGCAACATCCGGTCGATTTCATGTTGTTATGCACAGAGGACATCCAAGCAAGGATCGATATAATTTCGAGCGCATTTATTAACCACCCTCTTCCATTGTAGGCGACTAAGTTGACGACAACTTTAAACCTGATGTGCATAATTCATCGACACTCTTGGAATCTTGTTGACCGAGCTGTCTGACCACATCGTCAATGTCTGTTTGATCATATGTGTTCTGGCTAACTTGTCGTGGTCAATCTTCACGCCGAAAATGTAATCCGCCTTGCCCAACTCCTTCATTTTGAATATATTTCTAAGCACTTCTTTGACCTTGATTGATTTTGTTTTTTTTTGTGAGAAACATGTCATCCAAATATAGTCCAAAGTGGATAGAACTCTTAGTGATCGCTTGATGTTAACACATTGTCCATCGCAGCAGCTTTCAAGGCCATTATTCAAAAGACACGATGTCTTGTTTCAGGCTCTTGTTGTTTCTTTCAATCCGTATATAGCCTTTCCGACTGATAGACGTATCCCCGAGCATTGCCACCACCCGGCAAACTTCCATTTAAACGTTGTCTGTTTGCACATTGTCAAGAAAAGTGGTATCTGTTCCATTTTTGGTAATGGCTTTCTGCTCATACTGCAAGTATCATCGAGTTTAACTTAATGTTAGCGACCAGGATATAGATCTCAAAGAAATCGAAACTTTCGCGACAAGTTGTGCATTGTAACACACAACGGGACCATTTTGATCGCGCTTCTTGACGAAGACCCATCGTAATCCAGTTGTGCGATTGTTTTCCCTCTTGGTCTTGATATCCATGTTTGGTTCTGCCCATGTGAGCAAAGATCAGCTTTGATAGCTTCAAACCGCTAAGCTGTATCGTTGCTTGCAATTGCTTGAGCGTATAAGCCAGCAACTTCGATTCGTCATCTCTTCTCACCATGAACGAGAAAACGGAATCGGCAATGGGTAGGGCTTCGTCGATCCTAGCGCGTTTCGGTGTTGATGGGTCATTCAATTTTTCAATGCCTCTTCGTCGACTAGGCCATTTCGTAGCATAAGCATCGGCTCATTTCTTTGTCTTGTTCGCTCCACTTCAGGCTGAAATACTCACCGATCTTATTGACGCGGAAAAAGGGATAAACGAGCTCAGTACTATTTTTATCGGAACGCTCGGAAGGCATCAGCTGCTGTATACTGACCCTTTGTGTACGCTAGACATCGTCCATTTTTCGAGGTCTGTGGCTGGGTAATCCACAGTTTCATCCAGAACTGGCTGTTGATCCACTTGGCTTTGAGCATAACTATCATCACTGTACTATACAGTCACTTCTGTCCATAGCACATGCGTGTCGAAATATTTTTTCGCTTATCGAGCCCATATAGCAGATCACTTGATCCATGGAATTCTTCAGGTCAAACACATGATAACACTTGACATTTCCCGCATAATCACTAAATATATATCTGAAACTCTTGGTTTTGAGCTTTGTTGACTTTGCATCATCAACATGAGCGTGACCCTGCGATCCGGACACTCGTAAGTAATCCATTCGAAGCTGGAGGTTAACTCATATGATGTGATATCGAGAGAGGCTGCATTCGCCGGGCGATCAATCAAATAAACTCTGTAATCACTGCTTCCGTCTACCATTCAATTGAATGTAACGTTTCGTAGTAGAACATACTGCGGGCCTTTTCCATGATAGTCCAGTTCATTCGCTCCACCATATTTTGCTGAAGGCTAAATGGAACAGAACGTTGGTGGGTAATGCGGCTCCGATGACATGTCTACCATTGTTTTGTTTACGAATTCTGCTTTTTGATAAATTTCAAGCATTTGAGACGAACACCTTGGCTTGCTAGATCGTTCATTCTTGTTCTTGATCAGGGAAATCGCAACGAATCGTGATAATCATCCTACAATGTGAGAATATTCTTTGCACCTCCCTTTGACGGAGTCTGTACTGATTCCTTTGCATCTATGTGCAGGCGCTCCAGGACACATATCGTCTTTGTGATCGAACGTGGGGCAAAATTTCGTGACTGTCTGCTTATTCTTCAAACACCTGGGGCACAATGTTTCTGATTCCTGCTTGATCATCGGTATGTCGTTGATCGGACGCTGAGGCTCGAGCAAAGCGTTCTTTCTTGGGTGCCCCATGCGAGCAAGACAAAGCTCCCACTGAGTGTCAACCTTTGGGATACTCCACCTAACATGCTTCCTCCTGCTTACATACACTTAACCAATATGTAATCCCGATGCAATCGATTTTTCCATGTTCAAGATGAAGGAGGAAGAACGCGAAACCTTCACAATCATACCGCGGTCCTCGAGCTTGCCAACTGACAACAATCTTCTATCGAGTCCTGGGATATATAAATCATTGATCATGCCATTACCTTTCCGACCACACCGGAGAGTATCACAGTGCCTGCTCCTTTGACGAGTAACACTTTGCCATCTGCAATTACTTCGATATTTGGCTCAAGGTAGTTTTATTGGAACAAGTCCTTCCTGTGCGGGGACATGTGGGATGTGGCGCAACTGTTGATAAGCACTCTGCCAGTTATCCTTTGTTCAATGCAGATACCGCGTCATATTTGCTGGCACATTTTCCAGCCGAAAATTTCTGCTTACATGGCCAACTTGGTCGCAATTCAAACACTTGTCCTTGAATCCGCCGTTATTGCGCGAAGTGCCACCTTTCAAAAGATTGCATCGTCCACCCTATAATATTTTAGCATTTGTATTTACGCGGAAAACATATTTCGTAGCTTTCTTCTGCAAACCCCTTCTGACCTTACAACAGCCTCTTCGTCACTTCAATCAATGTGAGGTCCTTTGCATTTTCCACAATCACCGCCTATAGCATCGACTAAAGCGTGATTATTTCATCTTTTAACATTCAAAGAAGAGGATTTTTGGCACTACCTCTGGAAGGCCGGAGGCTCCACTTTTCAGCCGTGGTAGTGTCTCATCTGCACAAATTTTTAGATCTTTAGCGCCTCCAGGACAACAATTTCCGCCTCTGACTCTAATGCCGCTAGCTCACTAATTCCTTTGGGACAATAAGTTGACAGAAGCATACCAAACGTGTATAATTGTGTCCGGGGCAAGTAAAATAGCAACTTGAGCTGCATCCTCATAGAAGATACAGTCTCTTCAGAACTCGGTCGTCGTGCATCTTGTACAGAGAAATCATCTCGAGGTAGCGCACTAGAGCTGGATTTCCAAGCTCCACCAAGGATTAAAAGCGAGAAGCTCTCATGCATATAGATATCTATATTGTTGTTTCAACTAGAAAGCGACACACATTTGAAGTTTAATTGCGTAATGTAACAATCTTTACTACTTCTCGTAAAAACTTGACTAGATTGCCTAGCGTTACGCTAATAGCCCACGCTGTACCTCAGAGCTCCCCTTACAAAGTATCATCTATCCAATAAGCACCATTACATTATTACTTCTGAATATTCACAATTACAAAAAATGTAATGTAAATTTCTACCAATAGTGCATAATTCATTTTGCGCAGCTGTACGGAAGCGAGAAGCGTATGTAATCAATAATGCAGTATACAATCCGGTTGCAGGGCACGTCCGTCGAACACGTGGGCAGATAGTTAGAACTATGGATAAGAAATTGCTTTGATATTTTCAATAGTAAAGTCATATAGTGAGCACTATTTATGTATAGACTTAATTGTAAAACCAACACTCAATGATTTAAGCAAACGAATTCCAGAGCTCTGATTCCTGGATAGTCGCCGGTGAACATATCCTCCAACCGTTATTAAACGCGGCTCGAAAAGACAAAGGTTTTACAAGTACAGGGTACATGCAAGCACGGAGCACTTGTCGTCAATCCGTTGGTCATGTCTTGAAACGATTGTATCCTTTGAAGAGTGAAAAAACACATATTTACTTATTTGTCTTATCTCCAAACAATCCATACTCTCTTTGACGAAATTGTCTAGTAGAGCTCTCGGAGGGGAAGGTACGCCTGACAAATTTGTGTGATTTCTGTCTTTGATTAGTCTTAAGGTAATAGAACAACAATCGATCCAAGGTCCTTAAGCAGTTGTTACTGGCCTGCAGATGGTTACACATGGGTACGTGCCGGTGGGACCGCCTTATGAGTCGTCGAGTCAAGCAAACTGAGACTTCAAGAGTCATTGTCTGAATACGGAAGGTTAAGGTGGCCATAGTTCTGGATATTCTTAAGATGAAGGAAATGCGACACTGGAAAATGTGGCACAAAACCTCCCCGACTTGTCATCATCAGGTCATAACTTAGATACTGCATCCCACGTCGATCTTTGTTATCCCATACGAACATTTGTCCTGCGTTTCACCTTATACCTGCAAGTATCCTTCTTTTCAATTTATACCCCCACAGCCGCTAATTTTTATCTTGTCTTGAGACTCGGCTCACTTCCACTTTGACATTTCAAACTTTGCTCACGACTCTAAGCAATGTCTAAGTTGCTGTTTACGTCAGCCTTTTGTTTCTGCATTGAAGCTGCCGCACCATCATGCTGGCGCCAATAGCGCTTTTTCTTTTCAAATGATAAGGTTCATAACTCTTTAAAACTCAACTAGTTGAGAATTTTGTCATGCTGATTTTTTGGCCTCCAGTTAATCCATTTCTTGTGACATGCAATCGAGTACATACCTCGAGTAGGATTCTGTCGTAATACAAGTCTGAAATGTGAATACGTCATGGGTTTCAGAGGTTACAGGTAGTCTCAAAAAGACTTTGACGTGTCCAAGTCAAGAGGCGTACGGCTATGAAATTGTATTTAGTGCCTCTGATGCCTTTTCGTATTGTCTTCCTTTTTAATCTCTGCGTTGCACGCAATCATGCGACCATCCTGTATCAACCAGGTCTCAAAGTTAGAACGTCGATATTTGTAGCCAAAGTTGTGAGCTCTACCTTTTATATAAAATGCTGCTGTTATCCGAACTATGCCCTGTCGCCCTCGATGTACACGTGGCACATCACGGTTTTGTAAACCGCTCTGCGCCAAATAAAAACTCTTCACTGGGTGCCCCTAAGAAAGGGGCCTCATCCGTCGCACCTCAGGACTAAGCGGGAAAGAACATGAAAGGCACGAATGTTAAGAACTATCAAAGATGCAGCATCTGCAAACGCTCAGCAGATCAAATATAGTCATTCCATCTCGTTTGGTCAAGGTATATCGTGTTTGGTATATGGATAGTCACTTACGTCCACTTAACCAGCCTCGCTGCTCGGAAGCTGTATTCCACAGATTGGTCAGCATCCACCAATTTCTCGAAAGCGGCTAAGATTACGCGAAAAGTCCCAGTGCGATCCACACTTACTTATTCAAGATGATAACAATCCAGTCTTCGAAAGTGCGGGTCTTGGCTCACAGCTCGTCCTTTCCCTTAACGGGTGAATATATCTTTGAATAGCCCGCGGTAATCCTCGATAGGTGGTGCGAATATCCGCGTCATTTATCTCTAGCACATTTCTCATGATTGAAACTTCTTACAGGGTCCATGCACGGTAGTACTCTCTTTCATGTGCGTCATCTTAGCAAGGGCACCGCAAGCGCGACTCCTTCGATTACAAGAACTTGAGTCGTATATTGAACGGACGGGCTTGGAGCTACCAATACAGTCTACTATTCTACAAATTAATGGGAACGCTATGTAGGCAATACCGTGTGGCGTGCCCACCAGTGGAGCAGCAAAGCTTTTTGGGTTTGTAGAGCGCAATGTTTTTCTCTCGTGAATAAAGTGCCGGTGTAAATCTTAGAATTGAGAGACCCCCCAATAACTTAAGGTAGCAGGTCTTATTAAGCTGAAGATTAATTTGTTATCAGGAGCTGTATTGAAGGAATTGCACGACGGATATTACGTCAAGTTGGTATTGCAGAACTGAAAGAGGAACTTAGCGACTCACCTGACGTAAGTTTTCTCGGTTGAGGACACTCGAAACGCACTAAATTTGGGAGATATAACGGCTTTTATATTCTGCGTCTTTCAGTGGATTACCAATAGAAGCGTCCAGACTATCTTTCGTGTAGATCACGTAGCGGGAATGGCGAAAGAGAGCCCTTAATTATTGCCGACTTCTGCAAATTGTGCATTTCTAAAATAAGCTACTTACAGCCGTCATTTCGGCGCAAATGACGAAAATTAGGAAGATGTGCCGTAGAATACCATGGTCAGCTCCATCCTGTTCAGCATTTTTGACCTGATCAATGCAGATTATATGGTATTCCTCAGTGACAGGGATAGTTTTTGACCTCAGTGAGTACTCCAAGCGAGTTGATTTGGGCACGGCTATTTAAACTGTGGCGATAGTCTACGCACAGCGACACTTAGCTTTTCGGTGATGCAGTTTATTAAGCCAAGTCTTTTGTTCAAATAAGAGTATTCTGACAACATGTTTTTACATGGTCGTAGAATGTAGAGTGTGCGTATCTATATCAGACAATTGAGAGCTATACTCGATTATATGTGTATGAATAAGGTGTCTTCATTTTGTCATTGGTGCCGACAAATTTCATTTCTCGGACATTCAATGGAGAGCCATCCGTATCTGCGGATAAATCCGTGACAATAGAGAATAAGCTGCAATTACCAGCGCCGCTATCTCAAGCGAATATACTGAAAACCCTCTGGTCTTGCCGTCAACTTACAGTTTATGACTGTGGTATGGCAAGACTTCTTACTTCAAGTATTTTCTTCAAACGGATGTCATATATTGTTGAGTGCACTAGAAGCAAGCAGAACATGCGTTTGTTCTGCTCTCCGACTGGGCTACAACCCACGCAAAATAAAATTTTAATGGCTCTGTTGTGGCGCGGCGAATGACTTACACCAAATAAGGGTCCAGACCTTAGGCAACGCGTGGAACGGTTATCGGCAACCGCAGTAAAGCTTACTGTCACTCTTATTCTTGTAGACGAACAAGCCCGGATTGCTGCGCTAGGTCCTATCTACTAATTATGGGATGAGTTTTGTGAGGTCGTTTATTTGTCACATGTTAGATTTTAACAATCGATACGACGTGCGGAGCTCATGCGAAAGTGAGTGCGAGCGTTGTGAACGTTCAAGTCTCGACGAGCATCGAAAAAGTATGCAGATATTAGTGGCGAACATTGTGTAGAATCAATTTTGACTTTGGTTATTCTCATATGATATAACCACAATTATTTCGCGAAAAGTAGATCCGTAGTGTCGGCCACAGAGGCTAAGTTCGTATTGGGGATTTGTTGAGCCATGCGTTTAGGTAAGCGATTAATAAAGAAAGATTCGGGCTAAAAAGAAGAAAGAAAGATTCGTGCTAGTAAAGCATACACTTGAGTGTAAGGACTAAAACACGGGATAAGTTTCTTTGTGTTAAGGAGGTATACTGGGTAACGTCGTGTGATTGGTGTATGCAAGGAGACAAAGTAATGTGCAACACGAGCTCGACTAGGAAAACGAGATGTGTAAAACTATGTGGCTTGCTATCGTAACGCAATATGGTCATAGCATCAAATATAATCAATTCATGTAAACAGCAAATATAACTTTCTTGATAAGAGCAAGCTGAAAATACTGCGAACGTGAGTTTTTTTGGGCTCCTCGACATCAAAAGTGTTTCACTTGAATTATCTACGTGTCTGGAAAGTAGATTTTAAATCGAAGTATTCTCTTTGCAAAAAGCAAGGTAATCACTTGCGCTTGATAGCACTTGTAGTTGATCCCGCGACGACGTCATGGAATGACTCTATTGTCTGAGGCATGAGCGCACTTCTGCCTGAAAGCAGAGGTGCTTTTGGCGTGCGTACAAAGCTGTAGTTGGTTACGTGCAGAACATGCAATTGTCCAAAATCTATAGTTAATGTATTGCTAAGAGTCTGGAGCAGTTTCGAAAAGCAAAACCAGTGTTGAGGCGTGGACGAAGATAGCAAATGTAAAGCGCGTTCTCAAGAGTGTATCTTTGCTGCAACTGGAATGAATAATGGTCTATCGCGGCCCCCAGAGTGCTATCCTGGTAAGAAGGCTGAAAGCGGCTGTAAAATGGGTCTTTATGGCCGATTTATACGTGTCAATGAAGTTGTGACGAGAAAATGATGCACTCGTAAAAGGAGTGACCCGAGAAGTGTTAGGAGCTGTAAATCCCTCTGGTAAAAAAACTTATACAGCTAGTGGAACAATTTTTAGTGGTGATAGCGAAAAATTGCAAGACGATAAGGAGCTTAAATAGCACGGTTGGTAGCGAAGGAGACATCAAACATCATGATGAGTCTGTCACTGAGGACTTTATAGAGCACTAAGTGTGAGAAGCAATACGGCTTTTCTCATGAATTGTGCGGACGTGGTTATTTTTTGTTGAAATAATATCTCGACGGAGCAACGAGAGACCCACCACGAGTGTTGCCCAGGACGAGAATTTCTTCACAAAATTGCTTTTTTATTCCAAGCCAAACCCTACAGCACACACCAGACACAATTCCTAAGAGAACATTGTGACGTCAAATAGGCTTTCTTTCGTGCGAAGCATGAAGCGGGCATGGTGAGATAAAGTACATTTTTCGAAAAAGTATTTACTTTCTGTGTTAGAAAGGCTACTGACAAGTGGCAACTTTTCATGCTGATTGATGTATCCGCAAATCTGATTACTACAAGGGCATTTTGGGGGATGGTATGGTTTGTTGCACTCTGTTTAGTGCTTTAAAATAGCAGGTGTTTACCACCACTTTACCATTAAGTCCAGTGATTTCATCTTCACTGGATAAGTACTCCTAGCAAAATGCGCTGAATTGGCTGTTTATGTAGCAGAGACTACAACGGACCAGCGACATTCAATCGGCTGGTGATGCAACCACATCGTGTCTGTGAGCAGATCTTTCTCGACGATATGTTTAGCCATAGACTTGGAGATCTCGGGAAGTCGGATGTGGTTAGCCGCAATGAATGCTTGGGAGTAAGTCTCACTTTGCTGAGCTGTTCGCCAATATGAAGAGTGCGTCATCAGCAATCCCAATGCCCATTTTTTGGGATGCTATACTGAGAAGAATACTCGAGGACAGATCCTGAAAAGGTCAAAGCCATTGTGAGACCTGCACAAGCTCACAAAATTACTGCAAAGTATGCCAATGTGGCGCCCCCTTACTGATGTTATTGGATAGGATGTCAATGAGGATAAGGCGCAAAAAAAGGCTTGCTTAAACTGAGGTGCAAGAAGCCTCGCTGTGTCTCCGATTTTGCTTTTCCGAATCCATTCTATGTGGCCTGCGACGCTTCACCTTTTGTCATATGTTGGGCTTCACTCCAATTAGATACTTCGAGGCAGAAATGCTTAACCGCATCTGAGACTTGCCAGCCTAAGGCGGTAGAGAGGAACTTCCTTGCTCACAAAATGGAGCCGTTCACAAAGTATCAGAATACTTATTGTTGGCTCCAAGTCGTTTCTGCTCCGTACAGAATATGCGTCGTTGCACTCAACAACGTCGTCACCACGTCTTCTGTAAAAAATAGCAAGAAATTAACCTTCTTTACCGAGTGTACTCCCAAAGAAAGGTTCCAGTCCAGTCGGAATGATTTCATGGTGGATGGACTATTGCGTCGCTCTGACTATGAGTTGTCGCGCTCACCCGTTAAGATGTCGCCAATTGATCAGCTGATATGTTCAGCGTATCAATCCAACGCAATGTTTGCTGTGTTGATAATAGCTTTGAATAGCATTAAGTTGTGAGCTAAGATCCTACATAATCAGACCGTTCGGTTGCACCACTACTTGATGTGTCAGGGCTTGCTGTATACTGCACTGACCTACTTAAAACTCGACGTGTGGTAGAGCATAACAATGAGGATCTCGACCACAGAATTCTGTCATGATACCCATTAGTGTGGCGATTTAAAAAAAAGAAGCGCTACATTTATTAGTGCGCGTAAGTTTACAGGGGTTCCAACGTGTGAAGTGGGTCAGGACTTGTGTGTGCATGATATGTCAACACTTCAGACCATTGCCGCATGCGTCATTCTCTAAGACGAATCTGCCAAATTTGGCAGCCCAACAGGATGAACTTCAGTTTCGGCCGTCTAAAAGACGC
>NW_020190059.1:3538-6168 GCF_900000015.1 Plasmopara halstedii | reverse complement strand
CTTGTCCTCAGCACAGCCAAGATCCATCGGCTCGGGTTCGCTCGACGAGCTCTGAGGGTGTGCATTCAAACCAAGGGTGCCGACTTAAATTTAAATTCGGCGTTCAATGCCACACTCAAAGCTTCTTCAAGATAAGACGGATGTACACGGAAGCTGGCCGCTCCAGTGTGGAGGCTCCTCATAAAGACAATCACTGTTATCGCCTCGGGGAGAGGGTTGGCTGCTATACCATCAATGAGAGTACGCAGCGCTTGGACAAAATCCACAAATCTCCTCTTGGCTTGTCAGACAACAAGAAAACACGATCGCAAGCGATATGACTGGTCAGGCGGCGAGAACACTCGTAACAGCTGCAGCTTCAGCTTCTACCAGGCGGGAAACGCCGCTTCGGCCGAAGTACCGCACGTCAGTGCCCATTCTCGCGCTCGATCACCGAGCTCGGAGATAGCTAGCGCCACGTCCTGTTGCTCGGTCTGGAGTATTGCGGAAATCATAGCCATTTTGGCCTTTCTCATCCAGACCAGTAGATTGTCCCCATCTTTGCCCTCGAAGTTCTTTACACTCACGATGAGCGGCCTGGGTCGGATAAGTCATTCGTACTCGACAGTGGCGTCATAGACGCTGTCGACGCTGACATCTTCTGCTGTAGGTGCTCTAGTGGAGTATATTCATAGCTAGCTTTGAAAACGCCTTTAGGTGCGCGCAAATCGATTCGTGTTCATGCGAAGCAAGATGTTGCACTCCCTTTAGGGCCAAGCAAGGACATTAACTTATTGTGCCCGTCCTGCATGCTATGGGGCAAATAAGAGAGCTGTTTCATCCTCACAGATGGTTAGTCGTAGCGACTCAGGTGTAGATTGACTACAAGGGCTACCAAGTGCAGCAGGGCTGCCTTAACTCTTTCAGTTTGAGGAAGCTTGGTTAAGGTCGGTGACCTTCGTTCTATACTTAGAACTAGTACGAATGTAGCGGATTGCAATCCACTTACTCCGAGAGTAATTACGACCTCAACTCCAGGCTAATTTACTCTTCCGTTTAGAACGTAAACTGTATTTATCTGTCTTATTTGCGGCAACCCCGCCTGTATATAAATATAGGTCTTCATATCTATATAGTAAGACCTAATTTAATGTATATTTGTTGGTATTCCAGCCACGCACTGTCTTCTTGTCAAAGTGTAGCCGCACCACTGTGTGGTCACACCATCGTGTGTGATCCACACACTTTATATCAGGGCACATGGAACCCGTTACACTTTACGTCATTCTCAATAAATTAACTCTGCTCTCACGCCACTCTTAAAATAGCAAAGCAACCTAGGCCCTTAGTTACGTTATAGTCCTTCAATTTTGGTCCTGACAAGAGCATATGAGCCCAGCCTTTATATGATTGGTAATGCAAGCTATTTGAGTCGAAATTTTCTCTGTGCAAGGTGCACAGCAGCCCTGTTAGAAAGATAGGCATCCTACTTCATCATGGTAGCTCATTATTGGACTTCTAAGCTTTGTAAAGGTGTTCATATGCCATTATGGGATACGTACTCCATTACACTTACAAGTTCCTTAGGGATCTTCTCGCGGAATTATTAAGCCTTGTGAAAGGATCATTCTGGTTTCTGTCGTGTCTATGTTGTCAATCTTAGCATTGAAAGTTGATACGGTGACATGTGAATATGATCCCCGATTCTGCAAAAATTTCACCAGCATCTTGCGCTATGTATCTCGATAGCCCCAAATGGCACCTTAAATTACTGGTAATGAGTGTATCCTGTGGGCTGGCTTCGCATCGAGGAAAGTAAACGGCTGGTAGGTCTTTAGCGAGGAGACGTAAAATTCTCGATCCACCACCGAATCATGCGCAAATTTCGCTATCACGATTATTCGTTTTAGCTGTCATTGTAGCATTTTAGCTGTTATTTTATCATTTAACCACTCCACTTCATATACATATAAGTCGCGTCGATAAACTTGTGCCGACCACACTATACTACTGGATGACGAGTATTAGTCATTATCAGTTTACATAAATTCACGTAGTTACTATTCGTGTGGTAACCAATTGCCGAATTCATGCTTGTCCAACGCCTTGCCCCCTCTGCCCGCCGCGCCGCTAGCCTGCGCGCTATCGGTACGCGTTCTACTTCCTCTGTGACTCTACCGGATCTTCCTTATGATTTCGGTGCATTGGAGCCTTCCATCTCGGGTCAGATTATGGAGATCCACCACCAAAAACACCACCAAGCGTACGTGAACAACTACAACGCCGCACTGGAACAGTACGATGAGGCTGAAAGTAAGGGTGACCACGCGAAGCTACTTGGACTTCTACAAGCACTTAAATTTAATGGCGGTGGCCACGTAAATCACTCCATTTTTTGGACCAATCTAGCGCCCAAGGGCCAGGGTGGTGGCAGTGAACCTGAAGGAGAGTTGCGCAAGGCTATCGATCAGACTTTTGGTAGTTTTGATGTTTTCAAAAAGAATATGGCGGCCAAGTCGGCTGGTGTACAAGGATCTGGATGGGGATGGCTTGGCTACTCGCCTGAAACCAAAAGCGTGGGAATCGTGACCACAGCCAACCAGGATCCTTGCTCTACCACGGGCTATGTACCGTTGCTGGGCATTGATGTT
>NW_020190059.1:3342-3414 GCF_900000015.1 Plasmopara halstedii | reverse complement strand
GCAGGGTGTCTTCTAGCACCCGGTTGACTCGCTCAGTCTGACCGTCCGTCTGCGGATGATCTGCGGTTGACA
>NW_020190059.1:203-517 GCF_900000015.1 Plasmopara halstedii | reverse complement strand
TCGAGCCAGGGCATGCCCAGGATCAAGTCGTACGAGTCCATCTCTAGAACAGTAAACTATTCCGAGCTGTCAAAGTCCTCGAACTTTACAGCTAGATCCATGTGGATCTTTGGGACAGTAATTACCTTCCCGTCGGCAAGTCGCACCGACACTGTCCCGTTGCCTTTGCTGTCTCTCGGAGCATCGGCCAACTTGTTGCTATTACCAGCAACCGTCTGGCGGCGTGCGAAATTTTTCGACGCCCCAGAATCGATCAAGATTCTGAAGGGATGATCGTATCCCCGTACACGCCCGTGTACCACAAGCAGCCCGCT
>NW_020190059.1:0-193 GCF_900000015.1 Plasmopara halstedii | reverse complement strand
CTTCTAAGTCTCCACTCCGCGAGGAGAAGGGGACGGGCAGAGGTTATGCCAACCTCTTTGACTCTTCGGATGAAGAAGAGGGGACGGTGAAAGAACCCCGGGAGATCTCTAACGATCTCGACCGGCAGCAGGAAAACTTCCTTGCTGCCCCGCAAGAGCGTGGGGTTCCGACACGGCTAGTGTCGGCGTAGGA
>NW_020190058.1:0-342 GCF_900000015.1 Plasmopara halstedii | reverse complement strand
ATTTGGTCACCAAT
The DNA here is from genome assembly GCF_900000015.1 of Plasmopara halstedii. Lineage (NCBI taxonomy): Eukaryota > Oomycota > Peronosporomycetes > Peronosporales > Peronosporaceae > Plasmopara > Plasmopara halstedii. Next base: position 328 of record NW_020190058.1, on the reverse strand, counting down.
GCACATGCTGCTTTACTTTGTATGTTAATATTGTAATATGGTACAATGTATTGGGTAGGGACACGCCCTCATTTGGTGCAACTAATCTGGTTTTATTAATAAAAGTTGTGTATTTAGAATTTGTGTAATATCTGAACAATGCCACTTTCAAATAGAAGAGCAATCTAAATATCGGATTAGTTAGAAGAATATATGTTCTGCTCTGGGCGCAGCGCACAAACCGAGTCTCTGTGCGTCAGCTATCCATTTCCCTTGGTAACACTTGCTATCTGTAACGGAATAAGTAAAGTAATGTTATTTACTTACACCTTTCACATTTCTACAATTG
>NW_020190057.1:0-1286 GCF_900000015.1 Plasmopara halstedii | reverse complement strand
ATACTTTTAGGTTTGCCAACACCGGCTTCCTTCCCGTCCAGACTTGGTATGGTGACTTATCAAAGGATATACTGCGCGTCGGGTATCGATTTCGCAGGAAATTGGCAGTAATGACAGCTTCACCCCAACACGTTTTTAACAGATTTGCATGCTCGAGCATACAACGCGCACATTCCACCAATGTCCTATTCTTGCGTTAAGCAACTCGATTGAGCTGAGGTGTATATGGCGGAGTGAAAATTTGCTCAATGCCGTGGTGCAAACAGAACTTGGCCATCTCACTTGACTTGTACTCGCCACCATTATCACAGCGAATTGCCTTCACAAGATTGCCAGTTTGTGTTTCAGCAAAGACAACAATTTCAGCAAACTTGCTGGTAACTTCTGACTTATTTCGAAGCAAATACATCCTGGTAAAATGCGAGTACTCATCGATAAACGTGACAAAAAATGACGATCTTGATGCTGCTTAGCAGCCCCCTTACAGAGTATGATTTCATTGCCTTAACTATCGAAATTTCAAGGAGATGACACTGAATTAGGTAGAAGCGATGCTATTCAAGGAGCTCGAGAGTCACAACAAGCAAGAAAGTTCGTAACGAACCATGAAAGCTGCCAATAATGGCAAAAAGCACAAAATTGAATATGCGTAGAAGCAGAGACATGGGTGATAATTTGGTAAAAAGACGCTAGGTCTTATAACTCAGCATGAATGTAAGCACCACACGAAGATTCGATCGGCATCAACAGCAATGCAAGCTTGAAGCACGTTTTACAACCGGACCACGGTACATAACTGTGTCGATGACATCTCCCCATCATGATTTTAGAATATAAGACGGCGTGTCGATAGCAAGGAACCTCGATCGCTTTGATGGACTCGTAAGTTGTTCATGCTCGGGGACCCTCAGAAGCATCTTTTCATCCTTGATCATACCGCTGTTAATCATCTTGCGTAATACATCATCTGGGGCATGTCCCATTCGTGCATGTAGATCGATGCTGCGTGTTGGCACTACTGAATTTGCAAAAAACTGTGTCGTTCGAAGCCAATAAAGCCCGTCAACGAGATCAGCAGTTGCTACAACTTGCTGCGAAGTTTTGCGCGCAATGTCCATCCATGCACTTAGCGAGCGATTTGAGATGACGGATATGAGCCAGCTTCAATACTTTCTCGGAATGGAAATTGAGCAGGATGCAACAGCAGGAACAGTCTCGATACGGCAGACAAAGTTTGCAAGTGATGTTCTGAAAAAGTTTAACATGGAGCACTGCAAGCCCGTTCG
>NW_020190056.1:0-894 GCF_900000015.1 Plasmopara halstedii | reverse complement strand
GACGACCGCGGCGGTGACGAGGGTAAATCGGACGAAATTCATCGTACAGGAAATGCGTTAGAGAGCAAATTAGAGAATGAGGATGTTTGTGAAGTTGGCATTCTGGACGCACGGCATAATCTACTGTACTTTTTCGATCATACCGAACGTATCATATATTTATCGCGTGATAAGGTCACCATTGCACTCAACAATGTGTTGCATGTATAGAAAATGCTGCGCCTCTCCCTGTACGATCTACCATAATCAAATGCCTTGATGATTGTATCAAAATGAGACACATTTTTCTTCTATTTCTAATAGAAAGGCTGACTTCGATCATGAACCCTTAGCGTTTGAGAAAATTGGCTACATTGACTCGCTTTTTTTACTTGTGCGATTGAAAAAAAGCTAAGTCTTCGAAGCATCCAGTAGAAAGTAGGATACAAGATGTGAATAAATAGAGTGAGTACAATAACAGAGAGCTATGCCTAGTTAATGCGAGGTGGGTAGGTGGGCTAACGGGGCGACAAGACACCTGAAAGTGGACAAAGAAAGAATTGGTGTCTCTTTTAAAGTTCAAGACATGTTGGAGTCTCAAACGAAAACGACACAATGGCGATATGAATGGTACAAGGCTCACTTGGACGTCTGTGGAGACTAACAATGTATCCACAGACGACCAAGTGAGCCTTGTACCTTCCCACTCATGCCAGGATTGCGTTAACACCATTCGAAATGAAAGGTACGATATGGCACGGCGCTCAGACGAGCGTATACATCGAGACCAAAAAAAGGATGGTGATTCTGAAAACCATGAGGAGTAAGACTTTTCTGCGATAAGACCGGTCTTTAAGTGTGAATAGATTTGGGGAAATAGCTCGTTTGTGTGCGATGAGCTCGAAAATTACAATC
>NW_020190055.1:363-552 GCF_900000015.1 Plasmopara halstedii | reverse complement strand
AGCTACTGCATCGTGGTTCTCACAAATAACACGATTCTTGAGATCTTCATCATCAGGATTGTACAAGCGTGGTGTGTCATCTTCTCCGGTTTGATAGTACAAATTACCATTTACTAGAGAGTATTTTGGAACACTAACACCTTGCTTTAGCTGCTTAACGATCCGCTTGAGGTCTTCGTTCCAGTTGAG
>NW_020190055.1:0-353 GCF_900000015.1 Plasmopara halstedii | reverse complement strand
CTTTCGCGACCTTGAGGAGCGATTCTTGGCGAAGTAAAAACTCTTGTGCAGCTTTTTCTAACTTCGCAAATTCAGGATCTGATGCTACATCATCCGGCATATAAGTAACATATTCTAGATCCGCTTCGTACGGTAACATTCCAACTGTGGAGTGTACACGACGGTTGTACGCGATTTCTGCTAAGTGCAGAAATTCATCTCAATTATTCTGGGCAGGGTTGACGACACTTCGGAGAGAATCGCTAATGAAACGATTAGTTCGTTCCGTTTGACCATCAGTTTGGGGGCGAAATGTAGATGATAGGTTGTGTTGAGTGCCTAAAGTCTTCACAATACTCTGCCAAACTTTGGAC
>NW_020190054.1:0-356 GCF_900000015.1 Plasmopara halstedii | reverse complement strand
CATAAGAGGGCAAATCTTATAAAAAGCGACCTGTCGTGGCATGTCTACGCGTGCGACTTAGTGTGGAACTGCTTTGCCTAGACAGGTTAGACAGGGAGTTTTTTCTGCACCCCCTCTCAACAGTCATAAAATGTGCGAGTTGCCGCACACCGTGTTGGGGTCCGTTCATTTCCAACGTGTGATACTACATCGTAGTTATTGTAACTCTAAACTTCATGTATATGCTTTTATATACAGCGACGAATTTCTTAAAATACTGATGAATGCTGCATGCACGCGAAAAACAAAATAGATGTGGGACGATGTAATCGGATTACACATACCCTGGTAACAGGGGTGTGTGTCACACCAGATGG
>NW_020190053.1:35397-35719 GCF_900000015.1 Plasmopara halstedii | reverse complement strand
GAGAAAGATGGCGACGTCCGCCTCGAGGCTATGCCTGCAGTAGATGCTCTTCTTGAGCCGGACGAGATGTCCCTTGAAGAGTTCGGAAGTGTCTTGAAGGCAGGCGATTTAGCCGAAGTGGTCATTGTACGTCCGGACAAAGAGATAAACTCGTCATCGCTTCTGGATGAAGCTGTCTTGGAGGACACCAAGAGGGGGATGAACGCACGAAGTGGATCGTCGATCTTAAGGAACCCTTGGATCCGTACTATCGTTTGGTAAAGGAATTTCAAGACGTCGTCTCCAAAGACCCGTCTTCAATTCAACCTCCGGACCGATGTGA
>NW_020190053.1:34024-34141 GCF_900000015.1 Plasmopara halstedii | reverse complement strand
GTGAGTCACCACTATTGGTGGCCCAAGTTGTACAAATGGACGAGCACCAATGTGCGCAGATGTGAGACGTGTCAACGGTTAAATCCCTCTCCAAATGCGGCTGCGCCGGTGGTCAAC
>NW_020190053.1:6973-31330 GCF_900000015.1 Plasmopara halstedii | reverse complement strand
GCATGTATTTAGATTTTACTATATATATTTAGTATATTTAGGAAAATCTAATTTTTTTTAAATTAGAATAAAAAGATAAATAAAAACTAGTTTCGATTTTGAGCAGAAGTGTTCGTTTGCCTTGATTAAGGCTTTTAAGTACTTTTAGAGGCAGCGGATTGCGATCCGCTGCACTAGTACTTGGTTCTTGTAAAGAACGAAAGGTCGGTGACCTAAAGTACGCTTCTTTAAGCGTTTTGCTATGGCAGCTCCGCTATGGTGGATCGACCAAAAGTCAATTCATTAGGTTCCATGCATCTCTCTCCGAGTGGAACTGTGGTGATTTGTGAACTCTCCTCTACAAGAAAGAATAAAAGTTGTTTTTGCAGACATAAATGCACGACATGATATTGCCCGAATAGTATAAAAAACTATTGTTTAGTGTATGATGCTACGCTCATAGCTGAACATACGTTGTGACTCGCCGTTTCAAAATACGACAAGAATATCGATCGTATATCGCGGTCTCTCTAGTATAACTCTCATGAGACGAATTCAGTTATTGTAAATAGCGTGTGTCTTGGAGAATTCATATACTAAAAACTGCAATTCGGAGTGGACGGTTGAAGAACGACTGTGTGCTGTGGTCTCGAGCAAATTGGTTTGGTTGAGATAAGCCAATGTGGCTTAAGTTGTGGCCGCCTGGGACGGCTCAGTAAAACAGGTCGCAAAAAAAGAGACGAGCTCGATATCTATTGAGGATGGTTCATCTTTGCCACGAAGTCATAGTGCCGCAGCGCCAGTACTATCGAGCGACGAGCGCACCTAGTGGATAACAAAGTTACCCCAAATTTGAGGCAAAAAACGCTTGATCACATGTAGATGGAGTGGCTGCGATAGATTCAATCGATATGTCTCACGCAAATTCTCTCGTTGAGCCTTTAAAATTCTCTCTGGATGTTTGCAACGAGTTTCGAGATTGCGAAATTAGCGAATTGGCACGGTAAATACTCAAGGAGTATCTGAGCTCATCATTGGTCATCAATGAGTCCAGTTTTGGAAAAAAGCGTAAAGCAGTGAGTGTGGACAGTGCAATGGCTATAGTAAACGATACCCAGATTTATTTAATACTTTGGAGACGGAGATGATAACATGGCGACAACATTTCCGTCACGGATGGTATATCCAAATTGAGGAGTTAATCATGAGATTGACGTGGTCAGTGGACACAACTACTGTACGACGTCACACACTAAAGGGACAGTGTGACATCATCGAGTATAAAATGCGAAGCGTAAGACGAAAGCTGCCTTTTGGTGAAGTCTTGCTGCGTTTGAACGCCTAACAGCAAGTGATGACATATCATTAGCAAAATCTCGTGCAAGCACGAATTCAGCAAAGTTTTTGTGATGGGAATCGCCTATCGGTGTTAGCTGACTTAAATCCTGCGAGCCGTTGAACCAGACGCATCCGTTTGACGCGGCAGCAACATGATTGGCTTGAAGGAGGAGAAAAGGTGAAGTGACATCTAATATGGCCGATAAGCCTTAATTCTCCATATACTGGTAAGTGTCCCAAAAGTCTGATATAACATAAATGAAGGATATAAAACGATGCAGGAATTGTAGTTAATGTTAACCACGCACAAAATCCTGTGGCTGACACATCATATGTAATGGGTCTGGCCCATTACACCACCACCCGCTCAAATGTGCGTTTGCCCATATTCCTTTTGATTTCTTCTGTGTTGGAGACTAGGTCATTCGTGATCCCACACGAGACAAAACGCATCGAAGACGACCTGCACCGACAGAGCGCAGCGAAAATTCGAACCTTATTCATGGATGCGTAGACGCCTTCGCCACCATTAAACTTATAAAAAGCTCCAATTTCAATTTGAGCAATGCTTTAGCACGTTTAGACAAAACTTGGCATCAAACAACCAGCTTGGACAGATGATGATTGTTATGAAGAACCCATTGACGAGTTCAGTAGTCCAGTGTATTTGCTTTATCACGACATTGATTGCCGTCACGAGTTTTGCGACCTACGTGGTGGTGCCACCTTAGAGTTTAACGAACTCTTTAGTCGAATGGAAGCTCAAGTGACAATTTCCGCTCCATCGGACCGATTACATGTGCTGAAGTAACCACATAGTCCCATACATCAAGCAATTTAGTCTGGATAAAATCCAGACAGTTGACACTCGATTCTGGGTATGCGTTCGTGTAACTATATCCGTGTCAAAAATAAGCGATATACGCTTTCGATTTGCTCATTTAACAGCGCAGGATCCGGTTCACTCCGATCGAGGATGCTCGCGAAGTATGTGCAGTCATTAGTCGAATTCACGACGAAAGGAAAAGAAAGAAGAGTAAGGGTCAGCGTCCCTATGTGGAGTTTATCTTTGAACTCGCATCGAACGCGAGAGCAATATCGGAAAGCCCGCGAAAAGTACAAATACGAGGCTTTCCTCCATTCTCGCTGGCTGGATCACCCAGCCATTCCACAAAGAGCTCCTTTCGATCCTCCACCACCACGTTCTCGATGTGGTAGCATCAATTTTCTTGTCGATAAAGAAGAGAGTGCTTCTTCTATGACTGCTACGCAGTCTAAGCCTTATTTGAAACTGTGCTTGACAACGGTGAGCCGGCAGATGATTGATGTGTTTGATCGAGGGTTTGATCGGCGCGACAACGCGTGATGAATACGAGACGAGTCGTTTAAGAAGTTTGCGATCTCGCATGCGTCATGAAATTTTGCCTGGGGGTGCAATCGAGAAACGGATTTGACGATTGGAGCGGGCTCTGCAAGTTCTCCCCATGTTGCGGCTGCTGCCGCTGATGATGCGGACCTCCTCCCAAGCGACCTCACTCTGGTTCAGGTAGCCATGACTTCAGTAGCAATCGCTAACGCGACCAGCAGCCATCTGCTTCTCGTCGACGTTCCGACTCTCGCGACCGTTTGTTTGGTTCTTAAGTTTACGATTATTCTCATTATTTGGAAATTGATGATGAGGTGATGACGCCAAGGGGTTCAACTTTTGACCCTCATGCTAAAGCTGTGGTTTTTAAGTTTCTTCTCATATGACCCTGCGTTACTTCCAATTTGAAAATTGTGTCTTCGTGCAGACATGTCTTGTTAAGCCCTACGTAGAACATTGGATGTGTCCTTAGCCAGCCGGGCAGGTCGATAGTGTGAGCATTTCCGTGGCATGACACTACTTTAAATGAACAAGGCAATAGCTTCGAGCAACATGAGCATGTGACCGCATCGGTCGATAGGTTCTTAGAACTACATAGTACTAAGTAGTATACAATCCCAAACAACAAACAGTATTGCATCTCGTGAACATGTGAGCACATTTACACGACTCATGATGAATGAGTCAAGGGCGTCTTGTCTTGCGCTTTCACATTTGCATCACTGACTGGTTATTGGATCAATTTGGGTGACAACGATTTGCCGAGCTTTTCTTCAGCTTACATCAGAGACATCACCCATCGCACAAAGCGGTAATTGCGGGTGTCGCAAGTCATTCATCTAAAATGGCGTAAATTCAGTAAGTGAATCAAACGAATTGATCATAGCAAACTCTGTCAATGGTAACAACGAACTCCATTCTGCGAGATATTACGCACAAAAATTCACAGCACATCACCGACCACATGGGTGACACATTCTTTTCGCCCATCGGTCGCCGGGTTTACGATCTTGAATTATCCAAGCATGTGGCAAAAAATCAGAAAAATCAACTTAGAAACCACTCGTGAATTGTGTATCACGATCAGAGTCGATGGCATTTGCCAACCCGTAATTGCGAAATACGTGATCAATGAACAATCTAGCTAAACCTTCGGCATCGATGGAATCGTTCCATGGAGCGATGCGAACGACCTTGCTGAGTCGACGAAGACTAGCACGCTATTGTGACCATCAGCATTACCACAGATAAACTCAAGAGCGACTGACTTCCAATAGTCAATAGGAACAGGATAACATTGCAGTGGCAATTGTGTGCCGTGCGCTCTTCACGCACTGACAGACATCGTATGTCTTCACGTAATGTGCAACCCACTTGTAAATGAAAAAAAATATTTTTTGTTAACTTTCGGATTATTCCTAGGCTAAATTTTATTGCTCATGCAACAACTAGTTTAAACATATAGGTTACGGTTCTCGCAGTACTTACACTTTCCAGATAACTTTGCCGTATTATGTAAGCTAGTTAGAGCCCAATAGTGGAAGCATAAAGTGATGTGCTTCAACACTTGATTGGCTGAGATTCTAATGATCTGGACAGGTGTTGGTTTCTGATAAACCCTCTTTGACTCTGAAGGAGTTGATAACTTGTTGTTGCACTTGTTTGATGACGAACTGCTGCTTTCTCCGTAGTTGCGGTTGAGGTCTTGAAGTTAATCTCCACGTCAACGGTATGTCGCAAGTAATCCGTGGTTCCGACCGTGTGCGAAAGCAGTGTGCTTGCTGAGTGATGATACCAAGCACTGGGGTGTTGCCTGATGCGCATTAAAATGACTTCGTGTATTTGAACGTGAAGTCTAAGTAGTTGGCACTTGTATGGGTAGCTTAAAATTCTGGGGTTGAACCTGATGGTAATCTTGTTAATATCTAGTTGAAGATTGAAAATACATTGGACGCGGAAACCGACACTTGTAACAGGAGCAGTACTTGAGCTTGAAGCTGAGCTGACCAATACCAATTTTCGATTGAAGTGTGAACGTTGAGGTTATTTGCGTGGATAGTGCTGAATGGTAGTAGTTTAAACCTGTGCAAAGTGTGCCATCTGAAGCGTGAAACTTGGGTTGTGCCTTGAAGTCGCGCTATGTGTAAAAGTAGAACTGTGACCGAGAGAAGTGCAGTCGGTGCAATAATATTGCCGACTTGTGAGGTTTTGTGTGTCCAGAGAGTGGCTTGTTAAAACTTTTCTTAAATTAACGTGATATTATGAATGGTTGGACCCCACTTCGGATAGCCGTGGATACGCGTTAGACTTGATGTCTTGAATGTAGCCGTGGATTCTAAGCCATTTGCACTTGTGTGGATGGAATAGAGACTTAGTGTTGAAATTTTGATCATCTTGCCTTAACGTTCGACTTGCAGAGACTAAGCACATCGGGGCGTGGTAGGCTAAATCAGCTGTGTGGCATAGCCGTCATTATCGCTTCGAGACGTGGAGAATGTAGCAAAAAGCTTCGGTGAAGGGCACCTGAGAACGTCTAGAGCGGGAAGTTTGAACATCACCATCGGATAGCTCGCAAAATTTACGTGTCATAATCAAAAAATGACTAATGATCTCACCCTTAGTTGCATCTTGTGTTTGACGCGTATGATGATAAGTTGTACAAGACTTCTTGACTGCAGACATATGCTGCATGTATTGCCTTGTCAATCATGACGCCTTTGACCGGTGCAGCCTATTAGAGTGGGCTGCTCGAAGCTGTAGCTATACGTGGAGAGAGTCAGCGCAGAGTCGAATTGTTTTACAATGTGGATAACCTCTGTTGAAAGCCGACCAGAAGCGCGGTCGGTGAATACGGGGGGGCGACCCATGGAACCCGTAAATAACTTGAGACCGAGCTTGCTCGTCCTTGTTTTATTGTCATCCCCCCGTCAGACCCAGCCTGACCTTTCTAGCAGCTGGACTAGATGTCCACCCAGGAAACTGATGCGACGGGTTCAATTTCCGTAGCCGTTAATTTTGACTTTGACATCACTGTTGACTGTATAATGTATTGTAGATGCTCCAGAATTAGTTGTAGTTGCATGTGGCGTCGTGAAGTTGTGCATTGTTGCTATAACAATTTGCGGGACGGTTGTAATCGATGTCAAAAATGCATTTGTTGCGCGTGAAGACTATTTTATACTTCATTTGTCAACTTTATCCATTTAAGTGTGCCTTTTAAAGGTGCACGTAATCGAAACTGCCGAAAGTGTCGTTTGATTTGTGTGAAGGCATGATGACGTACAAAGTCTTGGGAAGTCGACACATCAATGTTGTAGAGTCGTTTATTTCGATGAAGCTGTAAAGCGCGAAGTACACAACTGCGCACAAAAGTACGGGTTACATAACCGCATAAATTCCAAGGTGTTATATTGTCGTATGGTAACGTTGACTGGAGTGGGGGGAAACAATCATAGACCAGTCGAAACTTCCAATAATAAACTTGTTGAAAGGTCGGAGAAAGTCTCCATTGATGTAATGCTACTCTGCAAGCACAAAAAGATATTGAGCATTGGCAACTTTTGTGCATCCATGTATACATGTATTGCTTGATACAACCTCCACTTTCCATCAAAACTTGATATGGAATCCTAATGCGTTATGTTGAGGACTAAAATCAAGATATGAGCATAGGGAAAGACATGACAATCTAAACGCCATGTATATTCCGTTAGAGTTAAGCTCGCTATCTGAAGCTTGATAACTTGTAGTTGCGGAAGCGGTGTGACTAGCTTAGACTTCAATAGTTCATTAACAATGTCACGGTCGGACATATCTATGGTCATTTTGTCTTCAAAACTCCAACCGTAATTTGCCCATTGAATGTGAACGGAACGAGTTGGCCCCTATCTAGGTCCATATGGGGGACAGATTAAGTTAAGTCGCGGAATTGAGCCGGACACACACGTGTTTTTGCCGCAGGTCGAGCGAATTGATCCACGTGAAGTAGACTGTCTAGTAGATCTTGTATCGTGAAGCATCCAAAGCGCTTAACAAAGTCTTGTAGGCGTTTGAAATCTAATGCCTTCAGAAAGCCAATAGTGATTTTACTGACTAAAACCAAAGGGGTTTTAGCCTTGCCAAACGTAAGGTAGCATTGTACCATAACATCATCACTTGCACAATACGATTCCAGTCTGTGCAGCCGTGAATTGTGTGCAGTCCCGCCCAAGTACGTAAAGTACATTTCCAATAGCCAGACAGTCCATTTTATTTTTTCCCTTCATGTCTGCGTCATCGGAGTCTGTACCAAGGGAGCCCGAAGTTCTTGTAAAGTGTTGAAGTGCCGAAGAAAACCACCGGGGTACAGCGTTCAATTCACAAGTCGAGGCATTTCCATCTTTAAACGTCTTGAGGTGCATAGCCTGGATAAATGCTTTGACAGGTTTCAATCCTAGCCTACTATTCAAAATACATGTGCAAATCCAGTTTTTTGCGAAATTTCCGGCAACTGCGGAGTCACTATCCATATCCTCGGAATGAACAAAGTTGCTGATAAAGACGTCCACAATTTTCTGATATTTTGTGTAATAGACGTCACACTGGCTGTGTATCAACGTAGTGGTAAGATGATGCTTTGAAATAGCACCACTTTGCCAGGCATTGTACGTGCACGGTACTTCTAGATGGCGCATTGTTTTGCAATTTACGAACAACATTCTAAATCGTTGCTTGGGTGTCACAGTGACGCCCTGAAGTACTTCTAATAGTACCACAGTGCCCGGCGGTTGGAACACTTTGACATCCGTTGAAGCACGTAGTCTGGCCAATTCGGACAAGTCAACTTGGTGCGTAAACGGCATGATGAAAGTTTTCTTTATGTTAAATTGTAGTCATGATGCTAACGCGTATTATTTTACCAAGTTGCGTAATCAACATCTACTACTAGACAGGTGCAGTCATCCGCAAACGCTAGCAGCAAATGTGAAGATGACCCATTGTCAATTTCCAATCTTCACACCAAAACTTGAGCACATACGTATTCTTTGGGGTTTAATATACATCACGAAAAGGTCCGAAGATAGTGGGTCGCCTTGTCGTACCCCGGCCCCAAGTAAAGAAGGGTCTCCTGGTGAATTGTTTAACAGCAAACTAACGGAAGTCTGGTTGTAGAATGTTTTTATTCAGGCAAGAAAGGTCGTACCAAATCCGAAGTGATGCAGTACCATGCCCAACGTATGTCATAGTACATTTTCGAAAGCCTTGGCAAAATCGACAAGATATCGCAAGCGTCGAACTAAGTGTTCTTGCAAAATCTTTGCAAGTCGTGGAAGCAAACAAGTGATTGACGGATACATCTGTCAGGTACACACCCGCTTTGATCTTCACGTATCAGCGAAGGAAGCACAAGTCCCAACCTTCACGCAGGAATCTTGGGACCAAGCTTAGCATCATGGTTCAGCAGCATCAATGGACGGTACTTCCCAGGCTGCGATCTCTTGTATAGCAGCGAGAGGTTAAAACTTAGTCATCTTTCCTTTTGATAACTGATTGTCGTGTATAACCTCGTATATGCATATCGCAGATTTGGCGTAATAGTATAATACTCCATCGGTCATCCGTCGGGATCTGGCGCTTTTCCATTGGTGGATTTAATGACCGCCAGTACAAGCTGTTTGCCGTGATGAGTGCATCGAGCAGACGCTGTTGAGCTGGCGTGAGTTTAGCCATTGTTTGGCGCACTTAGTGAAGAGGCTAATATGAAGCATCCCGTATATGATGAAGATCCGATGATGCTGATTGAAATAGTTGCCCCCAAAATTTGTGGTGCCCCTCCTCGATTTCATCAGGGTCGTCAGTCCTCGACTCATCGCCACAGTGACTTTTGGGGATGTAAGACCTGAGACAATCCTGTTTTGGTTGCCGAAAACGTGTTTTTTGTGCCCGCTCACTGAGATGTAACTCGTCTGCAAACTTGCTCATTGCACTCCTTTCTTGTATCGTTTTCTGGTATGCACTGAAACCAGCTTGTGCTTGTTGAAATGCTAACTTGTTGCAATCTATCGGATTCAGATTGGAGACGTCGATGGCGTCATATACTGCGGCGACTCTTGAAGCCTTCTCACGCGCATCCGCTTGTCCAAACCCACCGACACCGAAGATAAATGCAATTGGAACGTTTGTGTTCATCCAAAGAACACCCTGGGTTAGCGCAGTCAGTATTCTGAAAACATGCAACCAGTTGCTCTGCCGACGGAGTAAGGTATGTGATGAAATCCAGATCTCGTAGGAGCCATGTGGGACATCACCGTGGCGCGCGTCTCTTGTCGGTATAAACTTCGCTTGTGGTCGAAGTCCCACTGATATGTGTTCCTCATTACGCCACCTAAACCACTGATATATTTGATCGTAGTGAGATGGATTTTTAATTGATGAACTGCTATAAAGTAACTAAGTCAGTTTTGATGTGTTAAGCTTGTGTATTCCTTTGTATCCCTTAAAGACAGGAGACATGGTTTTGAACCAAAAGCAGCGCGCTCCTGAGTCACAAACACAAAGATAGTGTTCGCTGGTCTGAAGTGAGTCTTCTGTGTTAAGCTTTGCCGCTTGGAACGCGACCAGGTGATGTTCCGAGAGAAGTCGCTGGTACGTGTTGAGTTTGGTTGGATCTAACCGATTCACGTCCAGCGAGACTCCATGAAATGTCCAAGTCTCTCTAGAGGTGAGGGCCCACTAACCTAAAGATTTCTTTAGTCATATTCGTTTAGGTTAGTCAAATAGTTACTAAATCATTAAGTACCGCAACCACGAACTGAAGCATACGATTGACGTTCATAAAGATCTTCGCCGCATCAATTCAAGCCAAACAGAGAAATTTGAAATCATTCCCAAGCAGAAACGGGGAGTGACGAAGGCGTTTAGGGGCAGCAATAATCCAAAAAGAGCTTGGTTTTTTTTAAAAATCGATATATATATATATTGGCGCAGACACCATCAGGAACAAGTCACTGATGGCACTGTGTACCACAGCGGCTTGAAGTTCACAATATGAAAAATAGCCTCGAAGAAGGTGGCAGCTTCAACTGAGTCTATGCCATAGCTTTCTTTTAAGCGATCTCGGGAGCTTGAAGATCATTGCATCCGCACTGATTGCTCGATATACCGCGGGTGCTTGAAACGGTTGTTCACGATGATTGAAAGAAGCTGAAGAATATGCTGAAAATAAGCAGGGTGCGCTTGGATGGCTGCCAAGATGCCTTCGTGAGATGTCATTTTGAGAACGTCTTGCTCGAAAAACTCGTCGATGACATCTTCAAATCCTTCTACCAAAACTTGTTATACTTTAATAGCGAGGGTACGGACGCGTTTTAGTGTACGAGTTCCTTCTCATACGGGGAAATAGGATGGAGCAGTAAAGCCGGATACTAAAGTGACCATTTCATTGTCACCCGCGTCTTGCTCACCAGCTTTCAAATCAACATCAGGTGGGAGAGTCGAATCGAATCCCTCACAAAGAAGAATGTCATAACAATATGGCGATAGTGGGATGAGTACACCAGCGAATTGAAGTCTTAAACTTCGCACAAAAACTCGCAGACAACGAGGCCTGTTAACTCGATGTACATGCCGCCGTCGCAATTAGTGCTCCCGTATTGATAGTGCTGAACGAAATTCCACTCAGGTGCCCCTTCCGATACAGCGTCAACGATTATGCGCTGACACTTAGCTTCAGTACAAGCTAAGGCACGACCTTTGATCATAGCATAAGCAAATGGATCATCAAGGTTTATATCAACCGTGTTTTAACTCATGGGATGTTGGGGGCGGGTCGTCTCTTCCAATCACGCTAGCTTTAGAAGTGTCGGATAATCAACGAGGTTGAGGCCATTATAAGGGCGGCTTTACCCGAGTAAGCTTGCATAGCCTGTGCTGCACAAAACACGGAATTTCTTCCGAGTCGAAATGTACCTACCGAAAAGGTTCTCCGGTCTATCCAAATAGCCCGGTCGGACAGCCAACACTGTTAAAGTATACAGTGCGTCCCCTAGATGTCACTTGGTCATTCACGGGCGTAGAAGTAATTAAAACAGGTTTGGCCCCTTTTTGCACGAACCAGTCGTAAATTGCTTGGTCGGAAACGCCTTTCTCAAGATGGCTCAAGTCCACATAGTACAGTTTGTCGTACTTTGGTATTTACGGGGCGTCGCACTTTTGTCGCAAATCGAAAGCTGTACTCGTCAAGGCATCATTCGACGTGCAGACGAACGAGATGTCTCGATGCGTGAACGCTCAAGAGTCACGGAGGTGAACGGGACACTCTCGCCATACTGCAGGTTGACTTACAGAAGCAAGAGAGCTTAGGATTGCGTTTTGCCTATACTCAGTGATGAGAGAAGCAGCCGGAATCCACATGTACGTACAATTTTTCACAGCCACTGGCGTAGGGTCCGCAACAAACGCAGCAGATGGACGATCTTGATTTTTCGAACTTTCGTCCGAAAAAAGTTCAAGGCTCGTTTAATTAAGAGTCGTCAGACATCCAGCGTGGCGCAGGTAGCCTAGCAGCTGGGTGATGATATCCCGTCTGCTGCGATCGGCGTTGCCGTACATCTAGCTGAGCTGGACGGGTTGGCATAGCCGAGCTTGGCGATGGGCGTGACGGTAGTTGTGGCGGCGACTCGGTGGAGGCAAATGCTATTGTAAAGAAAATTGCGTGACCTAGTTGTCAAAATCAAGAAAAGCTGCAGCTAGGCAGATCGACTGTGGTGGAAGTAAAAATTACTCACATCATCTTTCATAGGACCAAAAGGCAAAGACAGAATCAATGCAACCAGTGAGGAGAGAGCACAACAGTATTGGGTTACCTTGGCTGAATAGAGGGATCTACTCTGACTAACACCTAGACAAACGCCAAGCTCGGTTAAGAATACGCGGATGACTAACTGCAGGTAAAGCGCAAACGTAAAATTTGAGGGCTGATTCACGCAAAGTCACGAGAGTTTTAACCGTAAGTTACGCAACGGAAATTGTACCTAAATACACGGTGTGTTGCAACTGCATTCGTTAGCCACGAACTTTACACTCGTACACCCCTTGAAAGGTGGCTCTTACGTAAATGCGCTCCGCACAAGATATCAGAAACGAAAGTGAAAGTCTGTTGAAAGGCGCGGTACTCTACGGTCGAGTAGACGGGACGGCGACACGGGGTAGGTCGGTGGCAGTAGTAACCGCGAAGTTAAAGCTGTCGTGAGACGAGGTCGTAAAACGTCTTCGAAAGAAGGTGCAATGAATGAGCTCGAGGCGACCAAAGCAAAAGACAGAGAAGAAGGACGACAAACAAACTGCACTTGTACGTAGTCGGGTGTGATGACTTTTTCTAGCACGCTTGCGCGGGGCAAGACAAATTTGCAAGTCTACCCACTTGTACATGGGGTGGGCCTCTGTAATTGAGCCCTAAGAGGCTGGTAGGTTTTCTCAAGGCCACAGTGACCGGCCATCAGCGTATCATATGCCTCGTACACGATCTTGCACTTGAAATTATCGTTGTGGGGAGCAACAGTCTGTGGCTCGTCGTATGTGCAACTTCATAGTAAAGGAGACCATTCTGCGATGCGAAACGACCAAGAAGCTTGTCATGGAGTTCCATATCACTCGATGTGAGTGACTTAATGATCGGATCACACTGTTCTAACTCAACACAGGCTCGACATATCCTATCGAATACATCGATTTTGATATAGCTAAAATGGCAAACTCTTAATCAGGACGACGTGGCAATGCTTTAGCCAGCACGTTCAATTCCTGGCCGGTACGTGACCTCGAAGTTGCATTCTGCGAATATTGACAGCCAGCAAGCTGTCCGCTAAGATGAGTGAGGAGACTGAACTGCATATCGCAAGATTGTGTGATCTGCGTAGATGACAAACGGAGTTGAACCTAAGAGGCGAACACGAAACCTTACCAGAATATACTTCATTGCCAAAAGATCCTTGTCATGGGCAGTATAGTTCTTTATTGTTGTCTTTAGCTGTTGTGAATAAAAACGATACGATCGTGCCCTTCTAAGTTCGCTTGTAATAGTGCGCTTCCGATTGCAAATATAGACGACACACACGACGCTATACGGCTTGTAAAGCAAGTGATGGTGCTTCATCAAACCGTTCGTGATTTGAGTGAGCGCTTCGTCACAAGTGAATGACTAGTATCAGAATAAGTCCTTTTTTATCAAGTCCGATAGTGGGTATACCATTACCGCTTAGTAACGCAAGAAGCGACGCAGGTAATTGGACAAACTAATCCATTTTCACAAATGTATTATCTCGGCGCGATTGGCCAATCCACGATTGATTTGACCTATTCAGGGTCTGTACGAGCAACGCGGTTACCAACATAACAACCGAGGCCCAGTACTTCGTTAGCACTGAATTTTCACTTTGCAAAATTCCCTATTGCAATTAATGTTCACGCATACATTCTACCACTTGATATAGTTGCTCCAAGTGCATTTCTTTGGCAGATTTGCCATTTTCGCCCTTCGAATGACAAAAATATTGCAAAATATGTCTGCATAAAGCTTCGCAGTGGCTGAAACAGATGGAAATCCTATCGACTGAACGCTACCGGGGCATTGGATAGACAAGCCACTCCCGGGATATGCCGGATGGTGCACTAACAGCCGTCAAAGAGATGTCCTCCTCACTGGTGATATCGATCAACTATATCAAGTACACTAAACTGTGTACAGTCGAACATACGGTATATGATGACATCTTTACGCGGAATCGGTGTTTGAGAGGGAATCGCCAGCGCAATTGTCTTGTTTTAGACGTGAGCGTTACGCCATTTCTCGCTGGGTGCACGCACACAAAACGTCGGCGTGCAGTCAGGGGACTTACTCTCCCTAACCAAACCAGCTGCTTGCTCTTAGTTAAAAAGCTTATCGATATACTTACTTAGCCCAAGCGACAGTGGACTTTGGCAAAGCAAAACATGCTTTGAACCAGGTTCACGATCAATTTCGTGTCGATTTCCCGTTCGGGTCGAATGTCAGAGGGCGAGTTTGCACTAAGGACGTCATCCTTGTATTCCAAAACAAAGTGAATGATAAGAATCAGTTAAACCGTTCGAAATAGCAGATTCTCTGCGTGGTCCACACGCTTTCAAAATTATTCGAGAGCCGAATCATCCAAAACTGATATGAGCGTAGTTCCGCTGAATCGATCTTCGACTAAAGCAAGATGGCTATCTCGAAAAAAACTCATGATTCATTCCTAGCTCTTCTTTGCACAAAGGTATTTTTATTGCCCTGCTTTGCCCACACGTTGGTTAGAGAGAAATCACTTTGTTTTCAGCTTCTGTAACATCTATTCACGAAAAAAGACAGCAGAGTGAAACTCATCAAAATTTCACTTGAGGTCAGGTAGGAATCCATCGTAAATGACTTTCTCAAGCTGCACCAGATCTTCCATCGTTGATAACGGTGCCAAAATAATATCTGTTCTGGTTACTTCACAACTAGTCGGTGCATCCAGGATACGTGAGTCAGCATATTCGCACGCTACATTTTCATCATACGCTGGACTAACCCACCCACGGACAATCGCATTCCGATCAAAAATTCTGTTGATTCCTCTACATATGTGTGCTCAACCACAAAACAGGTGGGTGCATCATCTTTTTGGTCATTTATACAAAATCCTACTCAATTACTGTATCAGTCGGGGTATTGGCTATACAACAGTCTATTGCTTCGACTCTCCAGTACACACATGTCGACAGCATTCTTCCGTCTTGAGGGGGAGCAAGAACCGTCATCTCATTCTCGTAAATCCAGTAGACCGCCTTGCGTCTACTGGGTACCGGTGTTTCCCGAATGCCTCGTGATATCGGTACCATATGGCTCGGAACAACTACGACGGGAGTGACTACATTGTTGACATCCATAACGACGATTTTGCTGCCTACGGATAGTCATCGCGCCGAAATCAATTGGTTCTGATTTTTCAGTAGTAGCAATCACTGCTTCCATCGGATTGACCGATTGATCACGTGAATTTTTGGGGCACGAAGCTAACAGAGCTTCTGTATATAGTCGTACAATGCACTGTTGAGTTGACGGCATGGCAAAACCTTCGACCGTCGCAATGGCTCAAATTCATGATGACCGTAGTCAAGTGGCCTTTGCCATGTTGCACTGAACCCATGCGAGGGATTTGGCGATGACAAAGGAGGTCAAACGGCCTGGCTATTTTGCCACATAGCAAGAGTTGACGAGGGCCATGACCATTTCTCGCTGCCAAAACGCAAGATTATTAAATTCGTTTCCGTGAAAGCTTTCCACCTTGATTTTCACGGAACGCTCCGTGTTTACCGACGGTGTCACCACCATTTGTGGTGGGGGTGCGTGAACTGACGTTGGTATGTTCTGGATTAGAAATGTATTGGGGATGTGTGAGCTTTTTCGCTTGAAGGAAGTTTGGTTTAGATCAGTGACCTTCGTTTATACTTAGAACCAGTACGAATGTAGCGGATCTCAACCCGCTTACTCCAAGAGTAACTGCAACCTTGACAAATTACTCTTTCGTTTATAGCGTAAATTGCATTTCTCGGTTTTTTACGCGGCAAAGCCGCCAATTTCTAAAGGTATAGGTTTTCCTTATAAAATAGCAAACCTAACTTGATTTATAACTATTGGCAGTCTAGCCACGTACTGACTTCTTGTTTACACAATTCTGTGATCACACCATCTTGAGTGTCCTACACCCTTCATACCAGGTGAAACCCCGTCAAACTCTCCCCCATCAAGGTTGTGAAAGCCTACAGATCACATTTAACCGTCACCTCGAGCGGGACTCGCGTGTCTAAGACAACACTACATCACCAGGACCTTCTTCACGAATTATCTGCTCGGTGAGCCCTGCGTCGAGGACACGAAAGACAGCCAGCCTCGCTGGCTCCGAGAAAGCCCGCGGGGAGATCCCTTCTTCATCTCCCGCACGCGGTGCAACTTTGAACGGCACGTCCGTGGCTTCAAATGAGGTGCAGCCCAATCTGTCGGTCACCGAGTACTGCGCGGCGAATTGTCAGCGAGGGTCACACGACAAGAACACAGCCGTGATGTCTACTCTCAACTGCGCACCGCGCCCGCCTCGGGCGATGGATAACCTCGTCGAGGATTTGGAGGTAGTCGATTACGAGTCGGATACTCCTTTCTCAGGTTGGAAAGAAGGAGAGGGTGAGGTATCCCAGCGGCGCGACGTGAGCTCTGCTCGAGCCTTGCGGACACCGTGTCCGTTTCCCGAATTCTCGACTTCCGGGGAAAGTGTTTTTATTGAAATGACCTCGACGAGGCACAGAAACAGCAGCTGAATGCTGTCCGACGGGCGGCTCTCATGAGCTAGCATCCACGGTCGGTCCCTGACACTCGTGTGAAATACGGCTCCCGCTCGGCGAATCCCGCTACATAAGCGATGACGCAATCCATCGATCGTTGGGCGTCTATGTGATCGGTTCCCGGCCACTACACATAATGAATATGTTCCGCTCTCGACTTCGCGCGCAAAAAGAGGGCACTCCTGTACCCGCAATGCGGACAATTCCAGTTGCGCTCGCGCCTGGCATAAACCAGCGCAGATTGTGAAGAGCGTTTTGAGCGATGGGCGTAGCGGCACATAAACTTTCCTGGCTGTAGTAACTGCAGTTGAGCCACAAGGAGGTGGACGCGCGAGTAGAACGTCATCTTCGGTTTGAGTTTGCCAAACTCAAGGCGTGCCGCCGGCTTCCGTCGGATTATCGCCCTGCGACGTATGGGTTGGCCCATCACGTTCCCGCGAGCTCTGTGGTTCCTCACATGAGTGAGTCTACAGTTTTAGCCGTTCGGGGCCATAGCTTGAGCTCAGCTCATGGCTTTTGGCTTTTCTGGCTATTGTCGAGGAGCGCGGGGTGTACGACGATGCGTAACACTTCGAGCACACACAATTTTTCGAAGTCGGGGTATCCCCGCCACTTCACAAGATACTGGGCTTGACCCTGGTGACGACGTCGACCCACAAGACATTCCACGTAATAGTAGACACAGTCATTCTTGTCGAGAAGAGTCAGCAATGAACGATAACTACTGGGTCGATCGATGTCCGGTGACTCGCGATGCTCTACGAGCTCTTAAGACGAGGATTGTTGCGACCGGGACTTCGCTGAGCATCATGCTGTAGTCAGAAACCGCTGCGCGGAAGCGCTAGAGAGCCTGGAGCACGCTGTTCACCGGCTGTCTCACTTGAGAACTATTGCGCTCTATCGGAGCGGCTCCTAGCCGCTGAGCAGACGAATGCCTCGCTTAATGCAATGGTGGAGCGCTTGGCGCCGTTGGAGATGGCGATCGCTGCACTCTGTGCTCAAAGCCAGTTGCTGGTCTAGCTTCTAGGTGATCAAGCGCCTGTGGGAGCCGCCCCGGCGCCAACGCTTCCGCGATCACTTGCACCGGATCATGGTACGGCTTGAACAAGCCCGCAAGAAACATCGGAAGGGTGCGCATCAGTTTCGGAAGGTTTAGCGTATACGCAAGGCCCCCACTTGGCCACCACCTTGAAAGGTCCGACTAACCGTGGACGGAGCTTCGTCTTCAAGACAGCAGAAATAATGTTTCTAGCATTGAATAAAACCAGTTCTCCGACCTCAAAGTTTTTAGCATGATCTACCCCTTCCGTCTGCATATTCCTTCGGCGTATCTTGGCTTTCAGCTATTGCATCGTGAACGTTTCGTAAGACAGAAAGTCACTGACTTCTTGACGAATTTTGAGAGGGCTGATATCTGCTGGCCGCTCGGCTATTCCTACCCCACCGAGCCCTGAACCATTAGATAGAGGCATCAGTGGGACGCGAGGATGAACGACCCTGTTCATGTAGAACGGCATGTAGCCGGTAGACGAATGCACTTCAATGTTCAGAGTAAAGTCTACGAGTGGCTGCATAGAGGCTTAGCGCGAACGCTGCGAAGCACGTCCTCGACGACGCGTTCACGCGATCAGTTTGATCATCGGTCTGCGAATGTTCCGCTGTTGACATATCCAGCTTGGTGACCGGCACCATAAAGATTGCCAAACAAAACATTCCAGTAAAGCGTTGGTCTATGAGAGAGACGATTGACTCCGGAAGTCCATGTTGTCGAACGCCACAATTTACTACAAACAGCGTCGCTATACAGACCGTTGATGGTGTCCGGCCTGCCGCAAGATGGGCCATCTTGCTCAAACGGCCGACGAAGACCACGACACCCGTGTTGCTTGCTAGTCCTTCGGGAGGCCAAACAGAAAATTCAAAGTAATTGGACTGCCAAACCAACAAGGTACCGACAAACTGGCCAGCGGTGCCTCCACTTTGGAGAGAGTTTCACCCTCTGACACATCCCACACGCGCGCACACAGGTGCTCGTTTTTTGTACAGCTTGGGCCAACAGTAGTGGCAACAAGCAGAGCTGTAAGTCTTTCCACGACCGAGATGACCACTGCGTGAGGTGTCGTGAGCTCCATTGAGGATGCGGTATTTCAAATCCTCATCGTAAGGAACCACAATTCGTGGCGTGTCCGTCGGTCGGTGCTATAAAACACCAATCCATTATTCAATGAATATCGGTGCAGCCGTGCTCGCGGTTGCGACCACAACTTCTTGTCCGAGTCTCCATTTTTTTTGCTCCCGACAGCCCTTAGCAGCGTCATACACATATCATCACCAGCGTACGCGGCGCGGATCAAATCCGACACAGATGACGTCATTTTCGGGACATGAGCAAGCTCACAATCTGTTTTCGTGACAGCGCATAAGCCAAAGTATTCTGCTTTCCTGGGTTATACTTCACCTCAAGCTTTAATTCGGCGAAGAAGAAAATCCACATAGCCATCCTTTGCGAGAGCTGTGGCGACTGAGTCGCAGTGCGTAGTGATGCATGATCTGTGTCGATCGTAAATGGGTTGGAGCTGAGCAGGTGAACCCTGACCTTGACAGGTGCATACTTCATCGCAAACAATTCCTTGTCGTAAACGGGTTAGTTCATCGCTGCAGCCAAAAGCTGGCGGGATCTGAACGCGATCTCCCGATCTTAACCCTCGGCGTCTGCTTGCAGCAGTACACATCCGAAAACGAAGTCCGAATTGTCATAGACGACACTGAAGGGTCGATCAGGGTCTGAGAGCGCTAGTATTGGTGCATGAATGAGGCTGTATTTGACCCTATCAAAAGCCTTCCGATGCTCGATGTCCCAAAACCATTCCGCATAGATTCGACTGTGGCCGCGTCCTTTCTGCGTAGTTCTCTCTATACTTGTGCAAGTGGCTTGGCCTCGCCAACTACTTGCACAATCCCTTTTGATTCTTTGACACTGGCCAGTCTGCAATGGCCTTGACCGTTCGAAGGCCACACGTCCTAATAAAGCGCCCTAATAAAGAGATTTCTTTCGCGCCAAAGATGCACTAATCGGCATTAGCATACAGCTTTTTCGTGCGCACGTCCTCGAGCACCGCTCTCAAATGAACAAAGTGGTTCTCCTCATCTGTCCTCCCGTGCCCCTCACAAGTGTGGATGAAGATGACGTCGAAGTATGTTTGTGCATACGCCCGGTGGGGCCGTCACAAGACGACTGAATGTCGCTGGTGCATTTGACAGCCCTTGGGGCTTCACCAGCCACTCCCAGAGCATCCCGCTCGAAGTACTCAACGCTATCAGCGGAATATCACTTGCTGTCATTAGCAATCGGTAGTACCCATCCACCAAGTCGAGTGCACTGTAATTTGTACAGCCAATTATGTTGTTTTGGAGACATCCTTTCTAGGGATCGGCATCTGTGCCGGAATGGTGGCAGCGTCGAGATTATTGTAAGCTTGAAGGATTCGCCACTTACCGTTCGGCTTCCAATCACAAAACGTAAGTGTCGAATGGCGAGACTTGCCCTGCTGCTCTCTAGCTCAATGAGACTCAACATAACTCAGTTCTTCCCCTGTTAGGCGTCCCGCGCCTACTGGGCTTTCTCTAGTGCCCAAGCCAATAGCGCTTCTGCTTCCAAGCGGTTCATGACTCACCAACGCGCCACCAGAAGACGTGCGCGTAGCGCCCAAGGTCTTCGACCTCCAGCCGATTTATTGTTCATGGAGCTCCAGCCATGCAATACCAAGGATTAGGTAATACCTTAAGTCCAAGTCTAAAGATAGGCAGCGTTCCACGCTATCAAGGTCATGAAGCTTGACGCTGAGGTCCACAGGGACCTTCGGCACCGTGACACATGTCCCTATCGCTAAGCAAATAGCGATGATGTTACTCAACCGTACCTTCAGCGTCTTAGCAAACCGTTGACTTCCTTTCGTTGTGGAGCGTCGAGCAGGATCTTCTATGGCTTTTCAACGCCTTTCACAGTCACTTCAACGACCAGCAAGCCTGCCTTGCATACACGTTTCGTGTTCAAGAGCCTGGAGCTCTTTGCGGTTGGGCCCTGCTGACCCCTACCTCCTTGAGGCTCAGCATAACTCTGTTCTTCACCCGTAGGGCGCCCGCGTCCACTGGGTGCTCTCGGTTCCCGCGACAACCAGACTGTCTAGAAGTAGACGTTGGTTTGATGAACCTTGCGCAGGGACAACCAATCCGAGGGTGACAGGTGTCTCCACAAACATAACACCGTCAGGTGCTCGAACGCTGCTCGGCAGTCGGAGCTCTACCTCCTCGTCATCAGCACAACTGAGATTCATCGCCTCAAACCCGCTCGACGAGCTGCTAGAGTGTGCATTCCAACCGAGTCGCGCCGACTTAAGGTTGAGCTCGGCGTTCAATGCCACATTTACTGCTGCTCTGAAAGAAAATGGGTGCACATGGAAGACTTCCATTCTAGCCACACCAGTGCAGAGGCCCTCCATAAAGTCGGTTATTGTGACCGCCTCAGAAAGAGGATCGGCTGCCATCGCGGCCATGAGCGTACGAGACTCTTGGACGAAGTCCACAGATTTCTTCGTGCCCTTTCGGACGGCAAGGAAACGCGATCGCTAGCGATGTGCCTCGTTAGGCGGTCACGACTTTCTTTAAGGTCTTAACACTCAGCATGAGCGGTTCGGGTCCTGGGGAGTCATCCGTCGTCGACGGTGGCATCATGAATGTAGTCGACACCGAAATCTTCTGCTGCAGGTGCTCTAGTAGCGAATTTTCATAACTTGAAATTGCCTCTAGGCGCGCGCTTATCGCATCAGATCCTTGCGAACCGAGGTGTTGCGCGCACGCAGGGCCAAGCAGAGACATCAGCCTTTTTAGCCCGCCCTGCATGCCCTGGGGAAAATAAAAGCACTGCTCCATCCTCACAAAAATTAATCATAACGACTCAGGTGGAGATTGACTACAAGTTTTACCAAGTACAGCGGAGCTGTCGTAGCTTTTTCGCTTAACGAATCTTGGTTAAGGTTGATGACATTCGTTATTTTCATAGTCAATACGAGTCTAACGGATCGCAATTCACTTACTCCAAAAAGAATTACAACCCTAACCCGAGGCTAATTTACCCCTTTTGTCTAAAACTTAAACCGTGTTTCTCGGATTTATTTGCGGTAATCTATAGGTCTTCCTATTAAAATTATAACTGTAAATTTACTTTCAGTCCAGCCACGTACTGACATCTCGTTGAAGCGTAGTCGCACCATCTTGTGTAGCCCACAAAATAGTGTGATCTCACAATTTTGTGTGACCCATACCCTTCTTACCAGGCCACGTGAAACCGCAATACACATAATCCCAATAATCTTTGCTTATACGCAGCAAAATCTGCTAAGTACTGAGTTATCGCTTCTTTATCCAATTAGAGCATGTCGGAATCCGCGTTATCTCTGATCATCACACACTTCTATGGCGAGTGTGTTGGGAACGAATATTCCTACTATTAATCTGAGGTCGACAACTGCCCTTGGTGTCCACATTATCCATATGTAACTATCAATACTATTATGGCATAGAGCTCACTGTGATAAAGTATGCCCTCGACATTTCCTGGGAAAGCCCAACATTTTGCTTCATGGCATGAAGTTTCTTGATATCAAGGGTGCTTTTGTCAAGTCCTGGGCCGTTTTGCTTCTTGATATTCACGTTTTGTGAAAATCATGGGTCGTTGTCCACAGAGATCATTGTCTCACTGGTCGCAAAGAGTCGCTTTCCTTCTTCGTCAAATATACTTATAATGCGATGGAACTTCTTTATACCTCGCACGGAGAACAATTTGACCCAACAACCTTGCTTTAGTAAGCGCACAGATAATGGTTTTGCACTCTCCAGCCTGGAGCGGAACTGTGCGCCTTAAAGCAACTCAGTATTGAGTCGAAACATATATTAAACTTATTCAGCTCAACCTTATATAAGATATATGCCCTTTACTATCTACATTGCACAGAAGCTACGTACACGTCTAAAACATTTGCAGCTTAGGCGCCGCACGGACATCTCATTTACAGACTCCCTTCACACTTATTATTACTATCGGTACTTTGGCATTGATGAGCTTTGCTTTTGAGTCCGATAATCCGCAAAATCTTTATGGACCATAAATTATACGTATTTCATCACGAATTATCTCACAGTCTTGAATGGCTATGCTTCACGCAATAGTTATACACCGATTGTTGCAAAATTGGTAAGAATCCGTACCATGTTGGCTTAATTTGTACGCTACTTGTGCATATGGCTGGCCAGGCCAAGTCATTCATAAGTTTCTTAATTCAGAATCACTTGACAATCTGTAATATTCTTGGTCTTTGCAAAGACTTCTAACAGCCGTGCTTCCCTTCAAGCATTCTATGGCAAAATTCTCGTCGGTGCCAATGGTATCTTGGCGAACAGCTTGTTTGAACGCATACCCTCGAGCACTGCTCGCAAGTGTTTGCCGAGAAAATATCCACATTCGATTCCCCGTAATCTGCATGATCATGGACGCACACATTGCCGACAAAGGCTTGCGCATCGGCCCCAATTCTTCTGGTAAGACAACTTTTCTAGGGTTGTGGTCGTGGCTAATGTTTCAACTCCGCCTCTCTGTTCCTACCAACTAGCCTGACATACACGTATCGTGTGTACCGGCTTGCAGCAACAATAGCAACGTATGTTGATATGGCTAGCTACACTTATATTTACGGCGTTGGACCGAGATGAGCTGCTGGTTAAATAACTGAGGATGGCGATTCCTGTCATCCCATTAAGTGATTGCGGTTCTGGCCATAACTGTAATTTTCTGGTATGAGATATTTACCTTCTCCACAATCGCCGAGTTCTGCATCCAGAATGGTTGGGTACAAGCTATATACTCATCAGGCGTCCATAAAAATCATTGTCTTGACGTGTTCAGGTACGAGGGTTCATACCAGAAATGCTGTTAATACGCGCATCTCGCAAATATACTCATTCAGTTTCAGCCTTGACTGACTGCAGGTATGGTAGCGCTTGCCGACTATATATATCACATTCAGGCACAATCACTTCACGTGTGTGCATCCGCCCTTTGCCCGACTCATCAGTGTTGGTAGGGCGAAACGAGTGTAAGGCGCTCGTCTGTGAACAGAGCTTGTCATCACGGCTAGCTCCGATTCGCGATCCTAAAAGTGGACATTTTCAACTTTCTTCCTTCATTGGAGTGCATCTTGAGCCTTAAAGACGTGAAAGTCGAGTATTCTGGTCTGAGCGTGACGAATCGTCTCACAATCTTACCGGTCGGGCGTTTCAATGCATTAGTCAGCTATTATGCCGCCAAACTTCCAGGATGTCTACCCCTAAGAAGCTTGTCATCTACAAAGCAAACTCAATCAACGATCATTCTGTAACGGGGTTTCACGTGCCCTTGTGAGAAATGGCAGGTCGCACAATCTTGTGCGATCGTAGCATAGATGTGTATTACACAGTTAGTGTAATCACACAATGGATGTGACTACACCGCTACACACGTGGCAGGATTGCCAGTAGTAATGCATATTTCTATATTAGTTAGGTTTTGCTATATTAATCAGGTATTACTAAATTAATAAGGAAAACCTAGGGTGTAAGAAATTTGGCGGCTCTGGCGCAACTAAAACAATTAAACACAGTTCGGTTTTGAGCAAAAGTGTTCGTTTGCCTTGGTAAGGCTTTAGTACTTGAAAGTAGTGGATTGCGTATAATAGGTGACCTTAGCTTTGCTTCCTCTAAGCAAAGAGCTACGGCAGCCCCGCTGCACATTCGTATGGATGAAATCGTTTTAATCCGTCAGAATCATAAGAATTGAGGTAGTTTATCTACCCGCGCAGACGTAGGAGCAAATTCAAGTGATAATATGCAGCAGGTGGTCTTCAGCACCTTGCTTGAAAAGCGTAGAAATTCATGAAATCTCCTGGCCAAGAACTGCTCACAATTTTTTCATTAGGGACTTGTATTTTATTGTAGGTCCGAATACATTACAGTTTTGTATAAATAACGCTAAGATTTAACAAGTATTAGCTCGACATAAATCGCAACACTTTTTTCTCGAGTGATGACTACACGAAGAGTACACCGATGTACCGCCAATAGTCTACACTTTAGATGCCAGCCCCGCTCGTTCAAGGTCTAGAGGAGACTGGCTATCCTCGTAGGAGCCATCGCTCGTGATATATGCTGTGCGTCTGTCAAAGCCGCGTGCTCGAATGTAAAGACGATGAGGTACCAAATTGGCCTCTTCGTTA
>NW_020190053.1:6855-6963 GCF_900000015.1 Plasmopara halstedii | reverse complement strand
CATCCAACATATTGTAAAGTCCATGTAATTCGGTTGTTACGACAGATGCCGCTACGAAGTCAGACTCTGCCGTTGATTGCGACACTGACGCCTGGTTTCGGCATATCT
>NW_020190053.1:6068-6802 GCF_900000015.1 Plasmopara halstedii | reverse complement strand
AATGGAGCAATTGGAACCCGTCGCTCTCATGGCCATTGAGGAACATCATGACAGTTCATCAGAGATCGTTTCAGCCAGTCCAGTTCGCGAAAACCAAATAGAAATCGCTGATAACAACGATCCAGAACCACGCTGTATCAACAAGAAAGAAACCAAATTTAACTGATGAGCAACGAATAGCTGTTTACAAATTCTTGCTAACAAAACAAAAAGATCCAGAGCGATTTTCCAAGCTTGTGAAAGGCGCTTTAAGCGTTGCAGCTATGAAATTCGGTGTAACAGCAGACATTGTTAGTGCAATCTGGAAGCGTGCACAGCAGTCCCTCGCTGATGGCAACATTTCAGCCGATCTTGGATCGTTCAAATGTGGACGTGTTGAAAAAGGAAAGATTTTGATGTCGACAAGGTCAAGGTCATTCCACTTGTGGATCATCAGAATATTCGGTCTCTTGCTGCCAAATTGAACATGTCGCGCGCCACTGTTCATCGTCGCCTAAAAGATGGTCTGATTGTACCGCTTTCCAATGCACTCAAGCCACATCTGAATGAAAGCAACATGATCGAGAGAAAATTTTTGCCTTTCAATGTTAGATCCTGTGCAGGCGACGCTCTTTCAAGATATGATGAAAACGGTTCACAGTGACGAGAAGTGATTTTACATCACGAACACGAACGCGAAATACTATCTCGCTCCCGGGGAGCAAGCCCCACATCAAACCTGCCAAAGTAAGCGG
>NW_020190053.1:5940-6058 GCF_900000015.1 Plasmopara halstedii | reverse complement strand
TGTCAAGGATTGACGGAAATCGTCTTTTTCCCACTTGAGATTGGAAAAGTCGGACTCACCTGTGGACGTATTGGGGAAAATTGAAGCAAGTCCTCCTGCAAAGGCACAAAGCTGTCCT
>NW_020190053.1:5694-5787 GCF_900000015.1 Plasmopara halstedii | reverse complement strand
CTGCGTTGAAGGAGGCTACTGAGGTAGCTTCCGACGCGATTAACACGCCTGGTGATGCCACTGCGAGCGCGAGCTCGCCTCGTAGTCCATCAT
>NW_020190053.1:2355-2451 GCF_900000015.1 Plasmopara halstedii | reverse complement strand
TCTCTCTCATCAGGATCTGGTAGTATCCATCTACCAGATCCAGCGCGCTATACAGCATACAGCCGGCCATGTTGTTTAGCAACACATCCTTACGTT
>NW_020190053.1:2219-2345 GCF_900000015.1 Plasmopara halstedii | reverse complement strand
GCTAGAAGCGACGTCAGTCTGAACGGTGTTCAGACTCGACTGACGGCGGCGACCGTGATTGGAACTCTGTCACCCACGTCGTGTGATGTCTCTTTGACGACATCAGAGGCACTCACGGCCTCGTGA
>NW_020190053.1:1798-1871 GCF_900000015.1 Plasmopara halstedii | reverse complement strand
CAAACTCCTTCACCAAAGGATACACCGGATCCTTGGGGTTCTTGAGGATCTCAGAACCTAAGCGCGACTGTCG
>NW_020190053.1:0-117 GCF_900000015.1 Plasmopara halstedii | reverse complement strand
AGCATCGGCCAACTTGTTGCTATTACCAGCAACCGTCTGGCGGCGTGCGAAATTCCTCTACGCCCCAGAATCGATCAAGATTCTAAAGGGATGATCGTATCCCCGTACACGTCCGTT
>NW_020190052.1:0-1005 GCF_900000015.1 Plasmopara halstedii | reverse complement strand
TTTACGTTCATGAGGTTTGACCCCGGCCAACCAGAAGTCTTTAGGTTTCTGAGCGCTTACAATTGACACACTGCTAGTGTGTGTTTCCGACGCAAATTTGACCTCCAGCACGATGAAACACACAGCCTTTGCAAGTGGGCGACATAGTGAATCGTGACAGTTTTTATACCAATTTCATTCTAGGAGCAAGTGAAAATGAGCAGCTACGTTCGTGTGAGCCTCTTCGAAAAGCTTGTACGTTTTCAAAAAGAGCAAGTTTGTCGTGACACTCAATAATCGTGAGTCTCGAAAGCACAACTTCTTTGAAAATAAGAAGCGGAAGAAGATTTTACCAGAAACACCCACGGACTGATCTTCAATGACTTACAGTCACCTCCTTGTAAAACTTGTGGGCCTTAAATTCTATCCAACAGACGTGTAACTATGCAAGAAAAATGCTTGTTAGACTATATCCATGGCAAGGTGTCAGTATTTTACTTGAATCATGGAGAAACAAAAGAAATATCGTACATGAACAAGCAAAGTCTGCATCGACTTGAAAGGTCCCAAAGAATTTTGCCTTAATAAAGTGTGTTGGAACGGGTTTCATCAAGACATCCTTTAAATGACTTGACAAAGCTACTCAGAAATCATTGTGTGATTACAGCCTTAGTCGTCCGTCACCGCAACCAACAAGCAAATCAGCGCCTTCAGTGCTTTGTGTCTTGTCGTTCTGCGGACTTCAAGACAGACAAATCGCCAATTTTGGCACAGCAAAACTCCCTCTTTCCCTTATGTTGGTTCATCCACCGTTCGCTCATTTCTTGTCATTGTTCTCTCCCTTTGATAGACGCTGACAGACAGTTTTGTCATCTTGCTCCATACTGTCGAGCGGGCATTCGAAAACTCACGACACTTTCCTAATCATCAGCAGCACGATTGACGAGGTCAGCATGTGATAATTTACATAGCTAGTGGGGAATATTTCGCTATCTTAGCGCAGAAATTTCGCTTGGCATCATAATT
>NW_020190051.1:0-323 GCF_900000015.1 Plasmopara halstedii | reverse complement strand
CACACGCGCGTCCACCTCCCTGTGGCTTAACTGTAAGCAGTGCAGCGGGAAAGATTTCCGGTATCAGTGCACTCATAGCTCAAAGAGCTCATCGTCATCTGTAGCGGTTTTGCGAGGGACGAGTACCACAGGTATCACTCACATCGCGGGTACAGGAGCGCCTTCTCTTTGAGCACGAATTCGAGTGCGGAGGATATCCATTGGTGTTTCTTGAGGTACGAAGAAGCAAGCTCAGAGAGCTTTTCGTTCGTCAAGCCCAGCTTGTTTAGTGGCCGAAGCCCGACTACGTAGACACCCAACGATCGAGTGATCACTACCTTCGC
>NW_020190050.1:0-326 GCF_900000015.1 Plasmopara halstedii | reverse complement strand
AGCTGAGATATCATGTCACTTACGTTTGTGACGCTTCCAGACGTGCTACAGCGTTCCTAATTGAACCAGACGCATCCGTATGACGCGGATGCAACCGTAAACGTACTTCAGCCTTTGTCACGCTGTCAGCAGCTGAGATATCATTTCACATACGTATATGGTGCTTCAAGACATGCTACGGCGTTCCTGATAGAACCAGACACATCCATTTGACGCGGAAGCAACAGAAAACGCACTCAAACGTTTGTCACGCTGTCAGCAGCTGAGATGAGGATGCATGGACAATGTAAATTCGCTCAAAGACGCTTTACAGTGGACTGCGAAGT
>NW_020190049.1:0-516 GCF_900000015.1 Plasmopara halstedii | reverse complement strand
CGCCCGCCACCGACTCTTCTCGATGAGAACGGTGACGTCCACTATCACGTGGAACGTCAAGTGAGACGACGTCGTCACCAGGGTCGAACCCAATATCTGGTGAAGTGGCGGGGCATCCCGACTCGGAAAACTCGTGGGAGTTTATGACGCCACTTCGGCAAGATTGCCCAGACGCCGCGGATGCTTTTAATCAGAAAGATCAGGAAGCCTCGCGTCGTAAGACGCCCGGCGCTTCCTGGCAATAGCCAGGAAAGTTGAAGGGCCATGAGCTGAGCTCAAGCAGTAAACTTGAGCTCTTGCGGTCGCAGACACAGAGCTCGCGGGAGCGCTAGGGGTTGATTCATACGTCGCAGGGCGACAATCCGAAGAAAGTCGACGGCGTGCCCTGAGTTTTGCAAACTCAATCCGGAGGTGTTGATCCACACGCACGTCCACTTCCTTGTGGCTCAACTGTAGGGTATACAGTGAGGAAAGCTTCCGGTGCCGTTGCACCCATCGCTCAAAGAGCGCTTCGTC
>NW_020190048.1:0-313 GCF_900000015.1 Plasmopara halstedii | reverse complement strand
TTGTGGATCTGTGCCGAGGGTCCTGTGGACCTCAGTGTCAAGTTCCTTGACTTCGATAGCGTGGATTGCTATCTATTCATAAAGTTGTATGCAAGGAGTGACCGTATCCTTGGTATATCATGAGCCATGGATCGATTGGAGTTTGAAGACCTTGGGCGCTACATGCACATATCCTAGTGGAGCTTTGGTGAGTCATGAGCTCTCATCTGCTAGGAAGCAGAAACGTTATTGGCACGAACATCGGACAAGGACTGCCAATGTGCTGTATATCGGAGTATCCGAGTTGTTGAACACCGAAGGTTTTATGGACAAG
>NW_020190047.1:0-1801 GCF_900000015.1 Plasmopara halstedii | reverse complement strand
CAGAGTCGGGATATCCCCGCCACTTCACAAGATATTGGGTCTGACCCTGGTGACGACGACGTCTTAGTAGACATTCCACGTGGTAGTGGACGTCACCGTTCTCATCGAGAAGAGTCGGTGGCGGGCGGTGGCGGGCGGTGACGAACGGGTCGACCGCCGCCCGGTGACTGGTGATGCTCTTCAAGCCCTTGAGGACAAAGTCCTTCGTAATTGGAGCTCCGCTGAGCGTCATGCTGAAGTAGCATATCACTGTGCGGACGCTCTTGACGATTAAAAGCACGTCGTGCGCCGGTGCCTCGCCTTGAGGACTACCGCTTTCTGTCGGATCGACTCTTAGCCATGAAGCAGGCGAATGCATCGCTGCAGACAACGGTGAGCGCTTGGCTCCATTGGAAATGGAGGTTGTTGCGCTCCGTCGCCAAATGAGCCATCTTGCTCAACCGATCGACGAATACCACAACACCCGTGTTGCCCGCCGAATCTTTCGGCAGGCCAGACACAAAGTCGAAACTCATGGACTGCCAGCACCAAGTAGGTACCGGTAAGCTGGCCAGCGGCGCAGCCGCATTTGGAGAGGGTTTTACCCATTGACACGTCTCACACGTGCGCACATAGGTGCTCGTCCATTTGTACACCATGGGCCACCAATGGGGGTGACTCACAGAGTTGTACGTTTTTTCACGACCGAGATGGCCACTGAGTGGCGTGTCGTGAGCATCATAGAGGATGCAAGATTTCAAATCCTCACCATGAGGAACCACAATTCGTGGTGTATCCGATGAATCGGTGCTATAGTATAGCAAGCCGTTATTCAACGAATATCGGTGCAATCGTGCACCCAATCTTTTGACAATTTCTTGTCCGCGTTTCCAAACTCCTTGCTCCCGAGAGCCCGTAGCAACGCTACCCACATCTCATCACCCGCATACGCGGTGCGGATCAAATCTGCCACAGATGACGTTACAGTTGTAACATCAGCAAGCTCATAGTCTGGTCTGCGTGACAACGCGTCAGTCAAAGCAATCTACTTTCCCGGCTTATACTTCACCTCGAAGTTATATTCCGCAAAGAAGGATAGCCATCAAGCCGTCCTCTGCCAGAGGAGGGGCGACTTAGTCGCAGCGTGTAACGACGCATGATCTGCGTAGATCACAAACGGCTTGGAGCCGAGAAGGTGGACCCTGAACTTGACAAGTGCATACTTCATCGCAAGAAGCTCCCTGTCATGAAGTGGGTAGTCCTTCTCTGCAGCTTTGAGATGTCGGGATTTGAACGCGATCACCCGATCTCGCCCCTCGGCGTCTGCTTGCAGCAGTGCACAGCATTTAGCAAAGTCCGAAGCATCACAGGCGACGCTGAAAGGACGGTCAGGATCTGGCAGTACCAGTACTGGTGCATGCAGGAGACTGTCTCTGACCCCGTCAAAAGCCTCCTAATGTTTGGTGTTCCAACCCTATTCCGCATCCTTTTTATGAAGATTGGATGATGGCCGCGCCATTTCTGCGTAATTTACGCTGTATTTGTGCAAGTAGTTGGCGAGGCCAAGCTACTTACGCAAGTCCTTCTGGTTCTGTGGAACCGGCCAATCTACAATGGCCTTGACCTTAGCGAGATCCGCTCGAAGGCTACGCTTTCCAATGAAGCATCTTAAAAAAAGGGATCTCTACTGCACCGAAAATGCACTTGTACAGTTTGTTAGTGCGCATGCACTCGAACACCGCTCTTAAATGGACGTTGTGGTTCTCCTCATCCGTCCTCCCGCGCTCCGCACGACTGTGAACAAAAATGTCGTCAAAGTATG
>NW_020190046.1:0-304 GCF_900000015.1 Plasmopara halstedii | reverse complement strand
ACTTTGATCATGTAGTTCTTGTTCTTCACGGTGATGTAGGGCTCCTCTTCGTGCTCTCCAAGATAGAACCGTTGCTTGTCCTTCTTCAAGTAGAACCACTTCTCGTCTAAATGTACGTATTCCATCATACTGTCGAATCGAATACAGACACCGGGACCACGCTGCACAAAACTAGCAGCAAATTTGACTCGATCGATACGCTGCTTGTCAGTAAGCATCGGCTTGGCGCGAGCTGTGTGGCAACGAAATACTCCAGCGAGAAAGTAGTCATGCAGCGTAGACTTTGGAATACCGAGTGTATTCG
>NW_020190045.1:0-456 GCF_900000015.1 Plasmopara halstedii | reverse complement strand
AAGAAGCTCGCATCGTCTAGAATCATGAGATTCTTCATGCCACATATTTACCTGAGGCATTCCTCTGACATACCTGCAGCAGGCGGCATACTCTTTATGAAAGCGCGTGCTGACAAGGTGGAGCATCTCTTCGGCAGCAAGGAGTTCCAAACGTGGTCGAAATACTTTACGAACGCCTTCCCTGATAATCTAGAAATGGCCGCTGATAATATGGTGTTGACATTGGTAAGATACCATATAGACAAATTCGTCGACTCCATTCCGAAGACCAAGTTTGATAACGGCGAACTAGCTTTTGGTGCTCCATTCGAAGCCGCGCTGATTAAATATATCGTCAAGGCTAAGAAAATACCGGAGTCCGAGCCGGAGGCTATTCGACTTGAAGAATCAATGGGAAAGCTCATTAAAAGACTAAAAGAAGACGATAAGTCCAAGTCCATTGGTGAGCGACTAGAA
>NW_020190044.1:0-581 GCF_900000015.1 Plasmopara halstedii | reverse complement strand
GTTGCAAAGAGTTTCTCATACATATCCACCAATACTTCACCAATGACTTCACGCGAGTGACTCCACTTGTAAATAAGCTGATCCAAAACTCGCGCGTCCGAGTGCTGACTTGTAAACGCTGTTCCTAAAATCTCAATGCGCATGCGAGTCAATTCTTCAATAATTGACGGATTGTTGCAATACCACCAGCAGCCATACAAATGCAAGTTGCGAAATTTGTTGGCCGTCACTGTCACCTCATGTTGGTTGACACGTGATAAGAAAGTAGCTAAGAACTTGACTCGCGGGAAATTATTGCACAGCTTAATCAGAATGTCAACATTACTGGGTTTCACACCATCACCCGCTACACCGTAGCGAGCATTGATTGGACGCACACTGTCAAATTTAAGTGCAATCGGCAGCTTCGATTTTTCAGCTAAAGGCAGCAATACCTGCAGCAGCAAATCCGCACCATTAGGTAGTGCATCAGCGACAGATTTGGCTGCGTTTCCTTCCGGGTACTCGAAAGAAATGGGTACACTTGCCATGAAGTACTCTGGAGTCATAATCTCAATCCATTTCTCCAGTAAATTACGCAC
>NW_020190043.1:0-305 GCF_900000015.1 Plasmopara halstedii | reverse complement strand
AAGCATCGCAAACGTATGTGACATGATATCTCAGCTGCTGACAACGTGACGAACGTTTTAGTCCGTTTATCGTTGCTGCCGCGTTGAATGGATGCGTGTGGTTCAATCAGGAACGCTGTAGCACGTCAGGAAGCATCACAAACATATGTGACATGATATCGTACCTGCTAACAACGTGACGGATATTTGAGTGCGTTAACTGTTGCTGTTGCGTTGTATGAATGCGTCTGGCTCAATTGGGAGAGCTGTAGCATGTCTAGAAGTATCACAAACGTATGTGACATGATATCTCAGCTGCTGACAAC
>NW_020190042.1:0-5044 GCF_900000015.1 Plasmopara halstedii | reverse complement strand
GAAGACGTGCCGGATGCCAGTGCTTTTCAGACGCCAGCCGCTCCGGGCAGTGCGAAACTGTTACTTCGCTATCGGATAACGGAACTGGCGCCAGGGCAACATGAACTCTGTACGGAAACGTTCGTCTATTGTCCGGACAGAAGCACTCGGCTAAGGATGACAGCTTACTGGCTGGTAATCCGGGCGGGCAGCGGCTGGATCCGTAAAAGGACGCTGAAGGCGGTCAGAGAGAATATTGAAAGTCAGACGTGAGGTGTACCTGTGAAATGTTCCGAAAGGAAACCTCGCGGGAGTATTTTCCAGAATGTTTATGGGTTGAACAATGGAGGTTTTGATGAATAAGCGCGCTATTGCCTGTTTGCTCTTACTCAGTGCATTCGCTGTAAATGCTGCTGATGGCGGTAAGGGTGGTGATGGAGGAAATGGCTCTGATGGCGGAAACGGTTCTGATGGCACCGCCTCATCTAATGGCCGAGCGGGTTGTCCGGGCGGAACAGATCCGGATCCATCGGGGCATTTTTATCTTCCCGGTACAAAACAGCAATGCAACCCGGGGAAGCAGGATGCAATGAAGAGCGCCAGGCAATGAGATAAAGCGTGACAATACGCGAGCTCATCCTGATTCTGTTTCCTTACCTGCCTCCAGCTCCCGGCAAAATGTTTAGCAAGGTAAAAGATAGGCATCCTCCACACTGGACGACACCGACAGATAAGCGTTTGTGGGAAGCTACTCAAGGAAAAACAGAACCACCTGAGCGCTTCTCACGAAAAAATCGATTTGATCTTTTCGGGCAGCACGAGGTTGAAAAGAGCTATCGATCCAGCGTTATTATTACAATAATCTTGACCTTATCTGGGTTCGGTATATTCATCCTTTAGTTAAGCGTCTATTAATTATGTCATTAACATAATGTTCAATCGAAATATTGTGCTCCCGATTAATCTGAGAAATGAATGCGCTAAGATGCTCTTGCGATGCATGAAGAGTAGTGGCGATAAGGTTATCAAAATCGTTCTGAGTGAATCGTTTGTGTCCCTTCAACGTCGAACGCTGGAGCAAAGTGTGTGCGGTCACTTCCAGGACGGCCCGCCGGTAATGATCGGACAGCAGGACGTCAAGATCGGTCTGAAGAATATCAAACTCAAAATGAAAACTGACAAATCCCGATTCAACAGGTAATGAATATATAAGCCTGTTATTAAACTTATTAACATAAGGTTCGTAACCGTCCCCCATCAATCGTTGCATTTATTCCTTCCTTCTATCGTCATCAATCTGAAGCTATGTAATAAAATTTATCAAACATCTAAATGCTATACCTTTCCAAATTCTGCTCTTGCACACATTGCCATTTGACATGCTATTCTTCAGCATTAACATTAATTTATACGTACATTGAAGCTTACGGTTTTAATCTTGGCTTTTATATCTAAAAATATCAACAATTACCAATAAACATTAACAAACCAGACGCAAGCATAGTTATTAAATTTACAATAATTAAATTAATGACTGTCATTTAATATTTTAACTGCATACTTTGCTTTAGTTTTCGATAATAACAAACTCACTTTTGTGAATTTCATACACTACCTCATTGCTTTCAAAGAAACAATTCCTCTAAAAATTCTGAGAACGAGCCAGAAACCAATGCAACTTCTTTATCATCCATGAAAAAAATAAACACCTTCCCTAATGAATCATCAGATTTGAGAGATAGTAGAAAAGAGTTCCCCCCGTCATCATATGCAAAAGGGACCATATTCCTCAATTCGCCAAACGACTCAACAAGGTCACGGTAGAGTTGTTCTATAGGCAGGTCACCATATTTTACAGGGTTAAACCCGCCAAGCATAAACGGATTACCATCTTTATTTTTATGAGGATGTCCTCCATTATTTTTTAGATAAAAATCAAGAAATGAAGCGGGAAGTTGATTATCAAAAATCGTATTGAAAGCATTTATTTCGTATACAGTTAGTTTATTTTCTGAATCAGTAAGATACATAGTAATTTCACCCTAACGCATCTACAGATGCGGGTTTTTGTAAAGGTTGTGCTCGTATTAAATTATACAAAAGGACTGAGTTCGCAAGTTGGTTTAATACCCACACCACCACAACAATTTTGGAAATTATTTCTTTCACTATTTTTGATAGTGTTTCAAAAAAACATTCAACGCAGTAATATATAAATTATCACCAGACAACGCCATCAGATATCATTCCAAAATGAAGTATCCCTCGCCCCTGTTAACTTGATAATTTCCGATAAAGGACATGTTTTTAAAACATGCGAACCAACACCTCTGATAAATAGCTCAAAACTATCAGCTATCGATTCCCATCCATCCATAGTTTGCTCACTTGTAATAGCATAAGCTTTGCCATCATGAGTATTAAGTAAAATAGTATAAGGGTCTGATATTGCAACACATAACACACCATCCGGTCTATGCTCGCCAATCCACCAATGGCTAAACTGATCATTGTTAATACTGACTATTTTCTCCAAATAATCACCACCATGGCCGAAAGATATATTCCCCAAAGAGAAGTTATCAACATCATAATTATTGACAAACTCAATAAAATCCTTTGGGAAATTCACACGAAGTCTTTCCTCAGAAAGTTTGATATTGTTTACAGGCGATATTCTTTTTTTCAAAATCAAATCATCCATCTCTCCATTAAAAGGAGAGAACTTCTCATTTAATTTAACTTCAATTTCATTTAGTGTTATTAACACAATTATTACTCCCAATTCGTATGCCAAACATCGCCATTGCCAACATGAGTACGCCCAGGTTCGGGTATAGCATATGTCCCAAAATCTACATGTTAATGTATTATTGCTTCTCCTTTATAATTCACATGCTCAGGAAATACTTTAATCCAGGTTTCATCTATTTTCGGTAACTTTCCCACTTCTTTTATTCTATATAACTTGCTTTAACTTAAGGAACCCGATGCATATCAGATTATTGACTCCAAAATTCTTGGTATTTCCTTATATCGCAGTTTGAAATAAGTATTCCTGATACTAATGTTCTGGTATCTATTTAGAATGCTTGATGAGCTCTTCCGGGGTAATGAGGATCAACCCGCGTCTAGTATGGATTGTTACCACTGACTTCATATCCCCTACATAACCCAAACGGATCCTGTTCAGTAAACCGCACAATCTGCGGGTCGTAGTAGAGGATAGATTATTAATTATATCTTTGTTTGTGGTTCAAGACAGGATTATATGATATCAAAGCCGGACGAATCTCTCACCCGGCCTTCATTCTTTTTAGCTTAAACAGTTTATTACTAGCGAGTCTAACTCTACCCATGCATCTTCTAATTTAAAAACCAAATCTGGTTTATTTTCCACTCTTTCAAAACTAGCATGCGCATTTCTTATCATTTGAGGTATTATATATAAATACAAAGCTAATTCTTTATCTATGGACTCATTATTTTTCAATAGGTTAGCAAGTTTCTCTAAACCAGAAACCAAGTCATTATACTGCTCATCATTGAAAATCATATTAATCCTAACGTTATTAACAAAATCATTTTCAATTATTTTTTTCTTTACATCACTTAACATAAATGACCTATTAAAATATTATGGTTTCGTGGGATGCCTCACCAAAATTAAAACTTTCTGATGCGCCGCATCAGCATTTCGAGTAAGCAGTGTTTGTAAATTCTCTGCTGATGCCTGGCTTCTGGTGGAGGAAATCCAAGAGTCACGCGAATGCGGAGCACCTGCAACATGTTAGGCCGGTGTTATTTTATGCTAACGTGTTGTTATTATTGTTTTTTAGCCGCTCACATACTCTCTCGTTTTCAGGCGTCACCGCTCTTATGACAGTATTACCATTACATAACCTCCACGGAGCAAACCATCCCAGCGGATTCAGCGCATACTGATAAAGATTCCATCCACCATTCAACCCAATCGGATCCTGTACGATATACAGTCTATCCGAGGAGCGTAGTAGTTATATTAAACTTAATAGGTAAAACAAGCCGGAAATTAAAAAGTACTTCCCGGCGTTTTAGTTAGAATGGAAAAATACAGTTATTAAATGTATGCAAACAATCGTTTCTTGAGATACTCAATAAAATTATCAGCATAGGGTTGAACATTCTCCCCTAATGATACATATATTTTTTCCATTTTATTTGCATCAAAAAAGAACTCTTCGCCAAAATCCGTATTCGATACAACAACTCTTCCTTTTTTTAAATTATCATTTGCTATAGTATTTTGATATACTATATCTCCACCTACCGCCTCATCAAAAGGCAGGCAGTAAATACTATAAATTTCCTCACCACAGATATCTCCGCCACCATAATTGTTTAAAAACCACTTATAGCTAGCAGGAAAAGTCACTGATAATGCTTTTTCGGCAGCATCGATCCAGTCACTTCCTGGAGAATCTTCAGACGTTCCCATGTTGATTAAATCAGAATGTTTATCAAAAAGCTCTACTAATTCTTCTCTGCTCATAGGAAATCACTCGCTCTGTTTGTCCAATATTGTTTACGCCATGTATCAAATACAGATCTATCTATACCAGATGGGATTGTGTTTGGATTTATGTGTATTATTCCATGGTTAGTTTTATGGAATGTTTGACTCATCTCCGCAATTGGGCCATCTTGAGTTTGTAACATATGATGTAAATTAACTGCATTTCCATCATATCCAACAGGTGCACGGCCTGTAGCCATTCGCTCTACGTTCGTTCCCCTGAAAACTTTTCCTTTTTCACGCCAAGTTGTCATCAATTCAGGATCAAATAAATCATCCCGCTGATAAACTTTATTTCCGTTAAATTCTATTGGTTCATTTTTCCAAAACTTCCTGTTTTGCCCAGAAGAATTACAAGCAGCAAGACCCAGCGGATCAATCCACCCCAACGGATTCGGCGCATACTGATAAAGGTTCCACCCACCATTCAACCCAATCGGATCCTGCACAATAAACCGCCCGACCTGCGGGTCGTAGTAGCGGAACAGGTTATAGTGCAGCCCCGTTTCA
>NW_020190041.1:0-530 GCF_900000015.1 Plasmopara halstedii | reverse complement strand
GTACGGAGCTGAAGAGCCAACAGATAAGATGAAGCCGATACACGCTCGCTCATCGACGATATTGAACGCGAAAAAGTCGCTTTCTGCGTTCATGCCTCGAAAGTCCGTCCCGTGGGATCCAATTCGCCAAGAAGGGAATCCGACACGATCCGATTCTGTGAACATGCTCATCAAGCAAATCAAGAAGGCAGAAGTCCGAAAAGAAGGAGTTGCGTCATCTGCCCGACGCCCGCTCGAATATATGGAGTTCCTATCCCTTCTTTCTACTATTCGTGAAAGCAACGAGAAGACGGAGACGATGCGGATGGTGTG
Source organism: Plasmopara halstedii (assembly GCF_900000015.1). Taxonomy (NCBI): domain Eukaryota; phylum Oomycota; class Peronosporomycetes; order Peronosporales; family Peronosporaceae; genus Plasmopara; species Plasmopara halstedii. The sequence continues at coordinate 218 of NW_020190041.1, read as the reverse complement.
TAGTGTGTTCACTTTGCAATGGCATCTTATTACTCGGATCGACGACATGATGAAGCTGCGATTCGACAATTTGGCGCCTAACATCCAACACTCGGGTACTCTGCAGTGTCAAATGCGATGGTCCAAGAATATTTCGGAAGAACGCGATGCACCAGAACAGATTCTGCTTGGAAGCATGGATCCATCTATCTGTCCTCTTCTCAACTTTGCTGTGTATC
>NW_020190040.1:0-1179 GCF_900000015.1 Plasmopara halstedii | reverse complement strand
AGAATGGAAGTCTCCGTGTGCACACGTCTTCTTTCAATGAAGCAGTGAACATGGCATTAGATACCGAATTCAACTTTTAATCGACACGGATTGGTTGAATGCACACTCCATGCGTGAGGCTGGTGCTGAAGTGTGATTTGCCACAACTTTTGAGTGTATGCTCAGTATTTTTTATATGAATACTTCTGTATCTGCAGCGTTGAGCTAGGCCGCAGATTGGCTCAGTCGTGCGGTAGGCGGACGCTAATAGATTGAGCGTGCGCTCAAATCCCAGCGTGGTTAACTTAACTGCTACTAATCATTGTGTGTTGAAGTTTGCGGTTCACCAGGACTTGTCTTCCCTTCCCTTTCCACGCAATCTCCTTTTTATATTTCATATGAGACGGTGCAGTGACAAGCCAAATATTACAGTACGTGAAAAATGTAAACGTTGGGACGAAGTAACGATAATTTACAGTGATTACTCAAAAGGTTGTTAGTATAACTCACTCTTTGCTTGACCACTTCGATAACAACACAAATTGAGTACATTTCCAGAACTTAATTTGATTAGCTTGCAGTCGATTGATTTTAAAAAGGGTGCTTCAGTAATGATGCGGCCTACATGCAAAGCTTGAATTTCACACAAATTTTCTACTAATCGCGATCTGTAAATACTTAATAGATAGTATATGAATATTATGGAATTAGTTTGATCGTGGGCCGGACACATAACATAAATTCGTCATGAAAGAATAACTTGCTGACGAACTCTTTTACCAACACACTCACTCACTCACTTCCACGAACTTACCAACTCACTTACACCATATAGCTTGTCAGCTCACTCAGTTCCTTCTTTTGACCAACTCACTCAATTCCAATACCTACCAGACTTCACTCATTCTCTCAAAACTTCCAACTCACTCACTTTTTAAGACTCACTACTGACTCACTCAACATCTCGCTTATGAGCACTTTTACATATAACATACAAGTCGAATAATTCTTACAGGTATGATAAAAGTAATTGTACCAGATATTATGAATGGCAGGATATCATGTTGCGAGACATACTATGCCGAAAAGAAATGTCATTGATATTACAATTTTGAATTTTATTACCAAGCTGATATGCCAAATTATTATCAAGGAGCGCATCCTCAGGCATGTTGTGAGCAAGTGTGAAAGTGACTTGTG
>NW_020190039.1:0-431 GCF_900000015.1 Plasmopara halstedii | reverse complement strand
GTGTCTAGGTCACTGTCGATGCTGGATACATCGAGAAAGTATTTCTCTTCCAAGACGTCGAACTCTTTAAACTTGAACGATCCTCCCAAAAGTTGAATAGCTTGGCGTTCGAGCTTCATGCACGCCTCACGCGTCTTGACCTTCAAGCGAAGATTTCCGCCCGGAAGCTTGGACAGTTGACCAACCAGATTGTCACGGAAGAGTTCGGCAAGCACAGGATTATTGTGGTCGCGCACAAACGATTGCAGGATCTTCTGCGGTGCAGTACGAGCGAACGATCCCCCAGTTTCCAACACAAGCGAGTATCGCGCACGAGGCAGTTGATACGGACGGGCGCTGGTGATGCTGGGAGCGATAGACAGCCACGGCTTACCATTGTCGTACAGCGCTTCTATAGCCTCGATATCACTCGCAAGAGGCTTCGGGGTTTC
>NW_020190038.1:0-309 GCF_900000015.1 Plasmopara halstedii | reverse complement strand
AGTCGTGCGGGGCACGGGAGAACGGACGAGGAAAACCACATCGTCCCATTGATAGCGGTTCTCGAGTGCATGTGCACGAAAAAGCTGTAAGCTAATGCAGGTATGTGCATATTTGGCGCTGAAGAAATTCCCCTTTTAGGGTGCTTCTTTGGAAAGTGTGGCCTTTGAGCGGATCCCTCTAAGGTCAAGGCCATTGTGGACTGGACGGTTCCAAAGAACCAGAAAGACTTGCGCAAGTGGCTTGGCCTCGCCAACTACTTGCACAAGTATATCGCAAATATGCGAAAATGGCACGGCCATCGTCGAATC
>NW_020190037.1:0-359 GCF_900000015.1 Plasmopara halstedii | reverse complement strand
CGGTGACGTCCACTATCACGTGGAACGTCTTGTTGGACGACGTCGTCACCAGGGTCAATCCCAGTATCTGGTGAAGTGGCGGGGATATCCTGACTTCGAAAACTCGTGGGAGTTTGAGGCGCCACTTCGGCAAGACTGCCCAGTCGCCCTGGACACTTTTGATCGGAAAGATCAGGACGTCTGGCGACATCAGACACCCCGCGATTCCCGACAATAGCCAGGAGGCCATGCATGAGCTGAGCTCAAGCAGTGGCCCTGAGATCTTGCGGTCGATGACACAGAGCTCGCGGGAACATTAGGGGTTAACCTATACGTCGCAGGGCGACAATCCGAAGGAAGTCGACGGCGTGCCTTGAGTT
>NW_020190036.1:0-596 GCF_900000015.1 Plasmopara halstedii | reverse complement strand
CAGACGTGCTACAGAGTTTTTGATTGAACCAGACGCATCTGTTTGACGCTGCAGCAACGGGTAACGACTAGAACGTTTGTCACGCTGACAAAAGCTGAGATATCATGTCAAATACGTTTGTGATGCTTCCGGACGTGCTACAGCATTGCTGATTAAACCAGACGCATCCGTTTGACGTGGCAGCAACAGAAATCGCACTCAAACGTTTGTCACAGTGTCAACAGCTGAGATATCATGTCACATACGTTTGTGGTGCTTCCAGACGAGCTACAGAGTTTTTCATTGAACCAGAAGCATCTGTTTGACGCTGCAGCAACGGGTAACGACTAGAACGTTTGACACGCTGTCAAAAGCTAAGATATAATGTCAAATACGTTTGTGATGCTTCCGGACGTGCTAAAGCGTTGCTGATTGAACCGGACGTATCCGTTTGACGTTACAGCAACAGGTAACGCACTCAAACGTTCGTCACACTGTCAACAGCTGAGATATTATGTCACATTCGTTTGTGGTGCTTCCAGACGTGCTAAAGCGTTGCTGATTGAACCAGGCGCATACGTTTGACGTGGTAGCAACAGTTAACGCACTCGAACGTC
>NW_020190035.1:1355-1466 GCF_900000015.1 Plasmopara halstedii | reverse complement strand
ACGTTGAGAGGACAGCATGAAGCCATGCTCGAGTTGGCGTGCAAAAACGACTGCAAGCGCGTCCCCAAAAGCGTCCGGTTCTAACTGATACAGAGCCGGCCCTAGGCCATT
>NW_020190035.1:0-270 GCF_900000015.1 Plasmopara halstedii | reverse complement strand
TTAGTGCCATGCTCTCCACGTGAGACATGATCTTATGACCAACTTGGCTCCGTAACAGACCGAGTAGAGTATTAGGATGAAGCAGGCGCAGCGAAGCACTTCGAATCCACGGGAAGAAAATCCACAAATAAGGTGTAGCCACTCATCGTTTGCGTAGATTCCAGGCGCAGCGGCCATGACCAGTAGCTCGAAAAGAGCCAACGCTTCCGAGGTTCGATAGAGTTCAAATTCCTTAGTGTCAAGCAGCCATGTGTCTGCCACCCGGAAGAG
>NW_020190034.1:3958-4035 GCF_900000015.1 Plasmopara halstedii | reverse complement strand
CAGCCAACCGTGCTGTCCCGGGCTCACCATCAAGGAAGAGCGGCGGCCGAAAACGGTCACTGAACCGCGGTTACACT
>NW_020190034.1:3409-3497 GCF_900000015.1 Plasmopara halstedii | reverse complement strand
GGCAGAAGGAGTTCGGATACGACTCCGATGCCTCGTCGGGCGCACACACGCCGGTGCAGGACGAGCACGAGGACAAGGACGTCCATTT
>NW_020190034.1:3182-3396 GCF_900000015.1 Plasmopara halstedii | reverse complement strand
TCTCCACTTGGACACGACGCCCGTCGGACGCGCCGACGTCCATGCGGAGCTTGAGGGTTTTGGTGTCCTTCAAGTACCGCGCGATCCGCTTCGCGAGCTCCCAGTCGCTCACCCGCGGCTGGTGCGTGTGCCTGGTCGCCTTGTGCACCGCGAAGCTGATGTCAGGCCTGGTGCACCGAGTGATCCAGAGCAAGCTGCCGACCAGCGACTGGAA
>NW_020190034.1:2249-2374 GCF_900000015.1 Plasmopara halstedii | reverse complement strand
TGCCGCGCTCGCCCAACGACTTGTTCTTGGCGTCGCGGTGCACTGTGCACGGCGACCCTAAAGCCACGATGTCGCTGATGTCGGGCGTGCGCTTGGTGAGCATCTGAGAGCGGTGACTTGGCCCG
>NW_020190034.1:0-117 GCF_900000015.1 Plasmopara halstedii | reverse complement strand
GTTGGTCAGCTTGTATATTGAGAAGTGAGAGAAGATTTCTAGCTACTCGTGGCACCTTCCCTGTCTTCATCTCACAGCCAACCGTGCTGTCCCGGGCTCACCATCAAGGAAGAGCGG
>NW_020190033.1:0-431 GCF_900000015.1 Plasmopara halstedii | reverse complement strand
CATACATTGAACCAGTAGTGGCTTCTTGTTAAGGTGTAGCCACACCACTATGTAGTCACATCAATTTATGTGACCAATCCCTTCATACCAGCGTTACAGAAGCTCTTCGCCGGTAGAAGAGGGCCAGGAGTCCTATACTCGTGTCGAAGAGGCGGCGGATAGCGCGGCGGACTTGAAGTTCATTTTCTTCTTTAATACCGATCCTTGGTACTTATAAATTATCACAACCATATCAAAGTGCAATGTTGTAATTTTGTACCAATTGTGTCAGGGATAGGTGCACAAGTTTACAGTATCTACCCCGTTTCACCCCCATTGAGATGTAAACCACACTGGAGCTCACGCTTACCTTATAACGGGGTTACACGAACCCTAATAACAGGGGTGTGTGCGTGTCACACGAGATGTGCATAATGTGACCACACACCCAA
>NW_020190032.1:0-362 GCF_900000015.1 Plasmopara halstedii | reverse complement strand
TACTGTTGCTGCCGCGTCACATGGATGCGTCTGGTTCAATCAGGAACGCTGTAGCACATCTAGAAGCATGACTAACGTATGTGACATGGATATCCCAGGTGCTGACAAAGAGACGTACGTTTGAGTGCGTTTACTGTTGCTACCGTGTCACATGGATGCGTCTGGTTCATTCAGGAACGCAGTAGCTCGTCTGAAAGCATCACAAACGTATGTGACATGATATATCAGCTGCTGCCAACGGTACAAACCTTTGAGTGCGTTTACTGTTGTTGCCGCGTCTCATGGACGCGTTTGGTTCGATCAAGAACGCAGTAGCACGTCTGGAAGCATCACAAACGTATTTGACATGATATATCAGCTGC
>NW_020190031.1:0-799 GCF_900000015.1 Plasmopara halstedii | reverse complement strand
CTTGCACAAGTACTGCGTAAACTACGCAGAAATGGCCCGGCCATTATCCAATCTCCTTCAAAAGAATGCGAAATGGTGTTGGAACACCGAACATCAGGAGGTTTTTAAACCCTAAACCCTAGGCTTCTCCACGATTTAAGCCACACTGAAGTCTTTCTACAGCTCGTAGAAGATTTTTGCGAGGCCTAAACAAGACCAAAACGGTGGTTCTCCCTTTCAAGCCTTGGACTAACCAAACCGAACCTTTGCGTCAAAACTTCACAGCATGGGGGTTATTGCGGTGGAAAATACAGACCAAGCTAAATTATTGGGAAATTACTATGACCCAAGCCTCACCGACGCTGACCGCCTTTAACACCTTATAACAGAGATGGAATCCCGGTGCTCTATTTGGCTACACCGCGCAAGAACTTTACGCGGGCAAGAAGTCATTTCAGCAAGTTGTTTTACTTGTTCTATGGTATACCGCGAGTGTCTGCCACATTCCGGCAACAGGATTTCGAGACCAGCTTTCAAGGCTTAGATCGCGCTTTATGTGTCGATTCAAGACATCAAACGCCCTGCCCCGCGACTAGTGGTTCCTTCCCATAAGGAAAGGGGGACTTGGTTTAGCGCCAATTCCAGATACGATTAACTGCATAAGCGATGAAAAGTGATACTGGCAGGCAGACTAAGGGTTAGAGTACGAATCTTGTCAAGGGTGTAGGTTTCAGGGTTTTAGGGTTTAGGTTAAAGGTTAACGGGTTTAGGGTTTAGGGTTTAAGGTTTAGGGTTTAGGGTTTAGGGTTTAGGGTTTAGG
>NW_020190030.1:0-388 GCF_900000015.1 Plasmopara halstedii | reverse complement strand
GCCGACCGCGACAGGGCGCTGGCCGGGCTGAAAGCGAAGGATCCGACGAAGCAGTACAGCGCAGACGACGTCAGTAAACAGGTTTACAGCAACTTTTATAATCAGGCGTTTGCCGACAGCGGGTTCGGTACCGGCGGTAAGGTGCAGCAGGCCATCAGCGCGGTGACGGCGGCGGTGCAGGGGCTGTCTGGCGGGAACGTAGCGCAGGCGATAAGCGGCGCGTCGGCACCGTACCTGGCGGAAAAGATACACGAGCTGACCACGGATGCGAACGGTAAGGTTAATGTCCAGGCGAACCTGATGGCGCACGCGGTGCTGGGTGCGGTAACCTCGTACGCGGCGGGCAATGCTGCGCTGGCGGGCGCCTCGGGCGCGGTGATGGGCGAGT
>NW_020190029.1:0-606 GCF_900000015.1 Plasmopara halstedii | reverse complement strand
GGGTTTTTTCCTACTATTCAAGTTCGTCGAACCCAGTTTACTAATGCGACCATTTGGAGCCACGGGTTAACCCGATCCACGTCACAATTTGCGCAGCCATATTGGTGTGATAGACTTCTAACGTTAGCGATCCGCAAGCCATACGACACCGACTACTACCGTCTCACCCGAAGGCGTCACTAAGCGTTAAGTTGGCTCTTCCCAATGGGAATTTCGCATATCGCCGGTGCTTAGCTAAGGTATTGTAACGATTTCTCCACGACAGTCCCGAAGGATTTACCGCAAGTAACCAGATTTCAGACTATTTTAGTAGAAGACACCCTGAGTCCCAAGACTATCCCATGCATCACTAACCCAACCCAATTTTTGGTCGCGGGGGGACTCGAACCCACAACCTCCAACTTGGCCATGGGGTATCGAAACCACTCCGACACCACACAGCTTGGAATTTAAGATGTCTGGACTTCTATCTGGGACATTGCACTTCTTCACCTTATACTTGACATTTGTATGGACACCGTTTATATTCGTTTTATTGCTAGATTAATTAGGTAGCTTGGCATTTTGCTGAATAACCAGTGTAATGAAACTTATTTCTCTGTGAAG
>NW_020190028.1:39911-40052 GCF_900000015.1 Plasmopara halstedii | reverse complement strand
GCCACATCATCCGGCATATAAGGAACATATCCTAGATCCGCTTCGTACGGTGACATTCTAACTGTGGAGTGTACACGACGGTTGTACGCGATTTCTGCTAAGTGCAGAAATTCATCCTAATTATTCTGGGCAGGGTTGACA
>NW_020190028.1:39669-39901 GCF_900000015.1 Plasmopara halstedii | reverse complement strand
GTCTAGGGTTTGGTGACGGCCGCTCAGTTGCACGACTTCTTCTCAAAGTCATACAACTTGACTTCTCGGCGGTGTCTTTACAAAATTTACCAAAACTCTAACCGAAGTTAATAAGAAAATTTACAGAATCAGCTAAATTTCTTTTTTAAAGTCTACTCTTCGTGTTTTTCTTGCTATTCGTGATGTAACGGTGAATGGAATGATCGAAAGTTCCTTCAAGAATAGTCTGAAC
>NW_020190028.1:39445-39569 GCF_900000015.1 Plasmopara halstedii | reverse complement strand
CCTGCAGCTACTGCATCGTGGTTCTCACAAATAACACGATTCTTGAGATCTTCATCATTAGGAATGTACAAGCGTGGTGTGTTATCTTCTCCAGTTTGATAGTACAAAGTACCATTTACGAGAT
>NW_020190028.1:37934-38025 GCF_900000015.1 Plasmopara halstedii | reverse complement strand
CCCTTTGCGACCTAGTACTTCCCCACTATGTGGCTGGTACCAATAATCACAGGACAACACGATACTGGCTATGCCACCACGAGTGCCCAAA
>NW_020190028.1:37848-37924 GCF_900000015.1 Plasmopara halstedii | reverse complement strand
CGATTAACACGCCTGGTGATGCGACTGCGAGCACGAGCTCGCCTCGTAGTCCATCACCGCTCAAAACTTCAAGCAG
>NW_020190028.1:36182-36277 GCF_900000015.1 Plasmopara halstedii | reverse complement strand
CAGGCGAGGAAACGTTGGCGGAGGAAGGCGAAGTCGGGAGTGCAAGGTGAGCGCTGGCAGAGGCTGTTGGTTAGGAGGCCCTGCTGGCTTAGAGA
>NW_020190028.1:35837-35974 GCF_900000015.1 Plasmopara halstedii | reverse complement strand
AAGTTCCGTGCGAAAAACTGTATTCGCATACTTACGCAATGTTTCATACGCTGGATTAACCTTGAGAGCTTCCCATCCTTGACTCTTAAAGCGTTCAGCCTTCTCGGAGTCATCGGGGTTAATGACAAAAATTGCTC
>NW_020190028.1:35636-35827 GCF_900000015.1 Plasmopara halstedii | reverse complement strand
TGAACAGTGGTTCTGGTACGCGTTTTTTACGCTTAACCATGCAGTGGAGCACACTGAATTTAGTTCAATAGCGATGGAAGTAGATCAAGCACAACTAACTGGGTTTTTATATGGAGATTATACTCTGTGATTTCAATGGCGGACAGCGATTCGCAAGCGAAAGGATTAAACCACAGACCCAATGAAAGAGT
>NW_020190028.1:35443-35607 GCF_900000015.1 Plasmopara halstedii | reverse complement strand
AGCCGTCTTCGTCCAGTCATCGTTCTTGTCTTTCTTCTTCTCAAAACGCTTTGTATGCATCTTAGACTTGCTAGAACGATGGTTGGATTCCGAATGTGCTGGCTGCGACTTCTTTGTTGCACGAGGAGGTTTCCCCGAATAATGTGCAAATTCGAAGTTCGAAA
>NW_020190028.1:35324-35433 GCF_900000015.1 Plasmopara halstedii | reverse complement strand
GACCGTTTAAGGTTGTGGTCAAGCGGGGCCTAGCGTATACGCTAAACCTTCCCAAACGGATGCGCACCGACCCATTGTTTTACGTGGGTTTGCTCAAGCCGTACCGCGA
>NW_020190028.1:35201-35314 GCF_900000015.1 Plasmopara halstedii | reverse complement strand
TGTTGATATCTTGCACGCAAAAGCCTTGGTGAGTTGGTCAATAGCATGTCCAAATGAGAAATTTTCATCCCACCATTGATGGATTCTTCTCTGAAACTAATCGGCTGCAGCCA
>NW_020190028.1:34757-35191 GCF_900000015.1 Plasmopara halstedii | reverse complement strand
CAGCAATTCGTCCGGCACCGCGAGACAGTAACACTCCGCGTGAACTGCGTGCAGAAGGTATATCAACACCGAAGTTTGATGGCAAAGGAGTTGTTGCAGACTTCTTCTTCCGCGCCAAGCTACTTTTGTCTTCGAAGAATATTCCGTACGATGGCGAGGCACCACAAGAGAGACCGTTGGCAATCCTTCTGCCAAGTCTTACTGACTCCGCGGCAGCATGGTTGCGAGAGTACAGTATTGAGCACAACAACATCGCGTCGGTTACGCACCTTGAAGAGTTATTGACTCAAGAGTTCACTCCGCCTGATCTGCAAGAAGACTTGCGCGATCGTTTGTTTCGGCTACGACAAAACCAATTCAGCAATCTGGATGATTACATCGATGATTTTCGTCGCATCATTTGGAAAGTGCGCGACATGTCTGATTTAGACAAC
>NW_020190028.1:14839-34747 GCF_900000015.1 Plasmopara halstedii | reverse complement strand
AAGGTAAGTTTCCAAGTGAATGTATTCTGCTTATAGCTAGCTAATTATGCAAATCGTTAAGAGTTTCATAACTCCTCCTGGTTTACTTATGTACGACTTAACTTGTTTCCAACAAAGCCGCATCTTTGTAAAGGCTGCTATGAGTACGATAGCTTGTGCTTATTACAAAAGACATTCGTCTGTTAAATCTTGGATGTAGTCTCTTCTTCTGAGGGCATACAATCATTTACCTGCGCCTGGCTAGCCTACTTGCACGCGATCTCCGATTGTTTTTATCTGCCAACATGATGCGCTGATGCCAATTTGGGCAAGGTGAGGCCAAAGCTATCTTAACCCCATCCAGAAGAGTACTTTGTAGAGGTACTTACACCGACCTCTCAGTGAGCTGTTAAAGCTATGTATTTACTGTGCATTTTTGAGTGGTAACCATTTCCGGGCCTTGGTTTACCAGTTGTGCTCCTTAGATTTAATTTGCGAGGTCATAGAGCTCGTATAATTAACGGAAGGGAATAATTTGTACTTTTACAGACGGTAGGTCTATCGAACTGTCAGATTGGTTATCAGTGCTACCAAGTGCAACGAAGTCACCGTGGCATAAAAGTCTTCGACCGGTAGAGTTTACTAAGTCAATAAACCGAGGATGAGTCAAAGGGTCGCTCCCAGATAGAAAAAAATCCTAATAGATACGATATTAGCTCTGTGGGTGAAGAGGCGAAAAGGCGGAGGGTTCAATCATTAAAGCAAACGTGGCGACGTAAACGCATTGCTGAAGTGATGGAACGTCATTCCGGTATCAGACTAGTAGGAGTCATCAATATTGGCTTCATTCATGCTATTCCAATTCGACAAGGTACCACAATATCGGATGCTTGAGATATACTTATAGATGGGACTTGCTCTTCAAATGAGTTTGAAGATCTAACAGTTTCAACAAGTCGTGACTAATACAGCAATGTCATCTGGAGGCATATAAAATTTCTTGATACAACCAGCAACATAGAATTTGTTCTTTATTGTTTGCATTATATAATGTGTTTACGAAGGAAATGTCATATCAAAATACGAGATTATTAATATTTTAGAGTATCCATCAACACAACAATTGCGTTGCGTGGCAATGTAACTTGCTGGGCAGAATCGACTGAGGGTTGCTTTTCAATGTTCCTTTGGTGTTGATCTTTCACTTTCTACCACCTTTTGGTATTGATAATTTTAATTTTAATTTTAAGAAGAATTGCTTAAGAATAAAGCACGAGATAGGAAGCTGAATAGGATGCGAAGTTGTAGCTTTAGTTCGTGTAGACTTTAATTTTAAAGAACGCAAGTAATGCAGAAGTTTGTAATGCTGGTGAAGATACAAGCATTGAAAGCACCGAACAGCACAACGTGGCGCAACAGAAGCAAGATGACGAAAGGAAGCAAATCAAAGTAATGCTGTTTTTTAACAGAAGAATGATTGATACTGGTGGCCTGAAAAGAAATTTACAGTATTATCTTTCCTCTTTCAAATCCTAAAGCTTTCAAGCCGCTAAGATGGTCATGCACTTGGCTATTGCGTGCCCGACTAGAAATCCAGAAGGTTGCAGATATTAATGACAGGAAGAGTAATAGCGTGCTCACTTTGATCAACTTTTGGCTTTTCTGATAGATATCCATCAGTAATTCTATGCCAGCATTGCCTTCGAAAAAGTGTAATTTTCAAAAAGGAATAGGACACCACCTGTTTAAAAGTAGAAGTACCAGCACTTTTGTAATGCAGACATTGCCTAGAAAATTGGAGTACGTTTTTAATTGTACATGAACGTCAATCTAATGAGAAAACAATTGATTGATTCGACAGCACTAATGACATACCTTAAAAAATCTAGAGTTACTGCCTCCTTCCTTTGTCGATTAGCTACCAAAGTGATTACGCTTGATGCGAAATCTTTTGAACCTGTTTTATGTAGAGCGATTTCTGTTTTGATTAGACGAAAAGCATGGTACGTGCGACTTGAAATACTCCTGTGTAAATCTGGAAAGTCCAATTGTGGGTGAAATCGACAATCGTCTGCCACGTTTTTTTACTACATACTTGGAGTTTCTGATCGTATCAATTGTCGAGAAGCATCACCACGCAGCATAGATACGCACTTCTTAGCTACCTTGCAACATGTTGCGACGTGCTATTAAATGTCTCTATGATTGGCGCTTTAGCGTGCTGTCGCACTATCAAAGCAGTCTTGATCGCGTATTCACTTCAAGTTCTCGAATCTCGAACGCATTTAAGAAAACGACAGTGTCACGATGCTTTGACACAGCCAGAATGATATGATAGCTAGATTCTGGGAATGTCATGTCGTGAATAGCGATACAAGGGGTACAAAAATCCAGATGGACGAGAATTTCAAAGTTCATGATGCATGCAGTACATGCATTGGGTTCAGAAGTCTTGATACATGTATTAGGTACACATTAGGTATATACATACATACGTCAACGTAACAAGTATTACGTTAAACGTTACGTTTGGTCTTAGGCTTTGAACAAGCTAACGTACAAGTTAATGACTGTGTTTAGTGTGGTATTTATCAAGGTAGATCTAATTTTGCTCTAAAATGGTTACTTTATTATTGGTACTTGATTATTATATTGTACTTAAGAGATACTGCCTTAATGTATCAGACACAAAAGTTTTACTATCTCATTCGCAAATATCTAACTTCACATTTACTTTATATAACATATCACATCATCTGATTAGGAAGACGAGTCGATTGCAAGACGTAGTTGCATCAATTGATCACCATTGTATTGAAATAGCTTCACACAACATCCAAAGAACGTTTATTTCTTGTAAAACGAAGTGACGTGTGCCTCGATCTAATGAGTTTTTGTATTTATTTAGCTCAAAAGATAAGATTTGTGCTCTCTTTATTGGTTTCTGGTACTTAAGAAGCGTATTTTGAGAAGTGAAGAAGAACATTCACGTTGATAATCTAACAAGATCATCTTTCACATTCCATGATGTCAACATCACGAGTCGATATTGCATTCTGGTAGTTTATTTAATCATTTTTATTCACTTAAACTCGTAAAACCTTAATTTAAGTACTAGCTTGAGTTGTGTCCCTTAACGCCTGCGAAGAAATCACTTCTGATATCTCAGTACGAAATATAAAGCTTTGATCTCTATATTCTTCTTTTCATGTTGCTCCTCTAGCTCCATATCACCACAAATATTGTCTTTGTATCGAAACATATTCTCACGATCTTACCTTCTTTAAGATTTTCGCATGCATGACGTGTAATTGTTAAGTTGTAAAGTACTGACGTTCCAGTTGCGAATTGAGAATTAGCATCTGGAAATCTTTTCTAATCTTTTGTCGTCCGGATTGGTATGAGCAGCTGGTGATTTCCCACTCTCGACCTGTGTCACGAAAGGAAAAAAAGCTACTAAATTCTCATTTAGAGACTTTGTCACATGATCGTCGTATCAAACTTAAAAAAGGACCGTCAGGCTAGATGATGCTTTCTAACCTTTAAGCTTAAATGAACAGCATAAGGTAAATGTGATCACTTCTTTATTTCGGTACCTTTTGAAGCGATACATATGGGTAGATAGAATTGGACTGCGAGCAATGCGTCACTATATGTTTCTAGAATTTCTACAATGACGACTCTGAATTCATTGATTGTTGTATCACACATTCTCAAAACGTCCTCAACCACTACATAATTTAATTCTGTACCTTTGAAAAATTGGTTATAGTAGCTGTTCAGTTGGACAGTCAATTGACCATCACCTTCAGTTCAGTTTCTGACAACGCAGCTACGTGAGGGTACCCTTCCTACCACTCTCTTTCGATTCATAACAGTTGTACATACTATCTGTGCAGTAATATACGAGAGAGAAACGCGGATCGGTCGCCGTCGTAACGCTGTGCTGTCGCATGGAAAAACTTAAAAATCTTCATCGGTTACGCTGAACACATGTCCGCCATAAACTTCAAAACTTCCAGCAAACTTCTTTGCTGTCTTGCAATCTACCTCCATGCTTCGTTGAATATTCATTAAAAAATTATCAAAGAGCTTGAATAGAAGTGACAACATATAGAATGTAAAAGAAAAATACACAGGAGGAGAGACAAACAGATCTCATACTTGAACAATAGATATCGCACGACTTTCTACACGTTATTATTGATCGGTACCTCCAGATTATCAACAAGATTCAACATCATAACTGTATAGCCTTCGAGTCTAGCAAATCCTTATGGGAAGCTACCGGCCAACCAATGTTTCGTGCGCTTTGATGTATTAGGTTTTTGACCTCCGTCATCAAATGCTCGTGCTTAACAGTTAGTTACATGAAAAAAGTAACGGAAAGCAGAAACTTGGTGTAGAGCTCTTGGAAAACAAAATGAGACGTGGAGAAAAACGTTTCTGTGACCACATAATCACGCAAGCAGATGAGAGTAAACTTTCGTTGTGATACTTAAAACTGGCGTATGATTAGAACATGGGTGGAGCAAGTACATGTATAGATTTTGGATTCCATTATCGTCGTTATAATCGATTCGTAGCAAGCGAAGAGCATGGCCTGACCTGAGTCTTCATCACACTTCTGGATATTAATGTACAGAGTCGCGACTGTAGTAATAGCAAACGAAACGGATTTACTGATTGATGAGATTAAAACTAAGGAATCGATGAATCAGTCGTACCTTTAGATCAATTCATACGACAAGAAAGTAAGATCATAAGCGTATCACTACTCAAATCTTAAAATTCTCAAGTCGGGAAGATATTTCTCAAGCAGGTCCAAGTTTTTTGCCCGTTTTTTATTAATTTCAAAAAATACTTGATGTCATAATCTGCATAGTTTCTGACTTGATAATACCGGTATTCCTTGTATTAAAAACTAAGATTCCTTTTCCTTTTCATTAAGAATAAGGTCTTGATTAATTTGAAGAGTGGCCTTTATTTACGCTAGAAATTTATATAAATTGATTGTGTTAACCTTGAGTTTCGTGTCTGGTGGGTGGGATCGTACTGTACGTACGGGTGAAGTGTGTACAAACCGGTAGGATGCCAAAAAATTTCGGTACTGGTACCCAGAATTTACTGCTTGCCATCTGGGCGGTGGCCCCAACTCTTTGGTACATCTTTGTGATTCGAAAGGTCTTAGGGTACACAAGATACCCTTCTTGTCCACTATTTCGTGGACGATATAACCTAAGCCAATACATTTGTCCACTCCACAGATGACCAATTGTGATCACAATATGTTTATGTGCATTAAATATCCGAATGAATCGTGTACCTGTCGTAAATCTTACAGATATGTTTACATTGGATCATGAATATATTTCCAACTTGTATTCAATCACATGGTTGAAGCGTCTTGGAGTGGAGCCACGACATTTTTCGATGATGTCATCACCTTGTCGTACAAGGTGAAACGACTCTTCTTAGCCATCGACATCCCCAAACATCCTCAATTGTCATCTTCTGGCTTGATTTCATTTTCCTCCGCGTATACCGAGCAAGTGGAAGCGAAAAGAAAACACAAATCTCTAACATCAAGAAACTTTGATTGAAATCCATTTCCTCGAATCTACAAGAGGCATGTAAAGTTCAAAATTCATTTCTTGGTCGTATAAGAAATTGATTTCAACGCATTGTTAACATGCCTTTTGAACAAATCGTTCGTCACACTGAATATCTACGAAATTAATCTTCCGTATAAACATACGCTACTACCATTTGCTTCTTCTCGCTTCGATAATACCAAACGAATGGTCTATTGAGGATTTGTGCTAAGTTTCAAGTTTTTGAAAAGTGCGTTTCTACTGGATTCCAGTACAATGATATCTAAAATGAATTTAAGCTTCTACGTACTTTGATCGTATAATGAATTGCAACCAGTCGACAAGATGTGGATGCAATGGATACCAAAAACTTTCAGCTCTACTTTTTGCTCATGTACACTAGTGGAAGAAATGTACTGAATTAAAGACCACTGTCCCGCCCAGATGCAATTGGGTACCGGTAAATACCAACTTCTCGATCTGCGTACATTTTTCGAACTGGTACCGTACAAATATGATTGCTGAATGGTTAATCAAGTGTAGGTATGTCAATTTCTGGTCCATAATTCTTCATAGTAACACAACGACTGACTATCTTGACAATCCATTCTTCGAAACGGAACAAAACTACTTAAGTATTCAAGACCTTCATCATCTTAACATCATTACAATAAATTTCAATTCTTACAGTACCTTAAGAAGAAAAAAAACGGCTGATGCCATGAACTGTACGACTCACCTTAGGGTTCGGACTAGTAAAGCGAAAGGGGCACCCTGCAAACGTGCAACCATATATGTACCAATTTGCAACCCGATGGTACAACTTGCGTTCTCCCCCTCCCAAGTGTGGATTTATTCTGCAATTCGCCACAAAGATCAAAAGTCAAGAAAAAATCTTGTGTCTCATTATAAGTGCATCTGCCAAACCATTGGAATCAGAATCATGACTGAGTACAAGCACCTGGCAAATGGGCCAAGTAATACTATGAATGAAACATATCATTCCCAATATGAACCTCAACTTTCGCACTATCCTGTACGTTTTCAAGAGCTTCCACGTCTTCAAGTGCCTCCATTTGCACTTACTCACCAATCTCAAGTATGGAAATTACCACAAGAACAATCAAGTTTACGTATGAGTGTTTCGAATCTTCTTTCTGGTACTTTTCGACGTGGAACACCATTATTAACACCTCCATCTCTTCCATCTCCACCTCCTCCTACTCCTACACCACGTCGATTACCAAGTTTTGCTGATATTCTCGCACGTACGAATCTTTTACATCTTATGGGTCGTTCAACTTCATCTTCAGTTGTTGTATCGGAAGAGAAACAAGTTGTTACTTCGATATATCCATGTCATCAACCATTGGAACATTGTTATCCAACGTATCATCCTCCACATCATGATACATCAATGAAGAATCTCGAAACATTATCAACAATGAGTGATGATCTACCACCTGCATCTCCTATCAGTCAAACAAGTGATACAAATAAACGACGTGAACGATGGACTGAAGAAGAACATGCTCGTTTTATGGAAGGTTTAAATCGATATGGTCGAAAGTGGAAGAAAATTCAAACGTTTGTCAAGACAAAAACAGCAGTACAAGTTCGTACACATGCTTATGGGTATTTTGCCAAGTTATTACGAAACATGCCTGAAGATGATGCAATTTGGGAACTTGCGGAAGAAATGAGTTCATTACCTGGTGCTGTATTGAAAGGTCCTGGTAATGGAAAACGTCGTAATGAACCAAAAACGGATGAAGCAGGTATGGAAGTCTTACGTCGTTTTGTGTTTTCCAAGAAAAAAAATGAAGACAAGAAATTGATTCCAACTACGTGTGAAGATACAAGTGAAGAATGTGAAAATGTGGAAATGATCGAGTCGACGTCTTCAAATGGACATTTTCCAACGTCATGGAGTTCGACACATGAATGGAAAGCTCATGATTCGGACGCATTGTTGGAGATTAAGCGTCAGCGTTTGAATTAGTAGGAAATAGTACTATTGATGATATTTGTAGGCATCAGAATAATAGGACAAGGATAAGGCAGTGTATTAAAAAACAAAAAAGTGAGATTATATTATGGTTCAGATAGTACTATTTCAGATTAGTACCTACCGGTAGAATGATGACGACTGGATACCATGTAGCATAACTCAAGGAAACTGTCGTGAAGCTTCAAGAAAGGTCTTTTCAGTAGCAAAGACTTTGTACTGGCACTATTAGCAAAGAAGTAGCAGAAATTAACATGACTACGCCATACGTAGGACCAGATGAGTTACGATTCTAAAAGATGCAACATTTGGAAAAGGTACAAATCTAGTTTCTTAATAGAAGTCTTAATTCTAAAAACCATCTCGGTGGATCTTTGCGTATTGCAATAATATTGCCATTTCTATTTCTCCAAAAAAATTAAAATTCGAGATTTCCAGATTTAGCATCTTGTCTCGGCCTTGTACATCTGGATCCAATAAAAACCAGAAGAAACTGCCTTGACAATAATTCACATCACAAGAATATTGTACAAGAAAACTTCACGTCTTTTCTTCATTGTAATTTTTCAATATAACGCTTCGTCTTCGAAGAATATAATTGCGATGTTGTGTTGAAAGTCTCGACAATGTTATTGATATCGGTAGCCAGTTCCTTCACTTGAATTCTTGACATCGTCTTTTCTTCAGAAAGAATCACTGGATATATCGATTCAGTACCTACTTTATCGATGTCGTATGCAGCTGGGCCTTTTTGTGGCTCACAATGTTCTTGATAACTTTCTTTCGCGCCGTACGCTTGCTTGGATAATATGACGTGATTACGTCCATCTGAAGATACAATCGCAAGATGCGAAAGTGTAAGAAAAAACGCAATTTCTCGTTCAATAGAGTCGATTCTTGATGTTTCTTGAATCTTGACCAGTGTTTTCAAAACTGAAATTGTCCGAACAATCGACTTAAGATTCACTTTTGAACGTCGGAACACTTCTTTTGAAATGTCATGTTTGACTTTGTCTTAGAAATGTATTGAATCGTAACCTGCAGAAAAGGCACGAAGAGGAACAGGCTTTTTCGATTCGGAACTTTCAGGACAGCTTGATTTAATAGACAGAAGTCGTCTTACTTAACGCTTCAGACTATGTATACTCTTGAATGCTAAGACAATTTTAAGTTCTTGAGGTTTGGAAGTGGAACTGTGTAGATATCTACATCCACTTGATCTTTCTTGTAGAAAGCCAGTAGATACCTCGCTAAGATATTGTAAACGTCAATTTTTTACAACTTTTTTGTTTGATTGTGTATGTCCATAGGCACTAGAATACTGAGTATTGAAGACGATGGAACTCTGCATGGTACGATAGCCTCACATCAAACAATACAGATGTTAACATATGGTACAAAAGTGATTCTTAATATATGTCATTCTTGAACTAGCAAAGCAAACCTACTAATTAGTTAGTATAAAAGCTCTGGGTTTCAACTTCGTGGAGGGGTAAACGAACTTAGCCTCTGTGCGTTGTATACATGGAACTCTTAGCCAAAGTTTTCTTTGTTTGAGGTGCAGGTCAACACCGTTGCACTTGGTGGCACTCGTAGTCAACTCGACAACCTAGTCTTGAAAGACTGTAACCGCTGTATAATTGCTGACAAAGTAACACAATTTGATCAACTACTTGTCCTCAAGACAGCTAGTCACATTAAAAGGACAGTGGATATTACTGGTTTCGAAGGGATCAGGGGGCTAAAGGTCCCAGGAATAGAATCTCTGCTTGGGGGTGGTTTGCAGCTATGAGAATGCGCTGGCGAGACAACCCCGAAAGTCTAAAGGTAATAAGTCGTCAGAAGGAAAGCATCCAGCTTCTGCCGTGTGATCACTACTGTTAAACACCCAGCCATTGAAGGCAGCGGCGGGAAAATCTTTGAGGGAAGCATGAATGAGGATACTACAGACGGAACAAGTGCACGTCGCGCGTGTGGTCTCAAATTTACGGTCCTTGTGCGAGTGACTCGCAGTTCTTATGTGGAAGAGGCAATCCCAACGTGAGAAAATTGGACACATATATCTTGTACTGCCAAATAAGGCAAATTGGTTGAGTGTTATGCTCGTATTCACCCGTCCACAGAGTGAGAGCTAGCATACTAAATAAGTAATATTTCTTGTTACCGCAATGGCACCAAACTCTCGTGTGAGGGAGGAAACTGAAGACCGACTGGGATATAGGAGTCACAGCACGCTAGGAACGATGAACCTTAGCCGTGCTGAGGAGGAAGAGAGGAAGAGCAAATTCTCTTGACCATAGAGCAGCTCAGTATTGCTTAAATGGAAAATTAGTGGTTATAACAAGACATACGCGCAGTGAGCGCATCTTCTCTCTATACTGATGGATATCAAGAGTCGAGCTCTTGCACAGGGTTGCGCATCAAACACCCTCGAGGTGAAAGTTAACCGCAGGGCGACCAGCAGAATAAGTTGACAGACATTGTATACGACTGGAATTTCCTTTACTGCTGGAGCTTTGGTGGTTCATTAACCTTTCTTAACGCTGACACGACGCATCCGTAGCTTCATTTGAGAACAAGAGTTTGTACACTTTGTTCAATCAATAAAAACGGCCTGATACCTATAGCTGAGCCGAGTATAAGCGATCGCGAGCCGCAATTTTAAATGAGACAAAGGGAATCGATTGTATGTTGTAAATCCCAGATTAATCTGCTGCTGAGACAAGAATGAGCGACAGTATGTCGTGATCCCAGAAAGATCTTTTATGGAAAGGTTGACCACTGTTGAAAATTGGTGCCTCCCCATGTTATGATTTACTGCAAGTCGCTAATGGAAGTGTCAGGCCGTGAAGCTTTAAGAATTTATCATCATTGTCACGGTGAAACCGAATTGTTGATTCGGTACTACCGTGTAATGTAAAGCAGTGAAGCTTCATGGGAGACTGACGAGATAGTTTGTTCACTCGTGACTGGAGCTGTTAGTCTTTTAAGACGCCTCCAGCTGAAGCTCCTGTTGAGCTGAAAACCATCCTCAGGTGATATGTACAAACAATACAAGACGGTGAAGTCGGAAAATGTACGGTTAATACCGAAGGAGGAGCTGAGCTCACGGCATGACTATGCTCGCAGTCTTCAAGGTGCAAATAGTGAGACAGCTATCAACTAAACCCTAGGAATGCTGCAACATGTTCACTTAGCGTGTTGTCGCCCGGTATGAGTTTGTGTTCAAAATTGACTTGGTTCCCGAAACCAAATATTGCGTCGAACGTCAACGGGTTCTTTGGGAAGGAACAGTGAGACAGCACTAATGCTTTCTTCGGTAAAATGCGCGAAAACAGAATTGTGATAGTAATCATTCTCACCCGTGCCGACATGCTGCATCATACAGGTTACGGCAAGTGGCGAATTGTGCGAAATTTTAATGAACTAAATACAGCTACTTTTACGGCGCAAACACCGATTCCTAGAAATGATGTGCTTCAGAAAGGCATGGCCACTTACACCTTGTTTGGATATATTGATCTAATTATTGATATGTTCAGCAGTCCACGAGAGACGGCGAACTTCCTCTTATTGCTTTGTGCTTGTCGAGCGAATCGTTGCGAAATGACTCGTTAAACTTTTGAGGCTGTCCAACGCTCAAGCTTTGGTTGATCGCCTTGTATCACTGCCGTACGGGCCGTATCGTGCCGATGCTCGGTTGTATTCGAACGATATATTTGACCATAGTCGTGCTGAGCAGGGGGTTTGTGTGAGAAAATTCAGACACTTGATAACAGTGATCGAGTATATATGCTTTCGTGAGTTGTTTGATTATCAAACAATGTGTCTTTGGCATCGGCAAAAATATTTCTTGTAAATATGATTCGTACAATGTCCTGCAGGCAGATCACACAAAGATCAAGCCAACTGTAGATTTACCAGTGTCTTTGTCTCAACAGAGCGTTATCAATGGGGTTAATTGGCCAACTGCTTGATTAGTATATTAGCATGTTATGCCGATTTGTACAGCCCTCATCAATTTTCTTGATGAGATTGTCAAATGATGCTGGGGTGTGGTAATAAGAGGCATCCCTCAAGTTTATGATAGGAAGGATCGTGTGTGTCCCGT
Source organism: Plasmopara halstedii (assembly GCF_900000015.1). NCBI lineage: Eukaryota > Oomycota > Peronosporomycetes > Peronosporales > Peronosporaceae > Plasmopara > Plasmopara halstedii. The sequence goes on along the minus strand of NW_020190028.1, from coordinate 23,055 downwards.
TTCTGGACTTTCGAGTCCGGATCAGATGTTCCACGTCGTCTGTGACTCTTGATCACTCACCAAAGCCTGAATGTGCATCGAATGGTAACATGGATTGTGAACAAAGCTTGCCAGCTAAAAAGCGACAGAGAGGAACTACTCATTTTGGAGCAGCGAGATCCTTGCTATGAGTATACCCTGTCAAAAAGCCTTATTCATCCTGCTCATATTAATATATGATCTATGTGAATCGACATCTTACGCGCGACTGCATCTCATACAGAAAATAGCAAGATGGCTAACCTTCCATACCAAGCTTTTCGATGTAAGCTTTTAGAGTTAATGTGATGGTAAATGCACTTTTGCGTCATCCATGCTATGAATTTGTATGTCACAGTGATGACGTTTCGCATAGATGATTAGGTACGTATTGCGTACGACTTTGGATGTCACATGTGTTCAGTGCCGAAACCTTGGAAATAAAGAGTTTAGAGCTGAACGTCGCTTAGACAAAGCGTTAAGTAGCGTGATTATGCCCCTACTCCCTGTCTTTAGACTTGCTATATACAAATACCGTTGCATTCGACGCGCGTAGTAAAATAATTATAATGATGAGGGTAGTAAGTACAAAATTCGGTTTAAGGCACATGATCCCGGCTTGAAGACTATTTTGGAAAGAAAAGCTATACTGCTAAGTAACCACGATCTAATGAATGAGCACTTTCGTGCGCTCGTTCATAACGTGTCAGCAGGTAAACCTCTTGCCATATGCATCGACACCCTTATACATTCTGCCGCCTGTGGTAGAATGTTGGCAGTCCCTTTGCATATACTTCAGTATAGGTCTTGAAATTAATCTCCGGTAATACTGCCACGTGGGCTTTGTGAAAATCCATCCAAGGCAGAGTTTTGTCAACACACGTTGTCGGTAAGCATTGTGTCAAAAAGTGCACTCTCCAACGAGACTTTAGACATTTTTTTGCTCACAGTGGTAGATACCACACTGACTATGTCCACAGCCAGCCATTTGATGACAGATGATCAAACAAAACGCTGCTTTCATCTGTCTGAACAAAACAAGCAAAATCCGACTCTCGCCTCACTATAAATATGCTTTGTTTGTCGCGAAATACTTTCGCTATATTCAAGAAATCGCTGCTCATATCCACCTCTGTCTGAAATGGTTTGCTCGATGATCCTGCCAAATATCTAGCTCTTGTAGTTTGGCCGCCATAATTTCATGTCTGTACCGAGAGCTTGCTTTTAGCGCAATTGTGTTTTGGCTCAGAAGGCCCCGCTAGTGAGAATGTGCGCGGCACCTAAGGGGCTCGACGGCGTTTCACGCTATCAACGTCTTAAACTGTTGTCTAGGGATTTGAAAACAGATGAACTGCGCCTTTCTTGTGTGACGTACTGAGGCAAGCACACGTATCTAGCATCTTCATTACCTCCGTATACAGCCTATCATCTTTGACAGTTATGCGTTGCACGTAATTGCATGCCACTCCTGGGTCTATGAGAACTTTCACGGTTACACAGATGAGAGAGGACAAGACATTTAGAGCATAAATGAAGAGCTGGTAAAGTAGATATACACTCGCGAGTGCTATCGCGCTGCTTTGCAGCAAACTGAGAACTTTAAAGATCTTCAGTGTTGCTGAGGTTAGAGGCCACTAGCACGTTCATACAGCATCCATCCACCGCGTTCCTGTGGTCTTTTGTATCCCGGAAAATCGTGCTTCGCGTTCAATACGGCGCTGTCCGCTTCCTTAGACATGGTCTTATAGAAGTGGGAGTCCTGATTGCAATTCAAACTATCCTGGAATCTTTCTCAAAGAGAAGAACATCCATTGTCTTCAAAAGTTGAGTCGGACATCAATCCCGCTTAGAAATTTATTTTATGAACAGCGGCTCTGAACTTCGTACCATCCTGAAGGGTGAAGAAGAATTTGATCGCACACAGGAAGCCCGATTTTGCGGTCAAATACATATAACATCTATCACCATGATATAGTGCCATGAATATGGAGATATCGCACATTCTTATCCATACTCGCGTTTGAATTTCTAGCTTAAAAATCGTCCGCGCGTCTTGCAGAAGCTGCAACTAGAACAGAGGATAATCTATGGCTTTCTTCACTATTCATATCCAGAAAAGGATAATTTCTTCGTCATCGGTAACAAAGTGATTTAAACTCAACAGTAGCGGCCTCAATTCTATAGAATCTGTTGGAGGTGGTTTCCTCTCACCTCTGGTTGAATCATTCGTGTAGGAGCCTCGATGCACGTTGTCATATTATCTTGCGAACACCGCCAGGCAGGCAAAGGGGTCTGGGAAATCGGTTGCACTTTACCCTTAGGGAAACTGAGACGAAATTTTGAGTGTGTGTACTTTAGAGCTTTGTATCAAGTCTGAGGGGTAACGAGATTACGTACACCAAGATACAAGATGTGTCCTGTTCAAGAAACGATGTCGTACTCAGAACGCCTTAATTTGTAATCGCGATAGAGAATTTGAAAGCCAAATTTTAATAACTAGAATCAAGTGTTATCTTTCGGCTCATGAACTCGGTCTAATTTCTTGAAATAGGCGAAAGGGGAGACTATTTAAGGCATACTGGTCCTCATTGACTAGTAGGGTGTCCTTCTTCTAAGTTAGAAATCGCTTTTTGGATGTCGAAATCTCTTCTATTCCATGCAATACTTCGGTCACAATTACACAAAAGTATGATGTGGCCTTGCGTAATTAGACTCAGATCTTGATGTGATACCAGAGAGGTGGCAGGAAGCAATTAATTTGTCTCAGATTCTTCTTGATGTTGAATTGTACACACAATACGATCACCAAAAATCTAAGGTAAAACTTTAGTGTTGATGCAAGACACCCTCTCGACCTACTGAAATACTTTATTCTATATAGTAGTATGGATCTTATTCTTTCGAAAGATGCTTCATAATTCTGCTAAAAATAGATTTAAATGCAGCTAGTTGGTCGTTTTCTGTCTCCCTATCTCTGATTGATGAATCGTACTTAATATTACAAAAGAAATTGATGAATTAGCCAAAATGAATAATAAAATTGATCAGATAATTAATTGTTAAGATTATAAACTATTTCTTGATGAGGACAAGGCGCAATTTAGTGCTTGCATATTATTGCGCTACGAAAGACTCTAGTACGATTTATTGTAGCTGCCAGTTTCTCGCAGCGATTCGATCGTAGAGACGACGACGTATTTTAAAACCTCACGAAGACTAATTATACACCGAATTTAAGTATCACTATAGATTTACTAGCACATGTTAGCGTTGTAATGTGGTCACAGAGACGTTTGTACACTTCTTCATTTCTTTTGCACAACATCCAGGTTTAAAGTTGGATGATAGTGGAAGGGAGATCATCAAAATCTCAAAAACCACCGTATCTTTAGAATCCAGAACCTTGTTGATAATAAGGAGGGACCAATCAATAATAATGTGTACAAAAGTCGTGCTAGGATGTTTGGATACGAGATCTGTCTGCTCTCCTCCTGTTCCTTTTCTTCTATATTTTAGATGTTGTCACTTCTACCCAGACTATTGATACATTTTATCAGGGTATTCAGCGCTAGATAATTGCCGGAAGTTTTAAGGTTTATGGCGGGAGCATAACCGACAAAGATCTCATGCGACAACACAGCGGCTTGACGATGGCGATTGATCAAAATTACCGCGTGTCTCTTCCGTATAGAGTACGTTAACAAAGCAGCGTTGTCAAGAACTGAACTGAAGGTGATGTGTTCAACTTGATAGCCACTAAAACCAATTTTTTGAAACTTCAGAATCAAAACGAGCAGAAGCCAGTACTAAAGATCCAGTGATTAGAGGCCTTCTGAGATTGTATGATACGACAACCCCTTACGCTGGGTCAGACCCTCGATAAATCTTGATGTTTTTATGATTACAAGTTCTTGATCACACACAGTGAGCTCAGATGCAATCTGCTCGCAAACTCGACTGCATAAGTATTACAATCTTTTGACGATTCAGACATCCCTTCATGCTTGCATTTTTATAAGAATGGAAAGTCTAGAAACATGCAGTAGTTTACGCCATCCCTTTCCTTTCTATGCTACGGCAACGTTTGACCAACATCTGTCTTCTAAATTTTAGGGCTGAATGAAAGTGCACAAGCAGGATTTTTTGAACGGCCTTACTGTCCTTTTTTACATTCACGGCAATCACTACTTACTATTGCTACAAAGTTTGTCTCCTTTCGTAATACAGGTCTAGAGTAGAATTTTTCAGCTTCATACGCCCTGATCTGGATTAAAAGATTGCTTTTTCTTGATTCGCAACCAGAATGTCACTACTTTACAACTGAGCAGCTAAATGTCATGCATACGAGAAATTAAAAATCATAGATACAGATTCTGGACATATTGAAAGTAAAGGTATCCGACGACAGTTATTCGGAGCTAGAAAGGCGAGGAGTACAGATATACCACTCCAAAATTGTTGGAAGTGTCTTGGGGAAATATCAGTCGTGATCCGCTGGGACATCAGACGCAAGGATACAAGAAATGAGCTTGTTGGCCTGGTCTTCAAATTGAGGTTATTCGGGTAGAACGAACAAATATGGTTAAATAAACTATAATGCATTGTCGACTCGTCATTTTGATCATCCAAAGATCAAGTAATGGACAGATTGATGTTTTTGTGTGGAAGTATGACTGAGAGAAGCATATGCAGATTTAGTGGAGCCAAGTGAGATCAGTATTTGATATCATGAGAACAAACTCTCTGTAAGTCGTTTAGAGAATCAAGAAGTAGCATCCGGCAAGATCTTCCATCGTAAGTTTGATAAAAGTGAGAGTATCAATATGTGTCAAACTCTCATTCTAAGCTAGTGCTTACTCGTTCGTGATGTCCACGTATTATCGTAATACTCATGCGAAATCACGTCCCAAAGATCGGTGGTAGACCCAAAATCTAGCTTTGTTTTTGGAGCAGGAGAAGGTTAAACTTGCGATATCAATACATTCAGATCCCATAGAACTGATTCACGATGCCACGTGAAAGTAAATACTCGCCAATGTGCCTGTACAGCTGTAAGTACGCTTTCATATTCAGATGATTGATGGGTATGGGTGAACCATTAATTGTTAGGTGATTGTAACAGAACAGTATACTAGCAAATGTGAAAGTAGAGCACGCGCCAAATCATCGGTGAGGTATTCAGGTCAGGTATCTTAAACATGATATGTGTAACTCAGTTTGTAATAGCACAACATGACATTAATATAGTTGGTAAATGGTATTGTGTTTATATTTCATGGTGTTTCGAGAAAGTATTTAGCAGCTCAGAGAAGTAAGTTAAAAGTAAAATGATTTATGGTGCAAAGCGCATGTTTTAAGCATTTCGGCCAGTCTTTCATTGTGACGTATCCTACTAACGCATAGAATATACTTGGCAGCATCATATCGAAGTGTGACGCCAGTAAAGATTTTGTAAGTTGCTATCGTTACATTGCACATCCAAACCTACTAAACTCAAAGGACAATAATGTAGTATATTCACTATCTAGGATATGCTAGGAGTAAGGCACTGCGTGGACATCATTCTGTAACTCATCAATGTAATACTCCATGTGTACCACGCGAATGTTAGTAGTCATCTCTTAAAATTTTCTATATATACACTTTAAGTATCGGTACAGTACCGATACTTCTCATGGGTTGAAGTCGTTGTTCTACGTGGCAATTAGTCATAAATTCTTCGATCTTCTCGATAATGTTTGCTCGTTCATTTCGCTCTGGCCATCGCGTACTGCTGCGTAATAGCCGCTCACTTCGTATCGCTAAAGATATGACTGAACTTATTGGTAATACACCGCTGGTATATTTAAACCGTGTAACGAAAGATTGTCATGCAAAGATTGCTGTCAAATGCGAATTTATGGAACCATGTGCATCAGTAAAAGACCGTATCGGTATGAGTATGATACTAGACGCTGAGAAATCGGGACGATTGCAAAAGGACACGCATATTATCGAACCTACGTCTGGCAATACTGGCATTGGCCTTGCTTTTGCAGCTGCTGTGCGCGGTTACAAACTCACGCTTGTGATGCCTGAAACCATGTCTATGGAGCGTCGTATCTTGCTTAAATCGTTTGGCTGTGATGTGGTTTTGACTCCTGGTGATAAAGGTATGGCTGGAGCTGTGGCCAAGGCTGAGGATCTCATGACAAAAGAGGGCAGCAAAGCTTTAATTTTAGGCCAATTCGACAATCCAGCTAATCCAAAAATTCACTTTGAGACAACTGGACCTGAAGTCTGGCGTGATACTGACGGACAAATTGATATTTTTGTGGCTGGTGTGGGAACTGGTGGTACATTGACAGGTACAGCTCGTTATCTAAAACCAAAGAAGCCCAGTGTGAAATTTGTAGCTGTTGAACCTGAAGAAAGTCCCGTGCTATCTGGTGGCAATCCAGCACCTCATAAGATTCAAGGAATTGGTGCTGGATTTGTGCCTCAAGTTCTTCAACGGGATTTAATTGATGAAGTTATTACCGTTAACAGTCCAGATGCTTTTGCGATGGCTAAGCGTTTAGCTTTGGAAGAAGGAATTCTAGTAGGTCCTTCATCTGGTGCTGCTGTTGTTGCTAGTATCGAGTTGGCAAAACGTCGAGAAAGCAAAAATAAGCTCATTGTGACTATTTTACCCAGTTTTGGTGAACGATATTTATCGTCCCCTCTTTTTGAAGAAGAGCGCAAGTTTGCTGCAAATTTAGTCACATCAAAATTGCCCTAGTATACCCAAATTGAGATATAATTTCCCATTTGAATTGTTATAAGAAATAATTCAAATTTCTTAGTAAATTTAACATTTCCTTTTAAGCTTGTTCAAACCATCCATGATAAAATCAGGTTCATCTACCTGATGTTCCAAGTAATTCGCTCGAGCGCGGCCTCGTTCAGCTTGAAACTTACGTAATTGACGTAAATAGTGAAATTCTCTCAACATGGCATTTGCTTCAGCATAATTGCCACGTACAATTCGAGCACGCAAAGTTTCGACACTTGTATCCACAGACGTCGCTTCACCCGCCCATCGAACGCCATGTGCACCATCATAATTATAAGTAACACGAAGTCGTTTCATCTCATTTTCAACAGCTTCTCCACCATCTGAATTGCTGTCAGGTGGATCCGTCGAAGTATCGCTCTCTTCATTCATAAAGAACAATTTCACTAATGTAAAATTTAAATAAAATAAAACATAAAAATTTCAATAACGTTAGTCAAATTTGTATCTATATTACAAATTTTGTTGACTAGTTTCTTAATCATGATGTTGAGCCTTCATGACTTCCTGATACAACAATTCTTTAAGTGTTTGTGGATCATATGACATCTGTGCATAATCAAACTGTGTCAATTTCGTCGCAATATCCGCATGACATGGCTGTTCAAGTTGCGAATCCCGCCACTGACTTACATACGGATGTTCTAAAGCTTCAGCTGCTGTAATTCGTTTAGAAGGATCAAATTGTAGTAGTCGATCAAGCAAATCAAGACCTTCCGGATTAGCTTCTGGAAAGATCTTTGTCCAATCAATTTTCGGTACATGTGGGTTTTGAATTAAAAATTGTCGTCCAGCATATCGACGAGCTATAGGATTATCACAAAAGCTGAAAGTTGTTGGTGTCCCAACAATCTCAACAATAACTTTTAATTGATCAACATAAGACGTTCCAGGAAACATGATCCGACGACCCAAAAGCTCAGCAAAGATACAGCCAATAGACCACATATCAATAGCTTTTGTATAAGCGTTTGCTAATAAAAGCTCTGGAGCACGATACCATCTTGTCACAACATATTCCGAAAGTCCTTCTGCTAGATCTCGATCATTTGCATGTCGTGCTAATCCAAAGTCACAAATTTTAATTCGACAATCAGAATTCACAAGAACATTACTTGGTTTAATATCACGGTGCAAAACATCCGCAGAATGTAAATAGTGAATCCCACAAAGCATTTGATAGAGGAAATACTGAATTTGATCGTCATTTACGATTTCTTTCGAATGAATTATTCGACACAAGTCTGTCTCCATTAAAGGCTGAATAATGTACAAATCCTCAAACAATTCAAAGTTTAAAGGTCGCTGTAGTTCGTGAAAACCCATCAAACATGGATGAGTACCAATTTCACTCATTAATTTAATTTCACGTAATGCTAAAAGC
>NW_020190028.1:11560-11661 GCF_900000015.1 Plasmopara halstedii | reverse complement strand
ATTTTTTGTTCTGTTTTCATTTAGTTCCTTTCATCCGCGTTTACTTTCGACTACACCGGACGTATTCGAAATCAATCTTGACGGAAACAACTCGAACAGCC
>NW_020190028.1:11389-11550 GCF_900000015.1 Plasmopara halstedii | reverse complement strand
GTCACATGCTCAACCAAATTGTTGGAAAAGACGCAGATGTCGTCCAGGTACACGACAACGAATAGAAACTTGCCGAAGAGTTTTCGCATGAGTCGAGTCCAAGTACCTGGCATTCCAGCAAGCCCCATCGGATCCACTTTTCACTGGTAGATCTCGTGATT
>NW_020190028.1:10588-11379 GCF_900000015.1 Plasmopara halstedii | reverse complement strand
AGCGGATCGCAATCCGCTTACTCCAAGAGTAATTATTGCCTTAGCCCAAGGCTAATTAACTCTTCCGTTTAAATCAAAAGCTGACTATATATTCATTTTTATCTGCGGCAAAGCTGCCTAATTCTAAATATATAAATTTTCCTAAATATATAGTAAAATCAAAATACATGCATAACTACTGGCTACAAAGCCACGAACCCTATTCTTATTTGGGTGCAGTCACACCATGCCCATCTCGTGTGCCACACACCCCTATTACCAGGGTACGTGTAACCCCGTTACACTCTCCCCCATTAAGATTGAGAACATTCCCAATTCCAATCATTATTGCCTTAACGAGGGCGTGTCCGCTAGACACTGCGACTTGGTTCGTTGGAAAAAAACGACTTCCGTGCTAAATGAGCCTTGTGTCAACGACACTGAAGTCACCAAGTCTCGCTAGTTCTGACAGCGCACACGGGTAGAGCCTAGCTTCGTCTCCCGCACGCGGTGCAATGTCGGACAGTGCGTCCGCGGCACCGAGGGATGTACATCCTAGGCTCGATGAGCACGGGCGTCTTGCTCTGCGCACGCTATCAGTGACTAGTGACCTCGTTGAGGATGTGGAGGTGGTCGACTACGAGTCTGACACTCATATTCCCACGTGGGATGACGAGGAAGGCGAGCAGCGCCAGCGGCGTGATACGAGCGCTCGCGCCTTGCGGTTGTGGACCCCATGTCCGCTTCCTGACTTCTCGTCACCTGAGAAACGTGGTGTAATCACCAATGACCTCGACGGGGCACAGAGGCGA
>NW_020190028.1:10136-10529 GCF_900000015.1 Plasmopara halstedii | reverse complement strand
CGATGCCTCTACAATCTTGCCAAGTTGCCTCAACGCATACTCAGAGGTGATCACACAACACCACGATCTTAACATCATATACTTGTTCAAATCGCTGTGGTCGTTCGCTAAAATTCCCGTCATCCGTAAGCGATCAACATGTTTTACAAATCTAACAGTATACTGGGTATTGAGAAGTTCTGCAACAGGCAAATCGACGACACCGACATCTTCGTCAATCGAATCCATGGCAACAATCTTTTCCGACAAGAAATCGCGTAAATTGCCACCCGACAAAAAGTATCTCTCCTTGATCTTGTCTTTGCTCCACTTAAAATGCGCGCCAATCGTCTTCAAATCCAAACTGGACCAAAATGGTACGAGACATCGCCTGAGCACAGGGAAGTCGTTGTT
>NW_020190028.1:9018-9344 GCF_900000015.1 Plasmopara halstedii | reverse complement strand
TCCAATCAGCAGCTACTTCCTTACATGTTCGCTTGTTAATAACCCAACAATGATAAATCCAACGATCCTTACGAGTTTCACTAACAGAGAAACAACCATTGGTCAATTGATCAGTGTAGAACCACCTGAGAATTATCGATCATTTGTATAATCCACTCGAAAGCTGTTTCCTCCGTCAGCGACTACTTGGCTGGTTCGGCCAAGAAGAATTTAAAGAAGGCTATTGTGTAACTAGAAATATAGGACAGTTCCTGATTGCTATTTTCTCCGTATCTTATCATGAAAACTAATGAGCTTAGATTTCAAAAATTTGATGAAATTCAAGT
>NW_020190028.1:8049-8190 GCF_900000015.1 Plasmopara halstedii | reverse complement strand
AGCGACCGAAAGCTGAGTTTCCAATAAGCTTCATCATCTCTGCAATCATAGCCTTATCCTCGTCAGCATCACCCTCACGTCGCGCTTCTGATACTTTCTCCACAAAGTTCTTGAATGGACGATGAGATGCTGCTTTGATAT
>NW_020190028.1:7933-8039 GCF_900000015.1 Plasmopara halstedii | reverse complement strand
CGCATTGACTACTTTAAGCTCACCATGAGGCTTGTATAGAGTGTGATTATTCTTCGAGCGAATTTGAATTTTATAACCATCAATACCAACGATCTGGTAGATGGTT
>NW_020190028.1:7619-7774 GCF_900000015.1 Plasmopara halstedii | reverse complement strand
TCAATGAATATGATTCGACACATCGCTGAGTCTCATTTAATCCAATCGCCAACGTATGTTAAGCGCACCAATCGCGAGAAGAATGATTTACATGCTAAGCTACTCCACAGCACCATGGCTGCTAACACGAGCTACAACAAAATCGCAAATCGATT
>NW_020190028.1:7435-7609 GCF_900000015.1 Plasmopara halstedii | reverse complement strand
CAATATTAAGTTCATTGGTTACATCCCTATTCAAATCTTGATTATATTCAATATCCTCGTCCATTACCTTACCCTTCATTTGATTCGGTGTCGCGTTGATTGCACTGTGAAACCTCGAGTTATAATTTTTGGTGACATCAGATAATAAGGGTTTGGTTAATGGCTTATCAATCC
>NW_020190028.1:7303-7425 GCF_900000015.1 Plasmopara halstedii | reverse complement strand
AGTGGCACGTAACCCACTGAGCGCTGCTCGAGTATCGAAGCAGTCGCTGCATGTCATGTGTGACATGGTCGGCCAAGGACGGAGGCATCGAGGGCGAGGCCCCCAGGATCCACGTGAAGTGG
>NW_020190028.1:6029-6222 GCF_900000015.1 Plasmopara halstedii | reverse complement strand
ACCAGAAGGACTTGCGTAAGTGGCTTGGTCTCGCCAATTACTTGCACAAGTACAGCGTTAATTACGCAGAAATGGCCCGAACATAATCCAAATCTCTTTAAAAGGATGCGAAATGGCGTTGGAACACCGAACATCAGGAGGCTTTTGACGGGGTCAAAGACAGCCTCTTGCCTGCACCAATTCTGGTGCTGCC
>NW_020190028.1:2639-2710 GCF_900000015.1 Plasmopara halstedii | reverse complement strand
ACGCACTTTATGATATTGCCGTACTTGGCATGCTACCAGCGCCAACTGCAAGTGGAACATTTTATCGACGT
>NW_020190028.1:2372-2629 GCF_900000015.1 Plasmopara halstedii | reverse complement strand
GAAAAATCTTGGCGGCAGGGGTCGGCACAATTCGCGTAACGTTGAAGAATTTCAAGCCATTTCGTATCAAAAACGTTTTATACGTCCCCAAGCTGGATCGGAAGCTTCTCTCGATGTCAGCTTTATCGGAGAAAGGGCTCAACGTCACGTTCAACACCAACTACTGCACGATCAAGAACGGCGAAGAAATTATAACAAAGGTACCCCAAAAGGGTTAAGTTGTTCATCCTGGAATGTATTCCAGCAGAATCAGCAAG
>NW_020190028.1:1944-2026 GCF_900000015.1 Plasmopara halstedii | reverse complement strand
TATCCATAATCGGGTACAAATGCGCAGAAAGCTACACGACTTTAAGATGTTGAAGGGCAGAAATGTCATGGACCATTTCCTT
>NW_020190028.1:1513-1879 GCF_900000015.1 Plasmopara halstedii | reverse complement strand
CCCGCAGCGCTGGTGATAGACGAATGCAGAGAATGTATTTGACGCCGGGAAATTGCCTCCATTGATCCGCTTTCCGATTCAAATACGACCATCCTCGTGAGACGCCCACTTCCACCTTCAATGTGTGATATTCGATCCACGTCATACCACCAGGACACATTGCACCAATATTAGGAGCAGGACCAAAACTGCAATCGGGCTCGAGCTTTCGAAGACTCTCAACGTAACTCGATTCACGCGACACCAAATGATGATCACGAGTACCAGTCGCAAACACCATTTCCACCATGAACAATCCACAAAAGCCGTCATGAACGCCAGATGGGAGTTCGACGATGTAGATTCTGTCATCTTCAAATGCCATCG
>NW_020190028.1:303-999 GCF_900000015.1 Plasmopara halstedii | reverse complement strand
CGACTTCCTTCCAATCAAGCTTCTTGATGATGTCATTTATCCGCTTGACCGCCATGTTTCGCGTAGATGAAGCAGCTGACGGGGCAAAGTATGATTACCCGTCCCCAAAGAAAGTGACGCTCATGTTTCTTTGTCGTCTTGTCCCACGATGTTTTAAGCAACAAGTTTAAGAGCATCGAGCGTACCCCTAGATACCCTCAGAGACAGCGATGATGTACACTCCTCACATCAATCGCTGACTTCAAGAGTGTACACATCATCGCTGCATCAGAATACATCATCGCTGTCTCTGAGGGTGTCATGGAGCCAATTTTAGGGCTAGGAGGGGTGGACGATCCACTCATTCATCATTCAACTCATCCCCGAGCGTTTTACGCGGTTGCAGTCCAGCGAGGCTACCAGTCAATAGGAGGAAATGTGACTGCACCACAACTGGAAAAAGCGATTGCAGAATTCAAAAGAAGAATCGAAGATGGTGAAGAAAACGTGGAAGTTGTCGTCGCAACTCGTGTTTCGGTAGTGAAACGGCTCAAGAGTTTCATTAATCGTTTTCACTCAGTGTTTATCGAAGCTCGATATCTTGGAGATGAAAGATTGGCAGATTTGGTGATCACAAAAGTGCAGGGGCGTGCGCATGAACGCGCTGTGACAGAAATTGGTAGCCAATTAAGAAACTTTGCCGTCAATACTGGCGGT
>NW_020190028.1:0-293 GCF_900000015.1 Plasmopara halstedii | reverse complement strand
CAGATGCAGACGACATAGTTTATGCGATTATATTGATGATGATTATATTATACTGATCTAAAAAATAAAGCACCATGAGCGAAAAAAGAATTAAATTGTCTAGAACGACGGATGACCAACTCATGAAACTCGCTAATTCACTTGGAGTCAAAGTAGATCAAATTGATTTCAAGCAGCATTTGAATCGCAACGCTGACTATGCAATTACTAACATGGGCAATCCTCAGATCGGTGGCGCATTGGTTAGCAGTATCCAACAAGCATAAGGCTTACTTTGATCCCCTCGGCTTGCC
>NW_020190027.1:181627-220491 GCF_900000015.1 Plasmopara halstedii | reverse complement strand
CACCCGATCTCGCCCCTCAGCGTCTGCTTGCAGCAGTGCACAGCCGATGGCAAAGTCCAAGGCGTCACAGACGACATTAGGAGGACGATCGGGATCTGAAAACACCGGTACTGGTGCATGAAGGAGGCTGTCTTTGACCCCGCCAAAAGCCTCCCGACGTTTCGTTTCTAATCACCATTCCGCATCCTTCTGAAGGCAATTCGACAATGGCCGTACCACTTCCGCATAATACTTGTGCAAGTAGTTGGCGAGGCCGTGCCACTTGCGCAAGTCTTTTTGATTCTTTGGGACCGGCCGGTCCACAATGGCTTTGACCTCAGCGGGTTTCGCTCGAAGTGTGGCACCAGCATTTTTGACTATTAGTCGGCATGTAGCTCGTGATGATCCAGCTATGTCACATCTAAGATGGAATCTCATCGTAAATAAAATCCTGGAGTAGTCAGCCTTCCTCGCAGTTATTGTTCTCAAATTTCACTTGAAGGCTCAAAATAACCTTTGATATTCCTGTCAGTGTCCTCGTCGCACGACGCACATATATTGTATCCGGATTTGACATCTTCAATACCATCTCGTACTGTCTGTTGTTGTAGACAGTTGCGCATCAATCGTTTATTGCACCACACTCTTGGAATTACTTTTGTGGGCTCACAAAGCACTATGTTTATGTCAACAACTAAGAAGCCAGGGCTGCAAGTCTCCTCTTTCGTAAAGCGAATTGCTGCATATATCATTCAGCACGACCTCCATGGGGTACAATTAATCCAGTTTATTCGTGAAAGGCCACCCTCTACCTACTAGGAATTTCTTGTTTGAATGCCAGTGATCTGTCGTGCTCCCTTGCGCGAAAGCTCGACCCTTCGTATCTCTCAGTCAGGAGCTAAGGGGGCACGCAAGGCGCAGACGTTTTTTATTACCGTAGATTTAAATGTGCGGATTCACGCAGAGCTACTCAGCAGCAAAGATATCTCTCCATTTCTTCTCAGCATGAATACGGGTCATTACCTCTGGTGTACTTGGCATACGTCAATTCATATTCTGTCTTCGTGACATGGAAACTGTACTTCGCATTAACTGCGACACCGGATGCTGCCGCAGCAGAGGAAGGGTAGACGAGAAAGCCACGCCTTTTCAAGGGCCACCCATGAAGGTGGTAACCATTAGCGCCTCTGAGAGAGATCAGACGACAATGCAGTGGTTAAAGTTCCTCACTCCTGGACATAATCTACCATCTCTCACTTTTTCTTCACGGACAGACAAAAATAATGAACGTATCTAATTCGTCTGATTAGTTGGTACAACCACACGCAACATCTGTCGCTTGAATCTTCTACACGTTGCGAACAGCTTCTTATCGATCGATTGTAGTATAGTGCCCATTCTCGCTCTCGACCTCAAAGCTTGAAGATCGCAAGAGCTGCAGGCTGTGGCTCCGGGTGGAGCAAGGCCGAATCCACGACCGCCTCACCTTTTTTCACTTAGAGACAGAAATTCCTCGCCTCAGCCATCAAAGACCAGGACACTCAACATCATCGGCCTTACGGATAGAGCCATCTGTTCCTCCACCTGATCGAGCTTCACCAGCTTATACTTATAACTTGTGTCTGCCGCCAGGCGCGTTCGTTGCACCGGGCCTTTTGCCACCAGTGTCGCAATTGAATCGGCATCTAAGATAGATACAAGCTTGTTAAGCGGCTCTTGTTTTTACCCGAAATAGTCGTTTCATGTTATAGTCTTAAGGTTTTTCACGAATCGTAAGTATACTACAAGTACAACCATATGCAGCAGGGAAGATTCTAAACGTCGTAAGCTTTCACCCTTAGAGTACGCGCTACCAAGCGTGCATCGATTGAGTGTATACAAGTTTTTCAGGAGCGGTGAGTTAGTTTGCTCTACCACTATAAGAGGACCCATACGTACAATCAATGACTAATACTGGATATACCCAATTTTTCAATCTTCATTGTCTGACGTGCGGTTAGCAACCTCGGACCTCTTCTTCCCGGGGTTCTATAATCTTCATAAACACCAGTGCTTTCAAGATTTCACGATACACCACGTGTAATACAATTATACCGTATTGTATGTACTTCATAAGATCACAGCACTTATACCGTTTTTTTATCTGCCGTACTGAAACTACTTCAAAATTGATTAAAAGTTGTCCGCTTACTTACCTTGCATATCCCTAGCATAAAGCTCGCCTCGAGTCGTTCTAAGAAATTATTCTCGCTATCCGTCTCAAAAATAAGTGACATCCATTTTCAACCAATCAAAAGCTGTTAAAATTTAAATTACAAGAAGTAGAAACTGTCGCGCATTGTATACAGATTGTCATATCTTCCAAAATGACGAGTACCAATTACAATACAAAGTTGAGAGTAACTAATCTTTCTCGTGCTGATCTTGACTAACAAGCCGAGCACTTCCGAGCTCACGCAGCAGCGATCGCGCTTGCTCTCGTTCTCGCGAATGTTCATCTTGCAGTTGATTAAACAAACTGAGCAAATGCTGACGTTGTCTCTCCACCAACATTTCTACAAATTGAGAAGGCTGGTCTGACTTTTGAACAATCGCACGGCGCAAATTAAGTGCTTCAAGAATAATCTCTACATTATGTTGACGTTCTTGTCGTCGTTCTTCCTGAAATTCGTCCAAAAGGGCTTCAAATCGCCTTGTCTGGGTTTCCAACAACTGTGTCACCCACTTTGGATCACTTTTTATCATACGTCGACGTTTGTATGGAACACTTGTCTCTCTGTCGTCAACAGGATCGACCTCACGAGTAGATTTCGTTGCTAGACTTTTATAACGATTAGGTCGTACTTGAGAATTAGCTCGTCGATTCGATGTTTCGGTACTACGACTTTGCAATGATGCATTGTCATCTTCTGACTCGTCATCGTTAGATTCCTCCGATGATTTATCGGCAATCATGTAACTTCGAGGTGGTCCGGAATTAGGTGTAAGTTTTCCATAACTTTGACTTTCCCTTTTGAAAACTTGTTCTTTTTTTCGTCCTAATAGCTCATCCAAAGTTGTTGGAGGGCGAGGAGCATCAGCTGTTGGAGTTAAAACGATTTGCTGTGCTTTGTCGATTTGTACGAGACGTTGATACGATTCTTTTTCAATAAAAACAGCTTGTTCGTTGTGATGACCATACTTTTTTTGCAATTCCATTCGTTCTTCAGGTGTCATTCCAAACCAGTTGGGACGATCACTTTGAGATGCTAACGTCCGTAGTACATTGCGTAATGCTCGAAATGCCGTCATAATGGCGTGTTTCTTTGCACCTGACGACTGATTTGTACGAGGCGTATCGTTGTCACCACATAGCTCGATATACCGTTGATGAATCAATGCATTTAGTCGAAGTCCATCATTTCGCGAAGCAAACGACCCCTCAAATCCATTCTTTGATAGTACCGTGACAATCTCATGCCACGCTAATAACAATCGATGTTCTTCTCGTTTCGACCACTTAGATGTCATTTTCACTTTCGTCTTGCTCTTGATTTTTGGAGGCGAGTAATCTAAATCTTCTTCTCGTTTACGACTTTTCCTTTTTGTTTCCTCATCTTCCGACTCGCTATCTGACAAATTGTCAGAGTCTGACGTTTCTTCTTGTTTAAAGTCAGTTCTCTCATTAATTGTCTTCATTTCATCAATAGATGACAATGGGGGGGACAATGGAGGTGGCGCTGGTGTCTGATTCGATCGAAACATTGGCAACCCTGCAAGCGCTTCGGCTGCTGCTTTCATCTCGTCAGCCAAAGGACGATCTTGTCGTTGTGACTGTATTGGAGACATAGTTGTTTCGACTGGGGGAGGCGCAGGTACTTCTTCACATATTCGACGTAAAAGATCAAACTCATCCGGCGTCACAGTTGCTAACTCGCCCAGTCGTCCATTCATGCGACGTAAATCGTCTTGTTGTTGAGTTGGTAGCTGAAACCACGTCGGACGTCCAGCACGTGAACTTTCAGCATTAAATGCACGAAGGAATAGAAAAGTACGAACCAAACGCTGGCGTTGAGCTTCGACTTCTTGGACTGATACAGTCACGCTATCTCGTGGTCGTAACGCATCAAATCGCATGCACAATTGGTGCATTTCACGCTCTGTAATCTCATCACGGTCTCGTGGTATATCAACTGCTTGTTCCCACGCATGTAAAAGCGCTAAAAGCTCGTCGCGTCGCCACCAATGTGCCATTCGAAACTTTCGGTTCTTCGGTTGAAAAATCCTTGACTGCTTTTTGTGGGGTCTTTCCCTTTCAAAAGTGATTTCATTAAATTGAGAGGACATGAAATGTTAATTAATTAAGTGTTTGGTTTCATTGAGTATGTCAACTCTTGAGGTCTTTCCTGAAGAGAATGTGAATAAGGTTGAAGAAACTATTCGCGTGCGTGTGAATGGTAAAGATCTGAATTTGACACTAGTAATGGTAAGAAATCTATTGATTAAAGAACCTCAATATCATTTTAACTCATACAACAATTTATAGCAAGCAGATGAACTTGCTCCATTGTTTTCTGGTGCAGCTTGGGCTGGTACGTTATTATGGGATGCAGCTGTGCACTTAACTCGGCGATTTCTTCATGATTATCATCACATACTTCAAGATCCTCATAACTTGTTGTGTGTTTTGGAGTTGGGTGCTGGAATGTAAGTTATCATTTCTTAAGTATTTTTATAAATTGCATTGATTTACATTCTTCCCAGTGGTGTGCCAGGTATGGCAGCACGAATTGCAGGTGCTCACCATGTTGTTCTTACTGAACAGAACGAATTATTGCGTCTGATGCGCGTAAATCTGGCTGCTAATGCCGCAGTATTAAACCTCTCACATAATCACGAAACAAAAGGTGGAATTGTGGCAAGACCATTGAGTTGGGGTGTTTCAGAAACAAAAGAGTATTTAACTCGATATGCAACGGAAAAGATTGATGTGGTGCTGTCATGTGATTGTATATATGAGCCTCTGTATGGCAAGTCGTGGCAAGCACTTGCACAGACGATGGAAATGTTGTGTCTGGCCAATCATGCGACTGTTGTGTTAATGGCTGTCGAACGACGTAACAAAGATGGAGTTGAGAACTTCCTTACCTTTGTTGACACACAAACGCAACTCCAATACAGACTTGAAGAGCAAACGGTTGTAAAGAAGATGATTCAATTAGAAGTGTATTACCTACGACTTAAAGACAAACTCAGGGTTTAAAACGACCAATATTTGTTACATTGGACGATGCCACACTTCTTCGCATTTATACGCTTTAGGTGTCACTTGAATCACCACATGGAGTGGAATATTTAATGTGGGACATTCATGCGGAGATTTATTCGTCAGGTACGCATATAATACCCGTAGAATCGCTTGATGTGCGACAATCAAAACAGGTTGATCCATACGCATAAGCTCTGTAATTACTGGCTCGAGACGATGGATCACATCTTGATATGATTCACCTCGGGGATAACGATAGTGCAATTTATTATTCTTGCGTGCAAGATACTCATCTGGCATCTCTTCGGCCACTTGTTCGTACGTCATACCATCACAAATTCCAGCATCGATCTCGTCCAATTGTTTCCACTTGACAATTGAGCGGCCACGCGCTGCAATGCGTTCAATTGTCATTCCTGTCCGCAACATTGTCGAGGTCCAGACTGCTAAGTCTGTGCTTCGTGACGGATAGTACGCGTCAATGAAACGATCCAATTGCTCAGCATACTGAACTCCTAATGGACTTAGTGGTGAGTCACCGCCAATTCGTTTCTGGGTGTTGTATATACTCTCGCCGTGACGACTGAGCCAGATTGGCCGCGGTTTTAAATTCAAATTTGCCAACAAAAACATAATACGAGACTGTAGGTAGCCATACACTTGGTTACAAAAGATTTGACGGCCAACGTCAATAATTTTGATAAACGGAGCTCCTTCTCGATCAGCTGCTAGTGGTTCGTAGAGAGATTGGTAGTGTTTGATTCGGTTACTATAGTCTTGTGCTGCCTCTTCCATTGTCTGACCAGCGTAATCAGCCGAGTTTAACTTCATTTCATTAATTGAAGACGCAATCAAAGTCGGATCGTCACAAACCGACTCGATAAACATCGTTTCACACTTATAACGTTGACGCACTTCATTTAACAACATTTCACGACGTTCGCGTGTAACATTCGTGGCATCAAAGATGACACAATCACAGTCGTTACTTTCTAAAGCTGCAATAGAGTCGTTTAGACACTGTTTTGACAACTCGGTGCGGATCTGGAACGATTCTTCGTTCAGTGGATCCCAAAAATCGTGTCTGACACTCGATCCTACGAGTTTTCGACGGTATTCCCCAGTATTAAACGTTCGGGAATGATGTCCCATCCACGTCAAATGACGGGCTAAAATGTGACCAATGTACGTCTTTCCACGACCTGGTAAACCTACTAAAAAGATCATAAGTCTCCCACCACTAATGTGCTTTGGTGTGGTCTGCATCGCAGTGTGCGGTCCACGCACAAGCACAGAACGATGGCCTCCAAGCTTCGCTCGAGTACTGTGTTCATGTGTCACTAAATCACCACCAAAATGCTGCGTTGTAGCTGCTAACAAGACCGAGTTCGTGATCGCATCATCCATGTAGTTTGTATATTTAGGTGTCGCCACATCTGCAGCAGCATCATTCGATTTCAGAGCCACGAGAGTCAGCGATTCCTCACTCTTAGATCTTGTCAATGTACCAGCCCGTGGTCGCGTTAAATTGGTGCTGTGACTGCTTATTCGCTGTTCTTTCACTTCAATACCGTACTCCGAGTCTTCTGTATCTTGAGGTTGACGACGAACCGAGAGTGGCGTCGATCGAGGCGTCGACATTTTTTGAAGATCATGATGGAGGTCAAGACTTAAAGATGACTGAGATCCCACGCCAGGTGACGTCTCCATTCGAAGCTTCATAAGTTCTTTACTTGCTTCAGGATTCATGACTGGAAGTCCATCGTGATCATCACGGAGAATAGTGTGAATCGTGTGTTGCAGCGGCTTGAGATTGGTCTGAGGATCCACGTATGGAAGAATTTTGATGAAATTATTGAGGTTTCCATATTCATCAGGGGCAAATGCTACTTCTGGATCGTATTGCCACGCTCCATCTACACAAAATTTGAATAAATGCGTACCCACAGGCAGCCAAAGCTTGACATTGAAGACCGAGGCGTCGTCTGTAGATTTTTGAAGCAAGATCTGTGATCCCCAGCTACAAAATGATCATATTAAAGATTGTTGATGTTATAAGTAATTTAGTGGTCATGCTCACTTGTTAAAGCTGCCGGTAACACCCACAGACACGCACGGATGAGACCATTCGATCATGGCTGGATACAGATCTTCAGCCTCTTCTAGTATATTCACTAGAGGTGTCTTGGGAATGTCTGGAACTTCTGCATCAACAGATGGGTGAGATGGTAATGATGAAGAGGAGGCGTCATTGTCTACGTCAGTGGTCACGGGCAAAGACGCGTCGGAGTTCATGGACACTTTGGTCGGGGGCGCTGGCTTGAAAGGTATACAGTTGAAGCAGCAAATATTATGCGGAGATATGAGCAGAGAGAGGATCATTCAATATATCAATACTTTTTGGTTGCCTTGTACTATTTCTCGTCGCTCGCGTATAACGAACAGTTAGGGTTGATATAAGGAAAATTGTTGTTGCAAAATACAAATTTTGGGAACAACCTTCCAGAAATGTCAGCAATATATATGAAATAGGTTATTAGCACCAGTCGAACTGCTGGCTTGACAAATTAGTCGTGCACCAGATCATCGATCTTCCACGATAATTAGATGATCCTCGAGCATGGCGGTAGCGTTACTTGCCGAGCAGCTCCGTATTTCCAAAAAGACGGATAGGATGATCATTTAAAAAGGAGCGACATGATATGGGGTGAAATACTGAGAGACTAAACGCGTTAAAAGTGCAAGCAAGATGGTGGTCGATTTCACTTCATTTGCACTCAAAGAGATTCTGCTTCACCTTTCATAGGAAAGCATGATTTGCACTTGCTGCACGGAGGCTGTACGGCGCTCTTGAGGATGGTTCAGACCTTTTAAAGCAACAGATGCATAGAGATATATGCTTCATGAGATACAATAGTATCTAGCTACGCTAAAGAGTGAGCCTCAGGCTTTCCCGAAAATTATTGGTATGCATTTTCTCGCAAGGAGCCTGCAGAATTTAAACTAAGAATTTGCAGTTTAGTTTAAATGATTCCAGTGAGACTCGCGTCACGTACTGTTGCACCTCTCCGGCTTTTGCGTCTTCGTGTGCTTGCTGTGACCATAATGGGTCGAAAAAGTCTGAATGAGAAAGTCTAAAACGAGAACACAGAGACCGTTCAGAGGGCTATAAACTCCGATTACTTAACGCCCAAAAGTGTGAGTCAACTCGAAAAAACTGGCTAGGTGGATTGAACTTGCCCCAATCCCTTCTCGCGTGCTAAATGTTCATGGTGAAAGTTCGCTCGGGATTCTATCCCATACACTAGCAATAGTAGAATGTTCAAGACGTATTAAGACATCATATCTCAAGTGATGGTTGGTTGCTCGCGTAAAACTGCATGAGGTATGGCGATAGAGTATTGCTCAGCTCCATTTAAGCACACTGTCTCTCAAGATGAATGCTCAACTACACAAATTTTGCCCTGATTAAGGTCAAAAGGGAGCATTTGCACTAGAAAATTGATGCCACAGAACGGCAATGTTTCGCGTCCGTTATCAATATCGACGTGGCAGGTCACCTATTCACTAGGGCAATATATAAATGAGCCTCTAATGGCTAAAACACGGCAATAGTAATGTAACCAATTTATGTATAAGTTTGCATTTTACAAGCCAACAAGTGCTTCCTTTTATTGGCAAAATAACCGAACGTGAGGCGATAGATTAGCTCAAAGCATTTTCTCCAATAGATGCAGTTGCTGAAGGCATGGCTCGGATGTCCCGTATTGCAATCAATTTGGGCTTGACCGGAGCCACTACGTGGCGGAGACAAGAACCCCGGGTGGAATCCAGTTATGAACAAGAATTGATGAAATGTCTGTAGAGGCATGCACTGCATTATTGAGCACTAGCACAACAAATACATGCACATTACTCCAGTACCACGCTGCCTCTGCGTGGGGGCCTTGGGTAATCGTATTTTGTTGGATAGTCTGTCTATGAATAGTTAGTGGTGAACATGTATTTAATACTCTGGACAAAATAAACCAGACATTTGCTGTAAAATGTGGATCTTAATCGGACACAACCACGACCGTCAAGCCACGTTGGCAAAACAATTTGTTGAAAAACAGCTTGGCTATATCTTCACCGGTAGCGGTGTCTCGGATAGCAGAGCCCAGACGAGCCGCTCGTATGGATCGTCCACAATTACCAAAATGGTAGTATAGTCAAACGTGCCTTATAAGATTCCAAAAATAAGGGTCCAAACTTCTGACACAGCAACGCTCTGCCGAAACTGATGGATATGCTAGAGGCATCTATGCATATAGAAAGAATTCGGCCCACTAAAACGCTTCAAACGTGTGCATTGACGTGCTTAAGAACTTCTACATGATAGACCAGCACTTCATAGCGCTCGCTATGCAAAATATTTTTCTCTTTCGATGTGGCCGCCCGAAGAGTAGCACGTGCCTCGCACAATACTCTGTATTTCATGCAATCGTCGTGACATACCACCTGAAATACAGAAATCTTTAGGTAAGGAATAGCAATCGAAACCTACAATCGAACGCTTCGTGCATGCAGCTTCAACTTCACAAATTTGCTGCCCCTGCAAACACTCTTGATAATGCGACACACGTTTTTTCGTCCCAATTTCTGCACGCCTATGTAATTGATAATGTCATCTCACAGCTCATAGTTAGCGCCACACAAAAGCGCGTCCACGCCACCTATTGCCGATTTGGCTTGAATTTTATCTCAAGGTATACCCAGCGAAATAGAATAACCATCTTGCCGTTCTCTGTGGGATATATGGTGATAATGCCGTTATATGCAGAGTCGTATGGATCACAAATGGTGTAGTAACAAACAGGTGTACCCTTAACTTGACAGAATCTCACTCATTTCGAGCCATATTCTTGAGCCAGGTAGTTAACACTTGCCGCTCTAGGCTAATGAAATTTAAAACACAAGAATGAGTTCACGCGCATTGGAATCCGCTTGGTGTAAAGCACAGCCATGACAAAGGCTGAAGCATTACAGACGACTGCTCCAAAGTCAAATCGCTATTCCATATCGTCTGCTCTGCCTCAGTCTTAAGAACACTCATGATGGCTTCTTCAAAGCCTTGAAGGCCGCTTATATGCGGCACCCTAGTGTCACTTGACATCCTCTTTTAAAAAATTGGCTCGTCGGGCCGTGCAACTACACTCTATGTGTGCAGGTATTCGGCCATCCCGAACGTTCTATATGGCGGAGGCACTGGTCAATCTTCAACGGCCTTTGTCTTGTGCGATCTGCTCGCATCCCATTTTGTCCGATAAACGATTCAGAAAGAAGATATGTCGGCGCCAAGGACACACTTGTCGATCTGGATTGGCAGCCTATCGATAAGCAAACACTCGAACACTGCTTGCAAAATATTAAGTGAGATTATCCGCATCCAATTTCCGTGTTTTAGACAAAAATATTGTTGGATAGATCTACGTGTATGCACGATGCGGATGAACAACTAGGCAAAGGGACAGATGAACGTCGCTAGACACATAGTTACCCATTCCCACACTATTTTGCTTGGAATGAGAGAGTTATAGCTGAACTCACCAGCATGTAGTCATAACCATCGACTAGGTCGAGAGTTGAATAAGGTGCAACTAACCATACTGTTTCGCAGCAAACCCTTTTTAGAAGAATAGTGGCTACATTATTTTGTGCTTGCACGATTCATCCATTTCGATAAGCAATTCTGACCCAGAAAGTCGACGCTGATCAAAAACATTAACTCTCTCCCTTGAACATGCTTCCTGCTCTGCACGAAACAAGCTTCTATAACGGGCCGTTTTTATATACTCTTGTATCTGGTTCCAGATATAGAGTCAATCTTAGATGCACTCTTCCGGTTCTACGTGGTGCTTTTGCTGTTACTGCCTTGTGATATTCCTTCAGAAAAGATTACAAAGGATTTATAGGACAAGAGGGTAGCTGCCCCACTTTGATCTCTGTGAGTGTGTAAAAAGCCCGAATGAAAAAACTCAAGCTCAAAATGAGCGTTTGCCGGAGGTGTGAAGAAGTATATGCAACGCCAAAGTATCTCTGTCACTCATTAGCGAATGATTTCATCTTGCGCGCCACAAATCCGTGGCGCTTCATTGTTTGGTATGGTCGACGAGTCACATGATATTGCCTATTCAGCACTCCGTTTCATCGCGATAAAGTCGAGTCATGCTTATCCTCTCAGGGCTTAGATCATTTATCCAAAATAACAGTCGCCAGTCGCTGGCACAGCCGCTATTTCACCTACTGACTCTGGCACAAAACCTCAAGTTCGCAGCTGTTAATAAAGGCATATCAGAGATAAATTCGAGTGACCGCGACAAACAAATGCTATCTCACTTACCACTCTGAAACCGCAGTAAAGTAACTTTTTTTTACCTATATATGTACCTAGCAATATCTTTGCCAAATAATTTGGACAGTCCCAAGATCTGCACTGAACCTATCGTAGTTCATGCACGCGCACAGAAGCGTTTTCGCTTTTAAGCAGAGGTGACTCATGACTTACCATAGATCCTCGCGTGGCATCAGTTTTTCTTTGCTACTAGTCGAACTGTGTCCCGTAGCGTTCAAACTCCGCCACTTATAGTCTGAGATCGTATTTTGAAGCCAGCTTTAAGACCAGACAACGTTCTTCGCCGTCAAAATTTTGAGCCCAAAGAAAAATCGGCTGAACTATCAACATGTCCCCGTCATAAGGCACACGAATACTGTATTCACACTTGACGTCATCGGTGTCCCCGACCAGACGCCAGGCATCTAGAGCGAGAAAAACCACTACACTTAGAGTAAGCAATATGTTTAGGACTGGAAACCATTGACTCGACTTTCACGAGGTACAAATAGATCCCCAATACTTTTCCAGTGCACCTTCTGGGACCCAATTTTGCGCGCGAGGTGTACGTTGGACGACTCTGCGTGGGTCTACCCTTCGTACCTCTCAGCCGATAGGAAAGTGGACATGCAGAGCTCAGATCTTGAATGAATCATCAGCGAGGTCCATGGAGCTTCTCGGCAGCCAAGAAACCGCTTTCTTCCTCCTCAGCATGGCTACAATCCATTGCTTCTGACGCGCTTATAAATTTTCCACATCACTAGCTCCAGCCGACCTTATGGCTCGGAAGGTTTTGTCTGCATTTCATGTGGGGATTACGAGCCGTACCAGTTTGAAATCTCCCATGAAGGTTAACAATGTTAAAGAATGCATTTAGAGAGGATCTATTACGCCATCGCGGCGGTAAATGTTTGCAACTAATGTACATAGTCCGCTAGTCTTCGCACCCCTGAAGATTGCACAAGAGCACGGAACGCCTGCATAGACGTGCGAAATCTCGCATTTCAATCTTTTGATAAGGAAAGTGTTTCTCTACGAAGGTGTTATACGGAGTTGCCCATTTTTGCACGTAGCTCCCTCGCTGGGACACCGCTAGTCCTTCGCACTGTTGTGCATAGCTCTTCTCAGCCAATCTTATCCCACCCCCCAAAAAAATCTTCTTGCTTTTAAACAGCTGGAAGGTTAACAGGTGGGAGCTAGTTGTGTAGCCATCGACGACTGGCTGCGAAGTCTCACAACCGTATCATCATAGCTGAATGAGTGCCTTCAAAACGCACGATTTCGGAATTTTCAAGTACTGAATCTAATAAAATGTCTCAAGAGCTGGATACTATCCAGTGGATAGACAGCTTGAATTCTAGACAAATGATGCATCATAGATCTGCGCATCATTATTTTCGAATATTCCTAACGATGATCGTGCCGACCGTTTCAACCTTATTACTGCTTAAAGTCAGCATGTGCTCTGCGTCTAATTCGAGTACAAGCGATCCTGTCGTCATTGTGCGCCATTTGAATCATTTGCTACCTTCTGCAAACAACAACTTGACCAGTGGTGAGGAAGTGTTGAAGAGTTACAATGAAAGTGTGCAAGACAATACCGACATCGATGAGACTGAGAAGGAATCACGAGCTTTTTCGTTCCTCAAAGCGAAATCGACATCGCCACTCCAGAATAATTTGTTACCTGGAGAAAGTAGCAGTATCAGCACAAAAAAATACTTGGTGGAGATTATAAATAAGGCGATGTCCCTTTACCAACGAGATGACGTGCAAAATCAGAAGCTATATGGACACCTTCTGAGTCTTCTCCAAGTCAATGACTTGGAATTGCAGTTTTTTGCTCGCGTCAACATCGCCTTCTTGCTTACAAAGAAAGCGTCATCCGAGATTTTCCAAGATCAATTACTCCAATCTCAAACGAGATTATCGACAGTATTTGACATTTTGATGAGTCATACGAAGGACGAAAGCCTGGAGAGTTTTTTCCATTATGGGCTGCAAGATCCATTGCTAAATTACTTTCACAAATACTGGCATTTGACGAGAGAAGACAATGATCAAATTGAAGTCTCAAACGAGGTATATCATTTCCTCACAGCTGATCGTAAGGATGGGAATTTATTAACCTGGCTAGGAACCTCTCAGATTATCGATGTGAACAACAAAGTTGGTGATTTAATCAAGTGTTTGGTGACCCGGCGTATGACCGTCGAGCTGGCGTTTCGATTACAAACAATGCAAAATGGCAACCTTATGGCATTTTTCGACGTCATTTCGGCGTTACATTGGTTACCTCACCAAGATCTTTGGTTGGAATTTGCTGCCTTTACTCGCTTTGGCTTTATTGAGCACGAGACAAAGAGTTCTGCCTTTGTCATGCCTCAGGTATATAAATTTTTAAAAGACAGACAAGGAATATTGAAGGATGACCAAGAAAAGATTTTTACTGAGATGGCGGAAAAGAAATCAGAGATACCGGCCCTTGAAACCAATTTGCGGAAAAAGTTCGATTGGGCGTTATTTGATGCGGATCAAGTGCGTTTGTTTAAAGCTATTTTGCAGTCTAACGATCAAGTGGAGTTGGTTAAAAAGGCATTGACGAAATCGAACCAGGTTGAGTTATTTAAGGCGGCATTGAGTGATGAGAAATCGGTGAAAATGTTTGAAGCGGTGCTTCAAGACAAGAAAGCAATGCAATTGCTTATAGAGGTTGTGGGGGATTCTCAGCATCTGGATGTCCTTGAAAAGGCTCTCAGTAAAGCTGGATCAAAAGAGGTGCTTGATGCGGCGCTATTTAATGCGCAGGTTCGTGATATGCTCGATGAGGTGGTCAAAATTGATCAAAATTTGTGGCTGCTTAAAGAAATTGTGAAGGATCATAGACATGTCGAATTGCTTACGGCAGCTTTGAAGAAACAAGAACAGCTCATATTAGTTGAAGACATGTTGAGCAGTACAGAATTGGATTCGATGAATATGTTCAAAGCACTACTCGCACACAAGAAGAAAGTGGATTTGCTGAAAGAGGCTGTCAGGGATGATACGCGATTGGAGCTGTTTAGATTACTTTTGGAAGGAGATCAAGTGATTTCACAGTTCAAGACGGCATTGGGTAATGAGGACTTTGCAGAGGTGATCCATACGATTTTAAATGATGTCAATCAAGTGTTTTTTCTCAGAGTGGCTATTAAGGATGATGATCGTGTCAATTCGTTTCAAGCGGCATTGCATGACAGAACCCAGATAGAGAATTTTGAAGCGGTCTTGAGCAAGAAAAAATTGAAAAATGTGTTTCGAGCGATGCTCAAGAATGAAGAACAATTGGCTTGGCTTCAACTGGCTGTTGAGAACGATTTTCAGTTCAAAAGCGATCTTATCAAAAGAGATCAAAGGATGCTTGCTACCGAGATGTTAGAGTACCTCAAGACAGTTCATGATTAAGCTCACAAGAGTCCCGAACTTTAATATACATATTAACATGTTCTTTTGTTAGTTTTGGCGTCGATAATTTGTAGTTATTGATCTGGTAACTGTTGTCTCTTGATCAATGTCATCAGCTTTATATCCTTGAGCAAAGTCACAACCAAAGCAGGATCGTCACAATTTTTACGTTGATGCACTTCATTAAACACCAATTTGCGACGATATGTTGGTCAATTGCTTTCTAACGCTGCAATGGAGTCATTTAGTCACCATTTTGACATCTCCGTTCTTCATTATGACTTTTGACTAAACACGATCTTGCTAGTCAGCGGTAATTAAGTGACACATGAACATGTACATAAGGTGATGTAATTTACAGCCTATTATATTACTATATTATATATGCAAGTAGTTATTATTATAACTTGATCTTATATATTATAATATCATGTGTGTTCATGCGACTTGTCAATGTATTATACTACTATTTTGTATATAATTAAATTATGGGAGTTGTTGACGACTAGCTCTTTATAGTTACACCCCGCGCATCGGTGGCTTCCTACTCGATATTCAATTAAAGTTTGTGGTTCTTGCATCGATACCAGTATTTAGTTAAGTAAAGCGCTATCTTGAGGGTAATCCGGCAGCTATTGACGCTTAGTATTGCACTCCATCAGCCATCACCTCTGAAGTAAGTAATTTTTTACTACTACTATTATTGCTGTACTTTTCAAATTTGACTTGAATTCAGGACTTAAAGAAAGTATCAACCAAAAAACATTATAAATATAATGCTATTTATATAGACCTCTAAGTTAAGCTTACGTCTCAACTTTAGTGCACAAAATGCCTCATGACTTTAACTCGTGTTTGGCATCCAACATCGTACGTCGCAAGGTACCATCGTTAGCATTGCTGCCTCGTGGATATCTCAAGTGTCCATTACAAATTTCGAGGAAAGAGTCAAATAGTATTCAAGACAAATCACCGAATGAAAAGCAGAATGATATATTGGACCGAGTCCAAACGACAGTTGAAGCAACAACATTATTGAACGCAGTACAACAAGAGGCAGTTTTCGATAAATCGAGTACATTTGATGAAGAGACAGACTGTGACAAAACATGTGACTCGTATTTATCAAAGCAGAGACTCAATGATCGGTTCTTGAACATGATGGCACTCATGGAGCGCCTTTCGGTGCAGTCATTAGAAGACACCCATGTCAATAATATTGTGTCTTCTTTAGAAACAGTACCTCATCACTCACCAATTGATACACAAATTGTCATTTCGAAATTGGATGATCGACAAAGTCTAGTACATTTTCCAATTCGACGGAAACGATTGCGTAAACGACGGCGAAAAGCACGTAAAACGCGACAGAAATGGGAGACATCGCATGTTACTTGGCCACAACATGCTTTAATTGATTACGTAGCCGATCACTCTCATTGTGAACCTGCTGAGATTCGTGCTTTTGAGTTATCTAAGCGTTTAGAAACCATGAAATGTCAAGACTACACATCTCGACAACCAAAGTTAACACACTTGCCGTCATTTAACCACACTTTTCGTAGTATATCTAAACATTTGTGCCACAATCGTGAAAAAACACCATGCAACACCATTCGCAACAATTGCGACGTTGCAAGAATCAAGCAAAAAGTTGCATGCAAAGTGGATACACAGGTGCGAAATTGTCACCTTGTAACCTGTTTCTAAATGTATACTTACAATTTGGTACATTATAGTCATTCTTATCAAAAGCTCCAGTATCTGACGTGAGAAACCAACCAGTGCATCATCATCCAATCTGGATCTCCCCCGCTTTTCATTCGTATCTTCTTGCATCACAGAACTTTCCAACCAAACCATCATCTTGTTAACGTTATACCCATGTACCCTCAAGGTTATGTTTTCCCCGCTTTATATGTTCCTGGAGGTGGTTTAAAACATTCCGGTAACATTTTTCGTTGCATTTCATTAAATGCAAATTTATCTGCTTTCGTATTCAAATAAACATTTCGTCGTCGTACACCGTACAATCTCATGTTTGCACACAATCTTAAATTTTGAAAAGATTGCATTTCTTTCCAAAGTAATCGAGTTTGTTCCAATGTGACTGACATAGCAGTTCGATCTTTTCCACTTTTACAACATGTAACTCGTGCACCTCCAAGAGCACGACAAAAGTCCGACGTATCCATTAAAAGGGTTACATTTTTTTTATATTGATTTGTACATGACAAAATTTGATGTTCAATTTGCTGCAATAAAATTTCAAAATGCACCAAATCTGGACAATCTTTTTGTTCATTTGTACGCACTTGATCGTACAGTCCATAAATTCGTTTCAATTCGTACAAATTCTCTCGATTTACACGTTCTTGTAATTTCACTGCACTTGATTTATAAGCATGTACAAGACTTTGTTTCTCATTCACTCCTTGTGTAAATAAAACACAATGAATCGGAATCATCGTCTCACCTGATTGTAACTTGATTGGTAAAAGTTTCATATCATTTTCATCAAGTCCCATAGTCAAAACTAAACTTTGATCATCATGTCCAGTTGAATTCAATCGTTTCAATAAAAAATACGATCCACTTGTAGAATGTCGACGAAATTGTAGAAATACATGACGAAGCCATCGAACACCTGCAGCAAAATCTTCTAACATGCCATATTCTTGTCCTTGTGTACTTAAAAGTGATTCAAAATGAAGAAAATATCCAAATCTTTCACTTCGATCAAGTTGAGTTTGATGAAATACACTACCATTTCGTGCAAGATCAAATGATGCTAAAAGACATGCAATTGTAGCTGATAAAATTTGACTACTTATGATACTTAAACGATCTTGAGATTCCAGACGTTGTTTCAAAGCACTTAATGAATCTTCATGAGATTGAGAATAAAGACTCAAATCATTGATTGCAAATGTTTGACTTTGACTTTCAATCTCTTGACTCTTTTCAATTGGTTCATCATCATTTGAATTGATATTTTGAAAAGATTCAGACATTGGATATCCTCCATTTGTAAATCCTTTTGTATGAGCTGCTGGACATCCCATTGTCATTGTATGCCATACAAATGATTGACATGAAGATTCCATGGATGGTTTCATTGTACAAATGAATTGATCTTGCATGTTTGTTGGTACAAATTGCCATAAATTCAAATTCTTGTACGTACTTCGTTTAAATGGTGCAAGAAGTTCATTTTCCGAATTGATTGTTGATCCAATTGAAGATGAAAATGTTCCAATTGTTTCCTTTTCATTTGAAATTGAAATCATTCCAATACTTTTCAAGGCTTGAAAGATTTCGCCATTATTTCCTTCATTTACTAATCGTTTTTCTTGTCGAATGAGAAATTGTCGTTGTTTTAAATATTCTTCTTGTTTCTTTCGTAAAAATTCCAATTCCAATGTCATTCGAGAATTTCTTTCTTGAGTTTCAACTTGTTTTTGAATCCATCGTGATCGTTCTAATGCTTGTTCTTCAAGATAATCTAAAAATGCAATTGGTACTGCATATGTACATCGTGGAACACGTAAAATTTCATCAATTGCTACATAACGTAACTTTTCATTCCAACTTTCAATTCCAGATTCAAATTGATTCGTAAGAAACGTATCATTTTCCAAAAATGTACGTACTTGACTATTTCGATTCATATCAGGAATTAAATCAATTGTCATGTCACTTTGAATCTCTCGTTCAAAAGATAAAGTTGTTGGAATTAAATATTTCGTATTTGCCATATCAATTCCACTTGTTGGAAGAATTGATTGTGGAGAAATAGATTCAAATGCTTGAACAATTAATTGAATTGCATTTGAATCAATAAAATATTTCAATGAAGTTTGAAATTGAGATAGTCGTGGATTCACAAGAAACGATGAATTTATTGAAACTTTACAAGGTTTCGAATTGAGAAATTCACAATCCACATTACATTTTCCAATTCCAAACGTTCCTTGACATGTTCCTGGACTTTGTGTTATTGATGTTTTATATAAACCAAAACGTAATTCATCATATCGTTCAATTTCTGTTGTTAAAACAAGTGAAAATGGAATTCCAAACGAACTTTTGGATTCAGATTGACACAAGGTGACAATATTTGTTAATTTTATTGCATCTGTGATACCAAGTTCAATAATTGTATTGGTACGATTGATATATCCACTTACAGACACAAAACATGCACTTCGATCTTTCTCACGTTCAGTAGCAACCATTTGTTCGACTTCTCGAACTATTTGACAATCTTTTCCCAATATTATTGCAATTGACAAATCATAAAGTTGAGAATCACAAGAAATTAGTGTCTCGTGACTTCCAGAACGTGCTGAACTACTAGCACTACTTTCCGTTATGCGATGACCAGGTAAACGAGTTGAACGTATTGTCATATTCACTTCATTCTCATCATTTGAATGACAAGATATGCCACTTGATTCAATATTATTGGGTCGTGATTGACTTGAAAATTTCGTCGCACGTATTGCATCTGCTAATTCTTGACATGAGTCAATCCACCACTTTTGTTCTTCAGAAGTTGCTGCTTCAAGTAATAAAATTTGAGCATCGGTACGAACTTGAAATCGAAAAGGAGCATGACCACCACTTCGATCTAAAATTATTGTATCTTGCGTTATTGCAATATCACCTAATAAATCCAATTTTTCTTCTGATGTAAAATAACATAAACTGGGACAATCACTTCGAAGAATAAAAAACCTGGTTTTCCAATTACGTCGCCAACTTCCTTGTTTTGTCAAAAAACCTGTACGTAAAATATCGTCGGTCGTAAATGTGGACGGAGGAACTGGTCGTACAAAAGAACGTGCGTACAAATGAGATGGTTTCAGTACTGCTTTACTACGATGACGTAAAACACTCAAAACTTTCGAACGTTCTTTTGGCTCAAACACTTCATGTTGAAATGTACGAAAGGGATCGGAAGAAGTTATTTCGATTGGTTGCTAGTACAAGAACGTAACTGTGAGTACAAGATCAAGTAAAGAAGAAAAAAATGAACGACTGTACCCTGCGATCGTGCAAATGAAGTGTATCAAGTGATGCTGAGGTTGTATGAAAGACATGGTCGTCCAGTTTTGTCGTACAAGGTCCTAAATCTCCCATTGAATGCGATTTAGACCGTACAATTGATGGTATTTCTTCTTTCTTTGCAAGAAATGGACGTAAACTTAATGGATAGAAATCATATAAAGTTGTACGACCAGGTTTCGTAACTCGTGCACTTGGTATCGCCGCCATTTCCAGCAGCAATGAACGACGCACGTTCAGTCGAGTTAAAGAGTGAGTTGAGTGCATACGATTGACACAAAAAGGAGAGGGATAGGGTCGGAGATAAATACCCTGTTTCTGACTATGACTTTGTATACATTTCTTTTTGGACCATAACTTGGTATTCTTTTTTTTTCTGTATACTTGAGGTTATCGTGATTATTAAGTTACACAAGGCAATGGGGTACGTATAGATTACACAACAGCTGGATAGTAACGTTAGGCTTGAAAGTGCGTACAAGTTTCAACATGCGTTGCATTCAAGTCGAAAACTGGTCTCCACACTTGAACGTCCCATCGTGACCAAGAGTTGGAATACGACGAGTCAGCACACCGAAACCGTATCTTCCGACATGTTATAGCTACATTTGAGGGTTACACAGTTGGATACTCTCGACTTTTGAGACGGGCAAAGGTCCAAAAACCCAAAGATGACAATCTTAACATCGTCTTGTAATAAAAGTATGAGCTAGAAAGCTCAAGTTATATTGTTACAGAGTTACATGATCTATCTACCTTTCATTCGTTCGTGAACTATTGTCTTTTTCTTCGAAAATGGCTGAATATGTTTTCGTTCAGTGATATTCTTCCATTTTCTTTCGAATTGCGATCGTTGTTTCAGCATAATCGGCTTAGTTTTAACTTGACGAACTTGAGCCGATGAAGTTTTAATCAGATTTGTATTACTTTGAGCTTGTTGATGATTTTCACTTGGCTGTTTTAACATGGAATCTCTTTCAATCGTCAAACGAATCGTGTTGGAAGTTGAATTGGTAGAATGTTGTTGTAATAAAGCTAATCCAACCTCAAGTTCGAAATGTCGAGCCTTTACTTCATCAATTGTCACATCTAAAGGAAGTGCTAGAGATTTTGTAGTTGTTTCTCGAAATCCAAGAAAGAAAAACAATTGCAAACCTCCATTTACACAAGAAACGACGTTAATAAACGTGTTTGTACTCGTGTTGAGCTCTCGAAATCGCATATTTTCTGGATAACTTTCAATGTTTAAAAGACATTTGAGTGCCAATTGAACGACACGTATCCAATCCTCTATACAACGATCTACACTTGAAATCGCTCTTGATATTGCACTGATGTCACTTAATGACAAAAGTTTCATACCACGATAGTGTCCAGCAAGCATCGCTGCAATTCTTTCAATTCGAGTTAATGTAATTGAATCAAGAGATGTAGGAAGATCAGATGCAATTTCGGATGTCTTGAATCGCACTCGTTGAGGTTTAAGTTGATACTTTTTCACCGTTTTCAAAGCATTTTCGTCTCCAGTGCACAAAATTTCTCGAAATCCAATAAGATGTAAAAGTTCACGACCAGCAGCAAAGTGAAGAAACTTGTTTCCAATTGCTTGCTTGTCATTTATCAACCATAGTGAAGAGTTTTGTGGCTCCTGAATGATACAATAGAGGTGATGAAGTAGATTTTCTAATGCTATTATAGCATCTGGACAGCCTGTTTCCAATCGAAGATTCCCAACAGATAACGAAGTGAGCTCACATAACGAAAGGCTAGTCTCGCTATCAACTGCAAATGCTTTAAGTTCACCGCGTTTGTCTTTTAAAAGCTCATAAGAATGATCAAGAAGGGGACCCAAAGCTGCTACAAAGTCATTTAAATCAACTTTACCATCTTTTCCAATATCAAACGCTTCAAAACGTGACCAAATTGGAAGATTATCGGGTGTTCCAAACACTCGTACAAAGTCTGATTCTGTTAGATATCCTTTTGAAGTTGAATCGATCATTTTAAAAACAGAGCGTGTCATATCAAGTTGATGTTTTTGAATTGAAGTCTTATTGAATGTCTCAATAGCATTTGTGCCATAAGGATACATCTTGACAAGACTAGTATTTTGCTCGTTCCTGCTATCATGCCGACTTGTATTATCTTCTGTCGTTTCATTTGAAGTATTTTGAGAAAAGTGTCCAACAATATCGTCAAGAAAAGGCATTTCGTCTTCCAAAAGACTGTCAATCTCTTGCTTTCGACGCCATAGAAACCATTCCATTTGACTACTGATACTGGAAAAAGTAAAGGATGAAAAACTTGCTGAAGGTTGTGCCGAATTGGACTTTTTGGTTCCTATTCCCGTTAATCCCGTTCCTCGAAGAGTAAAAACATTTCCATGATAATTTTGCAAGAGATCAAAGCCAATGGAATCCATCAATTCAACAGAATGCGGTAAGTATCCAATTTGACGTTGAAAAATACTGTTGGCTTCTCGAATTCGCCAGTATCTCGAATCTTTTGGATTTTTCAATATATTCACAATGTACAAGGATAAACTTTTTAAAATCAATTGACATTCGTCGGGTGTAAAGATTTTACCTTTGCTAGCACACGCTCTAGAGATTCGTTGCAATACTGAGCTAATACTTTCCACACCGTCAACAAGAGCAAGTTCACCATCAAGTTGAATACTTTTCTCGCGTAACGAGTCGAGAGTTGGTTTTTCAAGCGCACTGACGCGTTTGCCTTCTATATTTCGTATCCCTCGTAACTCATAATGTGTTTTATGATATTCAACAAAACCAACAGCTTCTAAAAGACTTGTACCACCATCAAAACGTCCAAGTTTGTGCTGAAACGCGCTAGTATCTGCACGAAGTCGCCAATAATCTGCATTATTTGGAAATCGTAAGATTTTAACACAAATACTCCGAATCAATCCAATAATTCGACGAACGTCAGCTAGTTCATTACGCATTCGTAGTCTATCAATGGCATTTCGTATTGTAGGTGCAGCAGTAACTTCATCAATAATGAAACCACACGTTGCGTAGATTTCGACCAAAGACACCGCTCCGGATCGTTTACGAAGTGTTGTCATTGCCGCATCTAGTTGGATGGGATCCGAAGCCACTCGTGCAGCAAATACCGACAATTGTGATGTTTCCAAAAGCATTTCATCGTGAGAAGTTGAGTATTCGGTATTTAGTAGTGATTCAAAGATTTCTCGAAATTTAAGAATATAATCCACTTGAGCTTGTGTGCGACCAACGGAAAGTCTACGAACGAGATCTCCATGACGTTTGCAAATGTAATCACCATTCGAAAACAGACACGATGCGACAAATGCAATGGGTCTTAATTCTACAGCATTCCTCCATTGAAAAGAATTTATTGATTCTGATCCGTATAGTTGAAAGTAGCAGCATAGAAATTCTGGAAGAAGAAGCGTATGATGTGAATAAAGTTGTTTTTGTTGCAAGTAAACGTCAAGTGGTTTATTCGGTATGGAATTTCGACTAACTTGATCAAAGATTAAAGAAAGTTGTGATACTTGAATTCGTGAAGGTATCAAATGAGGCAATGCATGATCAAGAAAATGCCGTTGAAGAGTTTCAAAAAGACGGTAGCCTAATTTCTGTTGCCATATCTCTTGCTGTCTCTTGATCTCATGATAAGATGCAAATCTGCCTTCTAACACCGTTGCAACGCTTTGCTCCATTGCCAATTTTCCCATTCGACTTTTAGTGTAAGCAAGTGCTAATAGAAAAGTCTTAAATTCAAAATGTCGATGAATTCGAAGATCGTCATGAGTAGCAAACCATTCTGTCAAGATGTGATTGACTGTGGTAATACTATTGCAATCTCGATTGCTCTTTGTAAACTCTTCTACTAATGTGATTATTCGTCGTTTTGATATCTTTCCAGATTGTTTGCTATCATTCTCGTTAAACATTCGTCGGTACTTTTGCAAGAAATCAGATCCAAAAAGCCGTTCAAGTATCTATCAAATCTCACAGTCAATAAGTGATAGAAGCACAAAGAGAGTAAAAGTACCTTGTCCACTTCGGTTTTCTTGCAATTTCTTTTCATTGGATCAGATTCGGCATCAGTACTGGAAGAAGACGTGTCAGAGCTTGAACTGTCATTACCCTGGAATAGCTGCAATTTTGGCTTTTGACTCAAAACACCCTCTTCAAACAGCTAGTATAATCAATCACAACATTTGTAAACTATTAAATCAACGTGTGTTTATCATGTACAAACCGTCATAGCAAGCTGCTCGAGTAGAAATAAAGATTCGGTACCAAATCCACTTTTCCTTGACAAAAGACTGTCAGTCATCCGACAGTAAAATGATAAAATATATTCTACCTTTTCTTAATGCGCTTCTTTCTCTTCGAAACCATATCATTAGTTCTCGATGATTCGTTTAAGTTAATGTTATCGTTCTCCTCATTATTGGTTTTCAAAGCTTCTGATGGTACATCTTCTTCGACAACTCCATCGCTGTATCGAATCTACACAATATCATTAACAATTGACAGCATTTGAGCTCAATCAAATAGAAACGCACCGTATACGTTCCATCCGAGTTTTTCTCAAGCACGATTGCCTCAATCCAGTTCTTTGTTTTTCGCGGTTTAGAGAGTGAACTCGAGCGTCGCCAACACGATATGACACTCTCATGACGATGAAAACTCGGGGACTTTTTCGTCAACTCATTTGCTATTTCTACCTCGGAATCTTCGGAATCGGAGCACACAACCAATAATCTTTTCTCAATCCGTTTCAATATATCTCCATCACTGTATTTGATATCCGAAGTCCCGTCTGTATAAAGTTTACGCACGATCCCAATTCGTCGAGACTTGAAATCCTTAGCGTTTCGAAAGGTAACTTTATCTCCCTTTTTGATCGTACATTGATTTTCAGACTCAGATTCAGTGTCAATTGTCTTGGTTGGCAATGGTTCCCGATCGACGTCTATCGGAGTTGAAGCTTTAGCTTCTACACCGTTTGTATTGTTGTCGTCAATCCTTATATTTTCAATAAGCACGTGCTTTTCGAAAGCCCCAATGTCATATTCGATATCAAACGTGCCATCCAACCTCGATCGTATTATTTTGCCTCGATGAAACTTGCCTTTCTGCTTAAAATTCGCTTTG
Organism: Plasmopara halstedii; assembly: GCF_900000015.1. NCBI lineage: Eukaryota > Oomycota > Peronosporomycetes > Peronosporales > Peronosporaceae > Plasmopara > Plasmopara halstedii. The sequence goes on along the minus strand of NW_020190027.1, from coordinate 195,221 downwards.
ACAACGTCATGAACTTGAAACAGATTAACATCTCGTTTCTTTGTCTTGCTTTCGGAATTCAAATCATCAAACTTTTCGACCTTTTCGTTCATTGATTTTTCGAAACTCGTTGATTTTTTATTATAATCAACAGATTTAATCAGCGATCTCTTGACGCGTAGCTCTTTGTCACCATCATCATAAGTGATATCAAATGTACCATCCATTCTGGCTTTGACAATCGTACCAGAAAAATGCTTTGATCCTCCCTTGTATCTAGCATTAACCTTATCACCAACAGTAAACGTTTCTATTGTTTTCTTGTCGACTTTGTCCTCTTTGTCTTTCCTTTCAATATGCTTATTCTCAACATACATTTCAGTATCTCCATCATCATAAAGTACGTCATACGTACCATCTGATCGCACACGAGTAATTTTTCCAGGAAAGAATTGACTTCCTTTCTTGTACCGAGCATTAATTGTCTCTCCCAATACAAAGTGTTTTTCTTCTCCATCATATTGAGACGATTTCGCATCATTTTGCGATTCAAAACGTTCATCACGCACACTTTTTTCAGCTTTTTGATCACTTTCGTAAACTCGTTGATTTTTACTGACAAAAGTACTTTTCTCACTTTCTTTTATCGTTTTAATGCGAGATCGAGATACTCGTTGTTCAAAATCCCCGTCTAGAAATGTAACATCGTAGGTGCCATCAATATAAACTTTAGAAATCTTGGCAGCAAACATCTTGACACCGTTTTGGTAAGTGGCTTCTACAGCCTCACCCACCTTGAGTATGCTCGCAATTTTCCGACTTTCTCGTTCTTCCACCTCTAACTCAATATCTTTAATCAACACATGCTTCTCCTTATCACCATCATCGTATCGAATATCATATGTATCATCCCGATGTACAGCTATAATTTCTCCTTTCACCTTCTTGCTCCCTTTATTATACCGAGCACGCACTTTATCACCAATCTTAAATCTTTGAAAAGACTTTTCTAATCTGCTTTTATCCACATCGTCCGTCTTCTGACGTTCCAAAACTTCGATCAAGTCAATAGCAACGTGTTTTTCAGCATCACCATCATCATATTTAATATCATACGTTCCATCACTACGAACTCGACTGATTTTTCCATCAAAGAAATTTGTTCCTTTCTTAAATCTAGCTTTGACAGCATCTCCAGCTTTTAAAACAACTTTCTTAGTATTGATCAAGTTTTCAACTTGAATTTTTTTCGCTCCAATATGCGTGTCTTTATCTCCATCATCAAAATCAACGTCGTATGTTCCATCACTATGAACACGAGAGATTTTTCCTCGATATAATTTACTACTTCGTTCAAAAGGTGCTTTCACAATGTCACCAACTTGAAATTTAAACTTTTGATCGCCAACTTTTTCAACTTGTTGAATAGATTTCTCATCTACTCGCTCTGCAATATCACCATCTTCAAATTGAATATCATACGTACCATCCGTACGCTCACGAGTGATTGTACCGGGAAAATATTTTGTCCCACGTTTGTATTTTGCCTTAACACTATCTCCTACACGCAGTGATCGCTTCATTATAGTGTCAAGATGATATCGACCGTAGTCAAGGTGTCGATAAAATGAAACCTCCAATAACTAAAGCTATTTCTGTCATAAAGATGAGAAAATTTTCGATATATCAATGGTAGAAGTAATATGATTAAAAAAAACAATGTTTAAGTGATATTAAGTAATAGAGGTAAGAAAACCGGTATATCGACTTCGCGAGTAGCAGAATATCGGTGCATCACTAGGACGTCCTATAGATTGAGGAAGCAAAAGTTTGTGTCACCTTAACGACGCTGTATCTATTATTTGGGCGCCAAACAGGCAGCGAGATAACGTCAATGCTCATTATTTGCGCACTTGAACCTAAAATTCGTGGTGAGTTCTTTTGCTAGCAAGCAACGTTCTCAGCTGCATCATCCTTTTATCCTTCGAACTCTGTAAGCCACGCACTGTTCAGCAATGTCATTCTGAAACTCCAAGGAAAATAAAAGACCATTTGTAAAGAACTTCTGACTCAGTTACAGCATTCACAAAGTACACGCTCTTCCGATTTCCTAGGTATTATGAGCTGCCGTTGTCGCGGATGAAAATACAAAACTTTAACGTACAATAGTCTTAAGACTCGTGCACAGTCTGCTCTATTTCCACGCAGACAACACAAAGTGATTTTCGGCTCAGAATAATCCTTAGCTACCATGAAAAATCTCAACTATAATTCATTCCCGCTTTAATGCGTGAGCAGATAACTCGTTAGGCATTTTTTATCACGCGAATAACAAGACTGTCATCAATGAACCGTGTAAAGCTATTTGGCTTTTTGAAAAGAGTCTCAAAAAGAGGATGCGGTCAGCAATGACAAGGCCTGTAATGGATGGCACGAGTGAATAATGCTGTCAAGAAATTCATCAAGGAAAGAACATGATCACTAAGTGATCTTAGAAGCTTTCGGGCAAAGATCAGTAGCGAATTTTGAATTATCGCTTTCTGTTGTCCATATGAGCTCTAAGATTAGAAAATTAAGGAGCTTGAGAGGACCTCGGCTCCGCTCCTATCTTCTGCGCGCTTACTAGCGCGAAATCGCTAAGTCAAAGCTTTTTTAGTGCAAGGTGCACAGCAACGCTATTACGTTGAGTCTTGGGTATCAGTGTCCTCTGCAATAATGAAACATCAGATGATCACCCATCTTACGCCTCACACCGAATAAGCTCCTGCATACAGTTGTGATTTCGCGTCGCCCTGACTACAAATCACCGCATGTTACGATGTATGCACTTAATTATGCAAAATATACCTCCTCAGGCATTTTAGGCTGGAAAGGCTGTCGATATGATTTGACTAGCTGATATATGCCCAGTTACACTTCGTAGCAAGTTCGAGGATTTTATCACGGTGAGACTGAGCCTTATTCGAGAACTAGCAGCGTTTGGCTGAACACAAAGATGCACAAAAGCAATGTGTCAATCCTAGAAGCAGATAAAGCACACATCAATTCTGGTGGCTAAAAGGTTTGGTATCGGCAGCACGTTGACTCTCTGATTGGAGGCAGCAACCCGAAAAAGATGAGATAGATCGCGAAATAGCTGCCTTCCATCGTTACTATTCTTTGTGCAGGGGGATAGTGGCCCGGCAGAACCACCAGGTATTTAATTCGTAACTGATGACCTGAATGCGATGACCTGCCTTCGAGGAAATCTCTGGCGATTAAGGTCCCACTCATATAAGATTTTGCTACCACTTTTGCCGCTGACGATTTGCGGCACTCTCTATCTTCATCTCCCCAATTTAAACTAGATATAAACGCCCTGTAAAGCGTGCTTTCCATGGCCAAACGAAGCCCAGCCTTATTTTCTGCTCTAAGACTTGTCCAAAAGCTGATGCATAAGAAGGATCCTAAACATTAGCAGGCGCCTCTGGCATAACTCGAAACGATTAGTGCCCACCTCGACTCTACGTCTTGTTTTGAACTTCGCAACGTCAAGCATTTATTGGAACTCTCGTCGGATGTCATCTTTACTCAACAACATTCCTTCTTTTCCCAATGCTTGGTTGAACCAATATGGGCTCCGGCAATATGCCAGCATTAATGTCAGAGATGCAGCCATCGATAGGGCACTGACTTGCCTTGCCGCTGAATTAATGCTTCTTAGAAGCGGTGGGTTGTGGAGCCGAACATCTCCTTTGAAGTGGCTCAGTTTGCTTCCTGTCTGAGCGGAAGCCTACATGTATAGGCGTATACGTGCCAGGTATTTCTCGCAAATTAATTTCATAATCGTAACGTGATTGAGGCTGCAGAAGTAGCCGTTACTCTTGCGCTTGTGGTTGGAGAAGTTTGGCGCTCGACACCATTGTTAGCTTTGCGGTGTGAAGTCATAACACCTTCTGCTGTAGTGGACAAGCATTAATGCCACAACTCGTAAATTTGAAACGCGAAGCAGTGAGTTTCTTGGCCTCGAAGACGGGTTTGCCGCGTTTGATTCTCGGTGGATGATCAGGCATTGGGTCAGGACTCGGACAACCACTACGACGAATGGCTCATTCTTACATGAGGACATATGAGGGAGAATTCTCGCGCAGTGGATTATGCTCATTACAGTATTGCAAGAACAGGAGAAGAACTTTCGAGCAATAATGATGGTAGAGGCTCACTTTCGCACGGCGTATCCAAAAGACATAAATGAGCGTGATTCCACATTAAGGTGGGGGAGGGCGTACCGTATTATGATGTACTTACACTTACACTCTTCTCTTCTCCCCCCTTCTCTTCTCTTTTCTTCTCCTCTCAAAATAAGACGTCCATGTCCATGGAACACGGACGTCTGATGCTTCGCAGTACATAAGGTTTAATTTTGTAGACAGCAAAGCAGATGCGTTAAATACTCGAAAGTCCCACAAATTCTACATGTATGTCAATTAAGGCACCTAGTAACTTGAAAAGCTCTCTGATTCCTCTCCTGGGTAAAGCATGTGAAGCCACTTTCTCTGTTTAGTGAACGTGGACATGTAGATCCGATGCAAGGTAGAGGGCAACTCCGATGTTAAATGTCCCGTACAATCCGCATTCTTCAGAGATAAGGTCCAATGTTAAGCGATGCGCTTTAGAGTGCTATGGTTGTAGATATGAAGTCACTATTCAAGGGATTCATGTCGGCGGTGCGAGCGCAGCCACATGATTCTGCCCGATACTTGATTTACTCAATTGAGTGTTTCTATCTGACAAATGACATAATATGTAACAGTATGTGCGTAATACAACTTTGACAACATTTCTTATATTGATATCAGTTTATATCGAGATTCGAAGTGAATACGGCGAATGAAAAATTTTCTGGATTTTTCAAACAAGGTTTGCAGAATTCGTGATGAGTTTCTAAAAGACACAGAGCAAAGCCTTTCGTTCCTGTATACGATAAAACTCAAGGACTAATTTCTACTCTCTGAATTGCCAGTGTTAACGAGTCTAAATGGTTCACGACTCGACACTCGCGTACTGGCCGATGACCCTATCTACAACTAACACTAGGTACTCTGGGCGAATGCTGAAATGGCGTTAGCTATGGCAAGCCAAATTGCTGGTATCAGACTGAGTGCAATTCCACTGGTAATATCTGCATATGTGAGCTTAGAATGGAACGAAAATATAGATGTTGAGGACGCCAAGATATGTGTTAAGGCCAAAAGAGCTTCAAAAGTTGATTAGGTCTCAGCTCAACAGCTAATTCGTTCACGCTCAAAGTTCGCTTCCACTCAATTAATTGAGCCGTTAACTTGTAATAGATTCCTAGCAAAACGTTTGCACCTAGTTTTTCTTTCTTCTTATCGAAAGTCACGCTAACCGAAAGATGTCTCTTAACTAAAGACATTCTTAGACTCTCATCTTTCATGCAAAGTTGATATCATTGTTCATTGTATACATTCGTTCATCCAACTCATCGACTGAACCATTCGTTACGACCACTCGAAAGTCTCTGCTTAATTGAAAATTCTCATCATCAGTAGATCATCAACTCTTTCTCATTCATTCGATCTCCCGTTTTCAGTCTTTCATATAATGGTATCAAATCTAGCGCCATTTTCCCACTTGACTGAAAGTTTGTATACATAACCAGTTTTTGACAAATCAGCTTGTCAGCCAGTGAGACGAAATAGACGCGAGTCGAGAACACGCCCCCATTTCTTCAAACTATACATCACTTACTTCGCATCAAAATGCCTCTCACACCTGGTGGTAACTCGGCATGGGGTAACAGGGAATTACTTTACTTGATTGAAGCATGGGATGAGGTCATAGACGACCCAAAGGATCGTCTCATGCTTTCTACGGGAGAACGCGCTACATTACACGCACGATTTTGTGTCATCGCTAGTTCCAATCGACGAAGTTTATCATCAGTCACTCGTCAACATCATCGAGTGTGTACAGCGTATCGGTTGATTGTAGCTACAAACAAGAAAAGTCTTAAAAGAGGTACTCCTAGCTGGTTTGAATTGTCGACGGCTGAGCAACACGAGCTTCGTCGAGCTTATACGAAAAAGGAAAAGGGGTTGTTGATTCTAAGTCCAGAACTCTTTCGAAAGATTGATCGTATGTGTGGTAATAATGGTGGTGGAAAATATCACAAGGGGAAAGAGTTAAGCAAAAAAGTTGTGAAAAGGAGTCCACATGCCAAGAATCCTGAACCTGAAGACGAGGCGGAATTTGTGGATACTCCTAAAGCTGCATGGACACCACAAGATTGGGCAATGTTTGTGGATGCATGGCAAGAAGCTGTTGATGAATTTATTGACTATGGAAACGAACCTGATGAAAAGGTCAAGTTGCCAAATTGGTTAATTCGACAAAAGTTTGTTGCACTCGGTGGATCGCAGGATACAACAGTGGGGTCCATTACGGCCAAGAAACGATGTATCATTCATTCGTACAATTTTATTTGTCAATGTGTGAATGGATTGGAAGCACTAGATGGCAGTGACTGGTTTGATTATACGTTTACCGAACGTTTTCGTTTGCAACGAAAACTTGTTAATCCCAAGTCGAGCCAACGTGTCGGCTGTGAAATTGATCGAGAAACGTACCAGACGATTGGCAGTGTTTTAGAAAAAGAAGAAATTCTTGAAACTATCACAGTTACCGGTCGTAAGCGAAAGCGAGGTCGTAGGAAGATACGCAAGTCATCGATGTCGTCCGATCCATCATCAGACCAGTCAGTAATACAATCACCCACTTCATCGTTGTCAGAAGATGCGGATGACATGTCGGAAGCAGAAGATCCACCGACTAAACATCCGTCGCCAATAGTAAATGACGACGAAAGGTCTCAAGTTGATGAACAGGTTGTTGAGGCGTTGCTAGAGGCTCAGAACGCTCGATTTGAGCAACTTTTACGTGATTTACGAGAAGAAAGAATGGAGGAGCGCAAGCAGAACCAAGCGATGTTGTTAGCGATATTACACGAGCGCAAACCAACGGATGATTTGACTGAGAATGCTACGTACATGGAGGCACTGGTTGGAAAACAACAGGAACAACTTGTGAGTTTGTTTGCACAGATGCACAAGGAACGACAGCAAGAAAGAGAGGATTTTCATGCATTGCTTCGTCAATTGTGCTCCCGATCGTAATCAACTACAACACGATAGGGATAAAGAAAGCGAAATTTCTTACTTAATATCATACTTTTTGTTTCTTAGCTTCTCACGGAATTGATGAGTGAGGTTGTACACGTAAACAAGTCCAATCTTGTATTGAGCACAGATAGTGTGCTCACAATAATTTGATAACATGTTGAAGGCTTGAGTCAATCTTACAAGTGACGATACATTCATTCAAAGCATTTTGAACAAAGAGAAATGCGAATGATCAGAAACACTCCATGTATACGAAAATTTATGCCAAGTGTTTGAAAGTCAAATTTGGTGCGCGATTTTGATATCAATGCACGCGTAACTGAGCAGCCATGGACTGTTCGTGAAAGAAAGTTTGTCATTGCTTTCAGGCTGTCGAACAGTCATGCTGGAATGAGTCAAAAGACTCATCGAGTTCTTAATTGTAACATCGACTTGAAAGATACTCGCAATATTCGCGCAAGCACTTCCGTTTCAAATACACTAGCATGGTAATGCGCTTTGCTTTAGTGCGTAGGAAGATCCCTGCTGAAATCTCATCAAAGGTTAGACAATACAGAGTTTTGCTTCTCGAAATAATCACAAATTTTCTCTTTTATTTATACAAGCAGAAAAGATGAATCTTGTTGGTTCCAAGTTTAAAGATCTGCTACATCTTATTATCTGCCTCGACAGGCTACTTACTGATAATCGCGAGTAGCAAGGTCAAAGACTGATCATCAACTAGCCAGCTAAATCAATATTTTCGTGTGACCCACCCACAGTTCGGATCAGTGAAGCTTCTTGTAGTTAAGTTTTTTTTCACTCGTAAAATCAGAGAGTTGGGTAGTTCTAAGGAAACGAGGATGCCTTAGCTAAGGTTTTTGTAGAGCTTATAAAGTATTTTAAATCGAGTTTGTTGCAAGACGATGAGACCACCGTAATGGTATATTTTGTAGCGGAATGAGAGTTGATCTCATTTTCGTCATGGTGAGCGTGTCAATACCTTAAGTGCTTAAAGATCCCACTATTCTTCGTCAAGGACATATGACCACGGCTGTAACCTCCGAATCGGGAAGTGCGTCGTAAGATTGATTTGATTCATGAGCCTAACTTCGTAAAACGCGTCCATCAGTGCAATTTATCAATGAAACACTGTGACGACAAATACCATTTTTTTCGTAAAGACCGCGAAGCAACTTCTCTGATGTAGAGAGGACCTCGCATTTGGCGTTAGCTTTCTCTTTTAGAAAGGAAAATGGCAAGTGGCAAGTTGAACATGCTTGCAACGCAAACGCCGACGTCTGAAACATGAGCTTAAGAACAGCATACTCGGTTATCCTTCAGATCTTTTGCCTTAGTAGAAGTAGATGATTGATTACACGAAAGCATGAAAGCTGTTGAATTTTGCTACATCAAAAGTACTCCGTAAAATTTGCTCTGGGGAGTGGCTGGTCTTGCCTCAGGGCTATACAACACAACAGCGACGTTCAACCATTTAGGGGTACTGCGTCGAGCATTCGCGCAATCCATTTTGTTAAATACATTTTCGCAGTCGTGCAGAGCTCGGGAAAGAAATACGCGGGAAAAATGCTATAGTGTGTGCGCTTTTATAAGCAACATATACAAATATCACTTTGACGTCAACTGTGATAAATCATTGCGCAGTATAATGAGGTCGCTCCAGCAAAACTTAAGGCTATTGTAGGTTGGCTATGACCGCAAGTTTTAGGAAGTGGCTGGCCTTGACCAACTAAATGCACAAGCGTAGTGCAAAGTTCCACAAATTTTTTTTTAGAAGGTGTCAAGGATGTTAAGGTGTCACAAAATAGGCGACTCTTAAGCAACGTAGTGAAAGATAAACATTTTTGGTATCCTATTTTGGATCTTCTAAAATTTATTTTCTGCTCACCCGCTTCACTCCATCTGTGATGCTTAAGCCCTTGCTATAGTCTGTGCTACACTCCAGCAGATGGTCCTGCGCAGGAGGTCGTCATTGCACGTTTCGGTTTATTGCAAAGAGCTATTGCTACGAAATTGCTCTTGTCAAAAACAAGGTACATCGTGTTGGCTCAAAGGCTATCCTGATCTTTTTATTATGCGTCGTTACGCTCAGCGACGTAGATAATCATTCATCTCAAATAACAGCAGATGGTAAGCCCTTAATCGCGATGCATGTGTTTGTTATAGAGTCAAATCCGAGCTGATAATTTTGACGGCTAACGCGCTTTCGCGTTATCTATGGAAGATGTATGTCACCATTGTGACGTCTCTTATCGATAAGACAAAATTTAAACCATAAGTGTCAGATGTAACATGTAATTGCTCTAGCATTGGGATGATAAGAGTTCTTGAACCAAGATGTCGTATTGTTGGCGGATTTCACAAGGCGTTTACCTCAATATCCTTCGCCCCATTGTATGTTGTATTCCTTCATGGATCATCTCAACAGGCAACGTCAAGTTTGAGAGACACCAAACATTCTTCGGCACTGTGAGCCATTTTGACTTAGAAATCATAAGGCTCAAGCTCAATAAGCACTATGTATTGGTGGCTTAACATGGATAACTTTATGCGAGACCGTACGAAACCTATCAATATGTAGAAATGTCGTCGCAAGCTTCAGCCTTTGGCTACTCTGTCTACTTTGGCAGAGCGCTGATGAATTATTAGCATGGATTTATCGTTGATCTTTCAATGGACGCAGCCGGTAATACAGTCATTATGGTCATCGTAAACTGCCTAATCGAGACATCGCATCTTGCTGCTGTCAGCGACACCGTTGTCAGCGAGGATAAAGCTTAGCTATGTCTTGACAGCTTATGTGCTCCCATAGCTTGTCGGTTGCCATCGCACGAGCTTAATCTCTACTTTTCTAAGTGTTTAATACCTGATCTCGACATGTATGTTGTGGTCTCCAGGCTGATGTTCAAATGGTGTGCGCTAACCACGCGGCGTCAATTTTCTGTAAAGCACTTGCGCGGAGCAATTGTGAGACAGGAGAAAAGTTCTTTCGCTTCAGGACTGTATGCTAAAATGCAGCACCAACTTGACCAGCTCTACACCATATAACTAATTTTATTGACCAAGCTTAGGCACAAATTCTTGGTCCTAGTCGGGAATGGATGCTATTGATAACGATCGATTTGCTGATATCAGCTCGGCTACATTTCATAGCAAAATAAAGGGCTCATTTTGGAGAGATTGAGCGCCACGCGATAAGTTTTCTATGTTAATGCTGAAAGAGAGGATGCGCAGAAGTAAGATGCAGATGCACAACGACACATAAAATTGTAATGGCCGGTAAATATTTCCAACCGGCGTAAAGTCACATGAACAGTCAATGTCTGCAGCTAATCAGACTTTATTAGGCCTAATTGCACTAAATCGTTACGATTACGCCGTACAGAGATTGATTAACATTCTCAGTACTACTAAAAGTAGACAAATATATTGTGTTCGACGTGGATCTGCTAATGCTGTAAAATGATACGTTTCCACAAGTCACTCAAAATTGAGTTTATGCCTTAGCCGCTCTCCTGTGCTGGGCTACCTTCTGCTAAGAAATTGCATTGGCATCGTTGACATTTACGACTTGTCAAACCTGAAAGAACTCCAAGTATAAGCCTAGGGTATCAACTGTGTTAACAGGAACATGGGGTTCAGAAGACCTGCATATAGCACGAGCTGAGATGACGATGCGACATTGTCTACTTCGACATCGCAGTTTTGACCTTGAAAAAACATGCAAAGCTGCGCTATAGCCGGGCAACAACGTCTGCAAAAACGGATACCGGCAAGGCAAAGTGCCTTACTAACTTGCTGGAAGAGTTGAATCAGCAGATATTCGACTTTTCTGGCGAAACCCATTACAATAGTCCCTGTTTTCGCAGCTGCTTCGAAGAACCCAGTCGTTACTAATTTGGTTGCAAGTGGAAGTCTTAATAGCAGTGACCCATTGGCTCAAATAGTGCTATCGGCGCAAGTTCTGAGCGCATGCCGTGCCTAGCGAAAAGGCGAAAGGTGGTTATCACGCATTGAACTAGTCCAGAGGAACTCTACTAAAAGTTGTCACGACTTTTGTGCTGCAAACAGAAAGGCTTGGCTGGACCAAATTCAGCTCGTAAGTCGTGGATCTTGCGTAAACTCCATGTCGGTCAGCCATTATTTCTTTCGCTCAGGAACGGGCATCGGGTGCGCAGCTTCTGCATAGATACAGTAAAGCGGATAAAATGTCCGATTATTAGCAAGTTTGCGATGAGTTTACCGATTAGTATTTGGTGTAGATATAAGTGTTGTATCTTGACCTGCTTTGGCTGTTTTATGTCAAAACCTCTCGACAGCTTTACCGACCGAGCTTTGCGAGACTTCGGCTGCAGAGTCGGCGTTTTTATGGGTGAGTCGATCTGTAAAAGGTTTATTAGAAAAGGTTTGGGAAAGGACCACGGTCTCTAAACGCTTGTCAAAGCTGGATCTTGTTTTTGCGGCAAGAAGACGAATTCGATCAGCAGTGGGCTAGAAGAGCTTTTATTATTTCCGCAACATCTTGTAATACGATGTATGTAGCACCAATGGGCGAAATTTATAACGTGTTTTTGAAATTTGTTTATTCAGTTGATGTGAATTCTCTATACTTAAGAAGACGAGAAGAATGCATAGGAAAAAGGTTATGAGGACACGTGCGCTGCAAACCTCACTTCCATTACTACTTTTTATTAAAAAATGTAAATTTTTAATATTATATTGAGAGAATAAAAAAAATGCCCCAACTTTTGCCTTATATAAAAAAATATCCCAACTTTTCAAAAAATAAAAAAATACCCCAGCACGTAAATTATCACTGGCGTAAGTGAAGTCTTTACCCGATAACACACGATTGATTGTGTGCAACTGCGCAAGCTCAGCAATTTTGGCCCCGTTGTCTGTCAGCTTTAGCGACAACGCGCTAGTGAAGGCAAGCAGGCACTGGATCTCCTTCTTTGTGATGTGGTCGGCGTTCGTGACCTTTTTGAGCAGCTTGCACCTTCGGCCAACCTTCTTGTCAGTTTCCGCGAGACGATCAGGGCGTATTAAGAAGTACCGTGTTTTCGTCATCGATCGTCGATTCGGTCACTTCCATGACTGGAGATGCCTCGGATGCCTTCTTGAATTTCGGGCGGTACTTTTCCATTTGAGGCGGACTTGGTCGATGTCTTCACAAAATCAGGACTCTTCAGATTCACAGGGATGATCTGGCGACGCTCACCGTACTTCCTGTTGGCTGTCACTTTTTTCGATTCGAAAAAGACCTTCCATCGACAGGAGCGCGTGAGAGTTGATATCGGTCGCGTACCCATCCAGTGGCATCGGTTTCTGTTTCGCCAGAAGAGCTGTGAAATCGATTTCACTGCGAACTCGTTTCCCGTTGTTGTTCATGACGGTGGGGAAGCCGTCAGTCAAGAGCAAAATTGGTGATTCTTCGTCTTCTGACTTCCAGGGAAAGGAATCTTGCCGCTCGAGTCGTTGAAGGTCGAGATCGGCAGTGCAACGTCCCTGCTGCTTGGGGGTTGAGAGCTGGTTGGCATCTGGTTGCTGACTGTGCTGAGTTTAGCTCTGGAGCTGAACACCTATTTTCTTGTTTTTCTCGACAGCCTTCTGTAGCGCGGTGAACCTCGGCGGAGCTTTTGCTGCTCGCGTGTACGAATTTGGAGATGCTGCTGCAGCTATGAAGTAGATTCACTGAGATACGCTGGGCGAGGAAATTCGTCGTTGGTCGTCACAAGGTCGATGCCGTGGGGCGAGCGGTAGCTGATTGGCGACATTCCGAATAAAACGAGGCATTCTTGCCATGCGCCGGATACAAGTCATCATTGAACAGGATATGGTCGCACTCTGATTCATTCACCATCAACGCGCCTGGACATGTGCAGGTAAGGAAGTAGATGTGCTAGGTGATAGACGTGATTTCCGTCACAAAGTCAAAGTTCGTTTCGCAGAACATGTCGAACACCAGCTTGCATTTCAACACGAACAAGTGGCGGAGGATCACGTTTGTGTTGGTGTTCGTGTCAATATTCGCAATAGTGATGATATACTTGCTACGAGGTACGCCGAACTCATTGAACACGAATACACCATCAAGGATGTTGACCTTCGTGCGCTCCTAGCCACAAGCGTCCTTCTTTAGCCTTCACATTCACGCGTAGGTCGCCAACAAGGAGCTTCGATACTTGCCCGATCGCGAATTCGGCGTACAAACTGCTCGAGAGCTTCGTTACCATGGGCTTGCCAGCCAGCGACATCATGATCTTCTGGAGCGAAGTCTCAGCATAAGTCCGACTGATCTCGACCACCATGTCGTATTTGAAGCGCTTGGAGGCTGAAACGATCGCCTTCTCTATGCAAGTCGAGATGAATATCCAATCACGAGCAGCGGTGCAGCGGGGCTACCGTAGCTTTGCGCTTAGAGGAAGCGTATG